>NW_017729008.1:33510641-33536471 GCF_001723915.1 Gavialis gangeticus
CCCCCCCCCCCCTCCTCCAGCAGCAGACATACATTAAGCTAGTTTGACAGCACCATTGTTCGGCTGTCCCATTGTCAGACCAAAAGATGTATTCAACGCTACAATGTCTGCTAGCAAATAAACAAAAGACTACATTTTTCAAAGCAGGGTGCCAATTCTAGCATAATTGTGTGTGTGTGTGTGCGCGCGCGCGCGTGTATGTGTGTGTGTCTCTCTCTCTCTTGCTCTGAAAAGAGTAGCCGCTGTTTGCTCACTGCTACGTGGTGGAACGTAAAGAATATATATATATATATATATATATATATATATACACACACACCCCCCCAATGCATGCATGCATATGTACATTTTTTGAACATCTTCAAGAGATCAAGACTAGGAAGAACACTAATGACTGTTTACATAGGTTAAGTGAAAATTAAAGTAGTATTTAGGGCACTAGCTCTAATATGGAGTCTCCCTTAGCTCTTTTTCCACGCTTATTCCATGCCCAGCGCATAATAATGAAGCAGGCAGAAATATTGCAAAGGAGCTGAGAAAAGAAACACCAGCTTTCAGATTTCTTTCCCCATTTTTGTTGCCCACTCTCTCAACACATTTGGCATCATGCATGTTACGTACAATTCTAACTACTGGAAATGCCGCTCGGTCTTTTTCTTTAAATAGGGAAATTACTTAACACACAGCATGATTATAGTTGCAGCAGGCCTAAGCAACTAGACAGCACCCGATAAAACAAAGGAGACAACAACGTACCTTAAAAGCAGCTCCTCATTTCTCATAGTAACAGCAGATTTGGGACAGCGCATGCTTTCTGCACTGATATTCTCAACAAAAGCCAGTTCAGAAGTGCGCTCAAACATCAATGCCACAGTAGCTACTCACTAATGGCTACTCTTTCTCTCTCTAGTCAGACGCTGAGTGGTGGAGCAAAGGGGCCCCTGCAGATTCACTAAGCAGAAATAATCCTCTCTGACAAGTTATGTTGTCTGGGCATATTTTACATTAATGCACTGTGCTGCCTATAGGGGTCTTGTTTGCATTCACTCTTGCCTAGCTGGTGTTAATACCCCCCCCACCTTCAAAAAGAAAAAAAAAGAAAGAAAAAAGAAATCTGTTAATGAGTTTCCTGTTCTGTTTGGAAGGAAGAAAAAAATGACATTTCTGTTTTGTTTGCCTGGTGAATTATCTGCGAACAGTGGAGTGCACAGATGCTGCGGCCGAAGGGCTTGTGCACTTGAAGGGAACTGGGGTAGGCTCTCTTTCTAGGGCTTTGGATTCACAGTAGGATCTCTCTCCCCCCCCGCTTTCCCTTCCCCCATTCATTCCTTCCTTGTTCAAGGCTGAATGGCTTTATGGGACCCACCAGCCCAGATCAGAGAAAATCGAGGAGTTTTAATTTGAAGGCTTAGGGACCTTTTTTAAGAGTTTTCAGTTTGCCTCTGCCGTTTTAACCCCTTGCAAGCACAGCCTCTCTACCGAGCCTCAGCGAATGACCCAGTTTGCCTTAACCCGTGACTTTATGGACATGTGGCTTTTGCAGACATCTCTGCACAGACAATAGGGGCTGCATTTTGATCTACTTATTCACTTGCTATCCATGAAAGAAATGACAAAAGTCAGATCTGCCATACAATTAGGACCAAAGCTGTTCCCACTGATGCCGATGGAGCTTTGCCATTACGTTCAAAGGGGAAAGGATTTGATCTTTGGTCACCAGTCAAAATGCCATCTACATTAATGACTGGGTTTCTTTTCTGGTATTACTGGGTACATCTCTATAGTCACAGCATTCAATCTAATTTTTTAAGTCCCATGTAAAATACATTTTTTTTGGCCCAGTAAATAACCTAATACCAACATCTTGATGCTCATCTACCCTGAAGCCTATTTATACACCTGACAGTGTAAGTGCATCTTTAAACTGCTGGCTGATTGCTCCAAGATTTTAAACTGAGAACGTGTATAGAAGCCTCAGGTTAAATAAGAAGCAAACCTGACACACTAAGCTAAGGACATACTTGTGTCTCAAAATCAGGATTCCCAAGATCTGGGCATGTTTGGATTTGGTTGTTGGCAGAGGCTCTTTACTAGAACCTATGAATTGATCCTTCCAGCATCACTGCTTGCAGCAGAACGTTATCCAAGAGTTGGAGACTTCTTCTACAGCAGTGGTTCTCAAACTTTTTTCCCCCGCGGACCACGTGAAAATTGCCAAGGGTCTCAGCAGACCACTTTATAAATGTTTTTCTTTGTTCTAGAAATCAAAGCGCACGACTCATATTTTAATATCAGTAGTCCTACCTTACAGTACAGATATTTTCAACTGTTTTTGTGGACCCCCTGAATGGAGCTCGCGGACCAGGGGTGGTCCGCGGGCCACAGTTTGAGAACCGCTGCAGTACAGTATTTGATGCGTTTTCTTTCATAGTTTCATAGTTTTTAGGGTTGGAAGGGACCTGAGTAGATCATCTAGTCCGACCCCCTTGCCATGGCAGGAAAGAGTACTGGGGTCAAACGACCCCAGCAAGGTGTACATCTTTGTTGGGCAGCAGACAAAAGAGGAAGGTATCTGGGGAGCAGTCGTACGCGAGGGGGCGTTCTCGCCAGGAACTAACACAGAACATAATACAACAGGGAGGTGTGCAAACATGTGTCCTTAGGTTTGTGCTAGGAAAGTAAGCTCTTTCTGGCAGGGGACGTCTTGTGTTATGCCTGCACAGTGTACCTCATGGTACCGGTTTACTGCTTTTCTGAAGCTGGCCTGAAGCTTTTGCATACTATCGCAATAGAAATGAACAAGTTTACACGGTGGAAGTAGAGCTGCTAAGATGTCTGTGTTGAAATGCAGTGCATCAAAAGGCACTGACGTTGCTCCCAGTTGTGGGGAAGAAAATCCTGTACATCCAGCTCCAAATATTACATCCCTCAGCGCCATTTCTGGCTTGATGACTGACACTCTAGGTTCTCCCTTCTTCCCTCAAGATGACAGTTCTGGACTGTGTACTGATGTGCCACTGCTATTTCCGGATTATTTTTGCCACCGATCCAACCAGGCTCACACTCAAGCGTTTGGCATCTGGAAGAATTCAAACTCCGGGTGTGTTGAAAATGCACAGCTTATTGGGAACTGTCAAGCACTAGCTGATCAAGAGCTCCAACTGCCCAGGAGTATGGGGAGATCCATTATCCTTGGTCACTGCTGATTCAAAGTACATTGGTTTCCTTTCAGGACCGAGTAAAAAGGCATGTATAGAAACCTTTGGTTATGGAATAACAGCAGGCTGTGGTGGGTAACTCAATGAAGTCAGAAATCCTTGGTCCAGTCTTCTCTTAACTGGAAGGGAAGGTAGCAATGATGGGAAATGAAGCCTAAGGATATGGCAGCATTCATCTGTAGGGGCAAGTGTAAACCAGGTGAAGCAAAGAACCCACACTAAGTGTTAACATTAAACAGACCAAAAACACCCAACCGTGTTTTTTCTACCAAACGAAATGAAATATCTGATAGAACAACATCTGCAGTAGGATCACAGCTGCCGAGGATGAGTGGGAATATGTGATGACTATTACTTTTCAATTGTAGCATGTACTAAACAGGAGTGCTTTTAAAATAATATGACTTAGGGGAAGATTAAAACAGATGCACGGAGCTATCTGGTTTCCTTCAGGACGAAAGTCCAGCTGGAGAGCTTAAAGTAAATTCAACACTTCACACTAAAATCAATCACAGATCTGTAAGTTCTACATACATATTGTAGATCATTATACACAATTATATATGAGGGCAGCCATTAAAAGCTTTACAACTCCTTTGGCTAGAATTCAACGTAACCACAGTCCTCCTAAGCATTCTCTAAGTATTCTCCATCCTAATTATGCTGTGCTGCAAATATACCTAGGGCCGTGGCAATGTTAATTACCTGCAAAGACATTTGTGGCGACCAGTATAAAGTCAATGAAGCAATGACAATTTATACCGTCTGAGGATCTGCCCTATTTTCTCTAATTTCCCCTTGGATTATCTTTAACCATTCTGATTGCTAAAATAAATTGTCAAAACATCAACAACATATTGGGCTTGTGCCTTTCTACATGCACAATAGAATAGGGAGGGCAACAATCTGCATTTAATTACAGAGAGAGAAAAGGGGACAAGTGGTTAATGCATCAGGCCTAGGATTTTGGATCCTTGAATTCACTTCCCTGATATACTACAAACATCCTATGCGAGTCATTCTCTCTGTGTCTCAGCTCCAGGAGAAGAGCACCTCTATCTGATGGCATGATGGGAGGGCAATGCTTTGAAGTCCGAGAGGTGCTCATGTACTATAGTAATGGGAACCAGACAACGTTCATATGTTGCATGAGGACAGTGACCAGGGCAGTCACTGTCACCATCTAATATGATCACTTACCCCTGAGCCAAAGGAACTCAACATGAGCAAGAACAACTCCTATTTTATCCAGAAACATTTTGACTAGGGACAGAAGTTACACATAAACCAATTTAAGTCATCAGAAACTCATTTAAACCTGTAACGGAACAGAAGCTCAGTGCACATAAACCAAGATCAACCTGGTTGAATATAGTATCAAGCTTAACTGATTTGGGTCAAACCAGTTTATGAAACTTCTGCCCCAGACCCCTTCCTAGTAGTTCAAGTTAAATCCCAGCATCCCAGCATGCTTTCCAGCCCTGGCCTGGGCTGTGCTGTCTATTCCAGTAGAGGATGGTTTTGGGGGAGGCAGGGACTGCCCCACACCCCAACAAAACCCAGCTGGGGGCTGGGGCCGGGGGTGGGAGGGAGTTAAACTTCTCTTCCCCTGGGCATAGAGCGGTCTTGCTAAAAATGTACTGGTGGCTGCAACTGTGGACTACAAATCCCAGAAGCACCTGGAAGCAGGAAAAGGAAGGTATGAGCAACCCTTCAGAGTTCTGCTGCTGTGAATCTGGACTGCGAATGCTAGAGACCTCGGGGGGCAGCAAGAAGAGGTAGCACACACAGCCCATGCTGGCTACAGCTAGAGAGGTATGCTCTAGCGCCCCCTGGCTTCTGGCCTGAGCCACTGCAGGTATGTGGCTGCATTTCTTGAATCAAAAGTGAATGTCTGTTCAGTTGTTTCTCAGTTTAATGGCTGCAATTTAGCCGAACCTACAAAGACTGAACTGATTCAGCCTCAGGATTTTGGACAGTCTATACTTAGTCTTTGAGTGACTATGCAGGGTTCAAAGCAACAATAATCTGGGACAGAGATGTAGCTGTCCCTTGCACCATCTCTCTGGAGAAACAGATGGATTACTCAGGTTCTGAGTAACCAAGAACACTTAGCTGCTTCCTCCAGAGTCTCCCACTGAGGGGAGCCATTCATACACCATGAAGTTTTATGTCAATAAATTGCACAGCACAAGGATTAGTTCCTGCTAGCATTGAAGCCAATGGGTTTTTTTGAGTTACTTTACTGGAATTGGAAACATAGGCTGTGTCCAGACATGCATGAATGTTTGGTTCCCAGGGGATAACTAGCAGCAGTGCAACTTGTACTGGCACTAGTTTTCCACAGGGATTGCCTGTGCCATGTGTGCTCTGTCGTGCAGCAATTTACCCTGGGTGAGGTAGGGGAGCCTGGCCCCAGCAGTCCTGGGGGCCTCCTGGGGCTGCACGGCATTGCTCCTTCCATGTGGAGCCTGGTCAGCAGCAGAGTGTGGCTCTGGCCAGCCAGGCTCTGGCTTTGGGCCATGAATGCAGCCACCGCTTATGCCACTCCACTTGTTTTTGGCTGGCTTTTTGACCCCTGGATGTCCAGGGGTTAAAAAACCCCTCCGTGCTACAAGGTAGCAGCACAGAGGACAACTGAACATGCAATATGTGGTGCTGCAGATGCTCATCTGGACATGACCATAATGTTTTGCTTTGGGTCAATATGGTCCAAAGGATACGATAATGGGCTGGAAACCATGATATCATGATCTTATTCCTGGCTGCACCACTGGCCTGTGGTATGACCTCTATCCCTCTGGTCCCTTCCCTGGTTCTGTTTACTTGCATTACAGTAGTAGAGAAATGCCCACCAAGGAAATCTAGTTTATATTTCCCCATTATTTTCAGTAGAGATAGTAAATGTAACAACACCTGTATGGCATATACTGAACGTGTGCAGTTCTGGCATTTGTCATGTCATAAGTACTTGAACCTTTGTAATAAAAAAAGAAGCAAACCATAATCATAAAGCATAAGCAGAAAACAGGGGACTCGAATATTTCAATTCAAGACTTGCCAATAATTTCTGGTCTCCTTTGGCAATACTTTTAGCATCTTTGTCTAGTTTTGCTATCTGAAAAATGAGGATAATAATACTTAACTCTGTGCAAAATGCAGGTTAGACTGGATGATTCCAGAGGTCTTGTCTAGCCTTATGCTGTATCTATGAAGCTCACATGCGATGTTGCAAAGATTAAATAGTACTAGTAAAGTACTATGGAAAGAACTGTAAATGCCAAGGAGTAAAGATTTAGGTTTCCTACCACAGCTTATGTCACTGTCTCACAGCGGCCTTCTCTTTCTGCGAGAAGAGATGGACAGTAATGGAGAGAGGAAACTCATCACATCTAAGCAGTTGGAGGACAGAGGCATTAGAAGAAACTAAAAACCTCTTTTCTTCTAGCATGTTCGTCAGGGCTCCTTTTACACCAGGAAAGGAGAAGTTGCAGTCGATGCACCACCAACAGTTCAAACAAAGAAACCAGCACTTTTGAAAGGAAATTCTTGACTCAAAGCACATAATAATTGGCCAGGTTGTGATTGCAGACATGCCAACCCTGCAAAGTAAATAATTTATTTGGAAGGGTCTGCCGTGTCTTAAGAATATCTAGCCAGCAGCCAAGAAAAGTAGAAGAAAACTGATTTAACTAGCAGAAAGACAGTGGGGAGGGGGTAAGAGAGAACTAGATCTGAAAAGGATGGGAATGGCCATTTACAGTCTGTACCTTAAAATAGAAGTCTAGACCACCTGTGTTATGAATAGATCATAATGCATAGGAAACAGTTCTTTCTTTTCAAACTTCAATGTCATCCCTTGTGGCTCTGAAACTGCAATACCCTAAAGACCATGTAACGTCCCATGATCAGTCTACTGCATCCATGTATCTATTCAGAGGTAAGGGTATGCAAATAGGCCATATGAGATTGTCATGGCTGCGTATCTGTTTAGAACAAAATATATATGTATTTTTCTGTGTGCCTGTAACTTAGAATGATTTCAACGCGCTATGCGCACAGGGATCATTCACACATCAGTCAAATGTAGGCAACATTAGAGATGAACGTGGATTTTTCACACAAAGCATTCTGGACAGGAAGTGTCCAGATGAAATTGCCAGGGAAACTTAATTACCCATGTTAGAGATTTGGCCAAGATACTAGAGTTAACACTTCCATTCTTGCAAGAAGTGTTCTGGGAACTTTTAACAGTCGCACATGATCAGCGGACCTCAGTTCTACATTTCATCGAAGAGACGGGAACCTTCAGGAGCATGGTGCCCCATGAGGCAAAGACCTATTGGATCATCACATTCCTCCATCTGCCTTAGCACACAAGGCTATCTGGCACAAAGTCCTACAGAGAAGCAAAACAAAAGTAAACTTTAACTGACTTGAAAACAAAATCTGGTTAACTAGCTCTGGAAGCTTGAGTCATTCATTGCTATAATTCCGTGATATAAGACATCTGAAGGAGGAAGATGAAAACATTTGACACCATATATTGTATTTTATAGACTCACTGAAAAAGAGAAATAAAAGGAAATGGATCAATTGCTGCAGTTATCATTACCCAAAAACTGATTAAGAACTACATGATAAATTATATAATTTCATAATCAAGTTACTATAAACACTTGTTTCAGTAGCTTTCATCCTTGACTAATTAATTCCATTGCCACTGAATGCTATAAAAATCTATTCACTTCTGTAATTCTTTAAATGCTGTACCTAATGTTTTATATCCTCAGGATGCTTAAAAAAACTATTAGAATTGATTAAGTAAAAAGTGCCTGGCATATAAATTTTCAAGTAGATTTACTGTGCAATACATTTTCCTTTTACCTTTCTCCTCCTGTCATATACTTGATAAGTTTTTCCCATGATGTTCAAGAACAGCTAAGTGAGTTTGAATGCACTTGAAAGGCGCCTGAATTTCAGAGACTAGATGCCCTGAATGTTTTGAAAAATCACACTCCTTTAAGGGGTCTTGAATTGGATGCTGTAAAATAGATGTGCCAGTGATTTTTGAATATCCTGGCCAAATTCAGGTATATAGGAGTAATTGTTCCTTCAAATATCAGGGTGCAGGTGTTGTACAAGAAGGAGCTCAAGTTCAAGAGTGCAATTATTAGCTGATATAATTAAAAAAAACCCACTTAAAAATAGACCAAAATGACAATTACAGTATAAGACTCAAAGGCTGTGCC
The DNA here is from genome assembly GCF_001723915.1 of Gavialis gangeticus. Taxonomy (NCBI): domain Eukaryota; kingdom Metazoa; phylum Chordata; order Crocodylia; family Gavialidae; genus Gavialis; species Gavialis gangeticus. Next base: position 33,519,112 of record NW_017729008.1, read on the forward strand.
TATGTACACCTGCCTCAAATCATTAGCTATCGTCCAGAGCTGCAGAGCCACATGATGATGTTGTTAGGCACAGCAAGCTCAGCAGCCACAAAGGCTTCAACATTATTCTCTCTGGAGCTTGGCCCTGTAATACAGTGCCCCAGGTTCTCCCTCTTTCTACATGCTTAGGAATAGTACTGACGACAATGACGACATGGCCTATTCCTATGACATAAAGTCTGCTTTGGTCACTCCCAAGTGTCTTGAGGAAAAGGACAGGTTACTTCCTAGCAAAGATGCCACAGAAAATGACTGTGGAGGCTGAAGCCCTTCCCTACGGCCAACGGCTCTGATGACCATGGTAGACATGAAGACATGAAGAAACGCATCCCCCAACACCAACACGGCCCATACCCCGACCTGCAGAATACGTCTCTTCTTCCCATTTTCCATAATGGCTATGTACTTAGATACCATTCATCATTTAAAAGGTGCATTGCTTCAGAGACATTTCTGTGAGCCTGTGTCGAAGGAGAAAACTGGATCCAAAAAAGGAGCACATATAAGCAGAAATGGGTCATTTACATGACCCCCCCCCCCCAAACCCCTTACCCTCATTAGAGGTCTGCCAGATATTACTGAGAAGCTAGAGAGAGCACTGTGCCTTCTAACTGTTCACCTATGCCCTGAATCACTTGGCGCAGTGCGTAGACATCATACACGGCCTTCTGGGGCCTCCACATTGCTGGAGATAGCATGTATGTTCAGCTGGACAAAAAAGCCCTCAGGTGTTAGCAATATCACCATCTGTTGTTGGGAAAACACTGCCCTGATCTCAGGTCTTAGCAAGGAAATGACAGGGATTCAATTAAAACACCTCGTAACGTCAAATAAGAAGCCTGAAGAGGTCGATTTGTTGTTTTTAAACATCTCCAAGCGCCACCCAATTGACTTTACCTCCTTTTGGAGCCTGATCTTGCAATTTACTGAGTATTTTACTGAGTATCCTCAACTCCTCAGCCTGCTTCTCAGCACCTTGGAAGAAACAGCTTTCCTGCTCTTCCCCCACACACTGTTATATGTAAAATCCACACCTCAAGTTAATTTCTTGCTGACCTTGTGCTGATTAATGCAAATTAAATTTCATGCTAATTGGCCTGAGTGGCTCTCACGCAGACCAGAAATCGGTTGTTTCTTTTTTTTCCTAGTGGTAAAACACATCCTGCTATTTGCTCACTGGTTTCACCAAAATCATTGTTGGTTTTACAGCCTCCTCGGAGTCAAATAGGCTTGTATTGTCTTATTGAAGGGTGGCAGGACAACCCCCCCAAAACTGCATCATTAGCTTTTGATCCAGAAACTGCCTCTCTTCCACCGCATGGGGTGAATTTCATCGGTTATTTGGAGCCCAGGTTCCAAGATGCATTTTACAAAACCCTGAGCCAGCCTTGTTAAAACTATCATTCCTCTTAATCCCTTTGCATTTGTCAGCAGACTACACGGGCACTTGATTTTGGACATCTGACTTGATAAAGGGAGTACACGGCCAACAGGGATTGCTATTTTAGACTTTGCCATGTTCTTGGCAACCAAATGAGAGAACGAACAATGATTTTATTATTAGAGGGTTTCAGGGTCCATTATATAAATGTTATGCTGGCACTGTCAGTTTGAATCCCAGCTATCAGTCCTGACACTCTCATGGATCACTGAGGTTCTGTTTGACGACTGACTTGGTATCAGACACAACTGTGGGTATTGCTCAGACCTACAGGAGTCTCTGGAGTGTCTGACATTTAAAGCATGAATGCATTTTTGCATTTGTATTAAGTGGTGGAGGTAAATTTTGACTTGTAGTAGCAAAAACCCCCCCCAAAAAACCCTACCCACCAAAAAGTCCAAAGAACTCCTACTTCTTTTTTCCCCTGCACTTAGACTGAATTCTCAAAGCAAGTTGGAAAAAATAAGTAATTATGCCTCGCAACACCTCTATCCCCTGCCCTGCGATAAATATAATTATCTCCGTTAGATAATGCGGCACAGTAGAGGAAACTCAAGTGTCCAAAGTTACACATGCTATCTGTGGCAGAGCTGAGAATAAGCCCCCTGAAATGCTCACCTCATTCAGACAGCATTCTGCCATTAATCTGTGCTCATCCACATCCACACTTGTCATTCAAAATGATGGACCAAGTGGGCTGAACTGGCAGCAACCCTATTGATAATCACCCCGTCCTGAGTTGATGCAAGGTAAATCCCAGCTTGCTTCTAGGAATTCACAACCCTCAAATGCCATCGCTCTGACAAATTCCTAATCTGGTAACTATTTAAAATAATATTGGACTTTCAACACCTTGTACAAAATGGCAGCAACTCAATTAAAAACCAAGCAAACATAACAATTGCTCACAGAGTGTGACTCTAAATGAGCTGCTGACTAAGAAAAGGCCTTCCCTTGAACTTCATACCTCAATATTTCTCCATCACGAGCTGATGGCTGTTCTCTTTTGATGTCATTCTCCATTTCAATCCAAGCCCGAATTCCTGGAAAGATGGAACCTTGTCAAAGCGCAGATGGCCACCACGTGAGCTCTGCTTCTCTATGGTGGCCGGCTTTGTGGAGTAATAACAGAGTGTCCCTCTCCACGGGCTCTCCAGAGCAGGGATTCCTGTGTTACAGTCTGTTAAATTATGTGTGATGATTCTGTCATTAGGATTACTCTGTGGGAGAGACAGCTTGGAGACTGCCACATTCATTAAAGATCTCCAGTTGGACTTTGCTGGGCCTTTCGCTTTGCCCTGAACAAACAATAAATACACCCTTTGTGCTCAAGAACAAAGGGAGTTTTTGCACTTTTGTCTTACGTCAGTCACAACCTGAGATAAAAAAGGCTCCTCTTCTGGGCCAAAATGACCTTTGCCCAAAGCCGCTCCCTGAGTGTTTGCAATCCAGAAAGATACCCAACTAAAAATATTAACAACAAGCTGCTTCAGAAGTGATAGATGATCGTGTCATTTAGGTGCATTTTGCACACATGTATGTACAAGTGACAAAACTACAGTGCAGAGGCAGCATAAGGGACAAGATTCATTTACTTAATTTCCCCAGAAGCGATGATCAGGGATCCTGGTTTTCTCAATTTTCAGATTTAAAAAAGTAACCCCAAATCCACATTTTTTCTGTGATTAAAATGAGACACCACTAATGTATATTTATAAATATATATTCTATAAATATAAATATATTTATACAATACAATATATATCTATGTATTAGTGGTGCTTCATTTTAAATGCCTGCCCAGTTACTTCTCAGTTTAATCTCTGCAATTTAGACTAACTTGCAAAAACTGAATCGATTCAGCCCTGGGCTTTTTGACTGTCTGTACTTAGCCTTTGAGTGACTATGCAGGGTTCAAAGCAACAACAATCTGGGACACAGAGATGTAGCTGTCCCTTGTGCATTTTGGGTCCCTTTTATTTAATCCAAAATTTTTTTGGATTTGGGGAATTTTTTTTAATCAGAGACAACCAGGATGATGATATAGTAGATGTAGGTACGTTAATCGAGCTCATGATTTTGGGATGCAAAGAGGTGTTGCCCATTGGAAGAAAAGTTTAATCAAAGGAAACATGAATGCTGACTGAATGTGCCATTCGCAGCTACTTTCGCAAACATGCACAGATGCCCGTCTTAAAGCTGCAAAAACAGGAGTCTTGCATTGACTAAATACACCTGTTGAACTGAAGGATTCAGCCCCTCCTGGACAATGAAATCTTCAGGAGGGGGCTCCTGAACGGCAGCAAGGCATGATCGGGGAAATGCCATCCTTCAGTCGGCAGCTCAGGGCTACTGGTGGCTGAATGCCTAAGCAAGCAAGTTAAAAAATGGCTCATACCCAAAATGACGAGTGGGGGCTCTCAGTGGATGAATGGACCCCAAGTAAATAAAATATCCACCCCTTTTAATTTGACATACACCCTAGCAAGACGAGAACGAGTAACATCGGAACAACAGCACAGGACATAGAAGGGAATGAGAGGCATCAGGAAAGGCATTTTAATGAGCGTGTTCAGGATACGGGTTTGATCTTCATAATGTGAGTTGTGTTTTCCTGAGCCAGTGGGAGTGCAGGAGACCTAGGAAGTTAAAGCTGCTCTCATTGGTTGGCTGCTTGGATTAGAACAGCATCATTTAGCCTTTTATCCATAATTTAGTTGTGGTCTTTGGGCAGGATATTTTGCATTTTTGGGTTAAATGAACAGACTTTAATGAGGGGGGGATTTCAACACTTGGCAACTGCAGACCGCATCAGGCGACTGACTCTTTCCTTTGACACCAAGGGGAAATTGCTACATTCATTTAAGGGGTCTCACCATATCGTATGATAATTGGATGGGCTATTGCAACACATGCACCCCAGAGATTTGTGGGTAAGATTCAAATAAAGTGGTCAATAAGACCATTGGGATAGATCAAGTATAAGAACCACAGAGGAAAAGCAGGTGGGTTCCTCTGGTTGTTGCAAGAAATAGTGACATGGGAGTTTAAAAGATATCTCCAAATCTCTCTTGAAGTTTGAGCATCATTTTTGCAGAGGGAGCTTATTGAGTAATTTAGTGACACTACTTGCTACACCCACTTAATGGGTCTGGGTAGCACTGCAAGGGCATAACCACATGCCTCAGTGGTAAATGGAAATTCTCGGGACTTTTGTGATGCCCTTTCTTCTTCTTTTAGGTTTGGAAGTTTTCTCCCCCCTTGAAACATGACTCAGGAAGAAAGGGTATCATGCTTGTGCCAGGGGCTACATGCAGATGCTGCTGCTTTCCTGTGACGAATAGGGAATGTCATGAAAAGAGGAGCTTTGCATAGCTATGCATGATCTTCATGTAAATGTATCGTTGCCTGATGCTTTCCTCCCAAGGGAAAACGCACTAATGGTTTATAACACACGTTAGTCAGGACAGATGAATGTTCAACACCTAAGAATCAAATTATGCACATCTGCTTCAAACAGGGAAGCCTGAATTCGCCCATTTGAGAGTAGACATTGGTTGTCATGCATCTAACAGTAAAGGGCATGTGCTACTCCTAACGCAGCTCCATGTTTAACCACGATTAACCTTCAGCGTTAGAAAGTAAGGCTTGACATTTTGGGCAACCTTAACTCAGGAAAAGGGTTGACAAATATGTGGACAATAGCAAGAGCTCATACCCAGCTCCACTGGATAAACCAGTGGTTCTCAACGTTTTGAGACCAAATGCACCTCTCGTTATAATCAAGCACCTCTCAGAAAATGCCAGCTCTTAGCTTTCATTCATTTTTTCACTGTGAAAGAAATAATAGAGCAGTTCTTCTGTTGCAAAACTCTCAGAAAGACCACAGAAAGTCAGGATGGTTTTTGACACTACGGATTCCTATTTGAAATCCCTGGGTTTGTCTTGTGAATCACATGTAGATGTTAACACATCAAACAGTGCCAATATTGCACAGCACCCCATAGCACCCTTAAAAGGATCTCACAGGACTCCAGGGCCATGTTCATACAAGCAGGGCCAAGCGTTTGCAACGGCACAAATAGTAGTGGCAAATTTGTGCCGCTACTTTGTACTGCAGTGCATGCCCCTGCTCGTACACACAACATCCCACTGCTCCATGTGCTCCGGGGGTGCTGGATGGGGCCCGGAGTGCCTCAGTGAGCAATTTAGCTGGCAGGCAGCCCTCATGCTGAAGCACCCTATGCCCCAGCCAGCTGAGGAGCTGCGCACGGAGACAGGGGAGGAGGCAGCCCAGGGCCCCGCACTGAGACACCTTGTGCCCCAGCCAGCTGCTCCCTGGCTGGCTAGCGCACAGGGCACCTCAAGACAGAGGAGCAGGCAGCCTGGGCTCCCCTGTCTCTGCATGCCACGCTGAAGTACATGGGGTCCCTGTGCTGAGGTGCCCTGCACCTCAGTAGCTGCAGAGAAGCTGGCTGGGGTGCAATGTGCCTTGAGACAAGGAAGCAGCCAGCCCAGGGCTGCCTGGTCCCCTATCTCGAGGCACTCTGTGTCCCAGTGCACGCCACTTTGCCGTGCTTTGCACTGCTTTTTTCTTCCAGTTTTTTCTTTGCTATTGGGAAATCCCAGTAGCAAATTTTGTCCCGGCACTGCAAATTAGCAGTGCCATGCACAGTTTAACATGCAGTGTGCGCACTGTGGGGCATCACAAACAGGTTTGCAGTGCTACAAACTGCACATGCCTGCATGTCTTCATCTGGCCCAGGGTGGTGCAAACAGTAAAAAAAACCCATGTGCGTGTGTGCATGCATGTGTGTCTGTCTTCAGAGACTTTCAGAGCCATGGATCAGGTGGTTCAAGTCCTGTTCAGAGGGCTTCCAGCCCACAGAGGGCTGTAATATAGCATTCAATAAGATTTGAGAATGTATTTCATATTCCTCCCAACACAGTTCAACTTTACTTTGAACCATTTTTTGGAACCCTTGACCTCTGCTACTCTGAAACACAAGACATGAAAAATGGCAAGAGATTATGATATTCAGTTGCTCCTACAAAATTCTTTATGCAGCACAAGTATATCAAATTATTTTCATTACATCATTTGGTCGCACAGAATAGTGACACATAATTAGAGAGCTAAATAGCAACAGTTTCCTTCTGGTAAATTTGCTGTAGCTAATTTTGTTAATAAGACCGATAATTGTTTTACGCTCATTCAATATGTTAAGTTTACCCAATACAAAAACCAATCAGAACCTTTAAATGAATTTTTGTTTAGTTTCTAACAGAATCAGTGTCATTATTAATCATAGAAGGGATGCCGAGTCAGAGGATGATAAATCTCCTTTGGGCTTATTTGACTTCAATATTTCTGACTTGGATAAGGTTATTAGGATGGAATTTTCAAGCAGTGATTGGGAAGGTGGGAGAAGGGGAGAAAATGGGCTGAGAAACACGGTATTCAGATCCTAAGCTGATGCTGATTTCTTTGGCATTTACGTAAATTGTTGGATTCCAGTGGGTTCTGCAGACATAAGCATGGCAAATGTGCTTTCAATAGAAGCTAATTTCCAGACTATACACCTACAACGTCCACATTTGCTAATCAAGTACTTTTGAAAACGAGCTTTCCAAAACAAGATCTGGACTACAGAGCTGACTGGATCTTTACATGCCTGGCACTAGTGTTTTTGCTCTTCTTTTAAAGCATCAGAGTAACATTCACTCGGGCTATGGCTGTCTTTGTTATATTTCTAGATCCACTGGAAAAAACATATAATATGGGACCTATTTTAGCTACAGTTCTACAGCTCAATATATGGTAATTCAGTGAAATGTCCTAGATAAAACTGTCCAATTTTTACAAAGCCAGTGTTGCCCACACTGCTTCTTACATGCTTTGACAGGATAAGGTCAATGCCTATTGGCTGCACAAAGAATGGGGAATGTCATCCGTGTTGCTATTGTCATAGTAACGTTTAAACTAAGCTTTGCAAGCTGGCATTCATTGGTCACTATGCAGAAAGAAAACACTCTGAAGTTTAACTCTTTAGCTTACATTTCATGATGAGGCATGACAAACAACAATGTAGATTTCAGAATACTACCCCGTTTTGCTATGGTTTTGAAGAAGAAATTGAACAACATATTACTCTGAAATGCTGTCAAAAAACAGCATATTCACCACTACCACTATTACCTAATTCTGAAAAGCAACACACCACTGAAGTTGGAGAGAATCTGAAAGCTAATTTGAGTTTTGGTTGTACTCAACCTTAACTGAGTTTACCGAACTCTTAGGTCTTTAAAATCTGGATCCAGTTTCCATCCCTCTGTTTCCCACTGTACCCTCAAATATATGATACCCAAAAAAGACACCCAGTCTCTTTCTCAGAACTGTATATTGCCAATAGCTCAAAAGGAATGCTTTTGAATGATTTTTCCATTGCATACACTTTTGACTAAGAAAATGTATAAAGGAAGAATAATTAAAACAAAAATAGCTTTAATATAAACCCTGCAAAGATGTCCTTTGTCTTTTCGTGTGTCTTTTAAAAAAGGTAAATCTATCAAGATAAAATGTTATGATAATGTATTGCCATGCTGAGTTAATTGTCAATTGCAAGTTACTTAAGTGTACTTTAATGATATGTATAAAGCCTTATTTTCAACTCTAATAGCTATTAATGGGAGGAAGAGAAAATGAAACCAATTTTCCCGGTCTTAAAGTGGAGCTCTATTAAGAATAAGTGAACAAACTTCCAAATATAATAAAGGTACCTCAGTTATACAGGAGCCCACACTTTCATATTTCAGTATAGTTTCATACTACTGTTCAGGCAACATTGTTGTATGGTTGAATGATTTGCAAAGAAGCTTTTACTTAGCCTTTGTGCGGTTTTTTTTTGGTGTTTAGTTTACATGGTTAACATTCCCACAGACGGGTGAACTGGAGAGAAAGAGAGGATCACAGAATCATAGACAAGTAGGGCTGGAAGGGACCTCAGAAAGTCATCTCCAACTCTCTACTCAAGTCAGCACCATCCCTATCGAAACCATCCTAGACAAGTGTTGGTGTCTGCCCTATTCTTAAGACCTTCAGAAACAACCCCTTGTACAACTACCAGGCACAATAACTGAAACCTCAAGAACACTGTGGTTTGCCACAGGTAAAGCAGGAGGCTGATAGCAAGGACAAGAAGCAGTTGTTAAATGGGTGTTACTCACTGGTTAATCCAGTCTATAGTCAAGGCCTTCTCACAGTTTTAGTTAAGGTGTTTACCAAACCTGTACCTTGCTGTACCTTGTGTAAATACAGAACAGAGAGATAGCCCCTATTAGTTTTGACATTTGTCAGGTCTGGGTTTTTTAAAGGTGAGAACCAAACTATAGGGGGAGAAATGGAACCCAAATAGATGCATGGATTTTCATGAGTAACTTCAAATAGATGCATGGATTTTCACGAGTAACTTTTCATCTAGCAAAATTAGCTCATGGGCCTGGATTCCTAGGCTTTAGTCTCAGCGTTTTCCAGTATTGGTGGTAATACCTTAGATCCTTTGCCAAACGGTGGCAGATTTGCAGTATGCGAGTTTCTGCTCAAAAGAGAAACTGATGTCAACTTGGACATTCCTAATGCAATTTATATATGTATATGATGTCCACAAGTCCTGCGACTACCAAGAAACCCTTGGCCAACTGCAGACATGCAATTCCATTTGTAAAACTCTTAATAAGGGAATGAATAAATAACTAATTATACAGTTCTAAAAGGGGACAGAAAAAAAGTATTCACACCCAATATATGAGAATTTTATATGGCCAGACTGATATAAAGGGACATTTTTTGGAATTAATAACGGCTATATACACATGTTCATAATACACATAGTACTTTTAAGGTTACTGTTGAGGTGGTTACTGCCATGGAGCATTTGCATTCCCGGTGTACCTGGACTTGTGTGCTTGCAGTCTCAAAAACACCATTATACAGGGACTGAATGTTTGTTCTAGGCAAAAATCATACCTACGCACAAAATACAGGAACTGAGCTAGCTGCATTATGCATGTCTGAACCATTCTGAGGAGCAAGGTGGTGTCTGTTTTCTTTGCATAATGCAAGCACATGGCATAAAAGTAAGAAGGAATATAGTAAGTGTGCTTGGGAACTAATTGACTTGCTCTTCTAGACCAGGCTATCCCAGCTCCTACTCGTGCAGCTTTAAGCCTTTCAAGAGCATTGGAAACTCCTACAGCTCAGCTGAATCTGCTGTAAGTGTCTGCTTCCATCCCCAGCAAGCAGTAGTTTACCATAGGCAGCAAACAAATGATGAGTACCCCTGCCCCTTACCGATGTAGAGTATAACTAATTGTTGTCAAAAACCAGCACCTGTAGGCCTCTCATCTCCACTCTCTCTTTTTATTTTACACACACTGACATTGCTCCTTTCTGCATCTGTTATTATTCAAACAAAAAAAAGTTACAGGGATAACATTTGCAAAGGTGTCTTAATAACTAAAGACTCCTTTTCAGAAGTGACTGAATCACTTGCAAGCTTCATTGAAATGTGTGTGCTGCAAAGCCATTTTCTTTGAAAATACTGCCCTGGGGCACAGATGATGTTGCTATACACAAGGTAAGGTCTGAGCAGAACCTGGAAAGACAACATCCACATGCCACACAGCGCTTCTAATTCCAGAAAAGCAAAATTTATCATCATCATCATCATCACAATGCAAACATTTTCTTGACTGAGGATGTTTCTGCCACACACTCTGAATAGGTGCTCTTTGCTGAGGGGAAAGGAGAACAATAATACTGGATATAATTATTCAAAACTTAAAGGCACCAAAATCAATATTTAATAACAACAAACTATCATAATAAATTCCTCAAAGAGTGATTTGATTTTCCTCGACTCAAAGCAACAATCCTGCATCAGACTCTCTTTTGTTTCTCATTATTCTCAAGCCGCCAAACTGCCTTGTTCACTATATGTTTCTGGAAAACAATTTGGGAAAATTAAAATGTATAAACAACTATTTTTTGTTGCTTTCCACAGCACATTTCTTTTCTCCATCACCGGTATTTATAAAACAGCAATCAGAGGTTACAAGACTACCATACATAACAAGATGAGATCACGCAGAAAGTAACTTCTCCGTATTGTCAGCTAATCAACAGTTTCTGTACGCAATGTTTCTGTTTATACGTCCCTAAACAAACACAAGAAAAAAAATAATAACTTAGGGCTGGATCAGAATTTTTCCCTGTCCCACTGAGAAACAGAAAAATAAGTATTTGCTTTTTTTTTTAAAAAAAAATATGTATTTCTTCTTCCAACAAAACCATCTAGGAATATTAAGATAATGAAGTAATTCCTTTCCCTACTTCCTACTGCCTGTTTCATCATCTTTCAGACACCTGAATTCCAGAAGTTCAGAGCATCTATTGCAACTCAAGCAAAATCTGACTTATTGAAGTCAATACGTCTTACTTAATGTTCCCAAAATAAGTCCCACTGGACACTCACAAAATGAGGCATTTTAATCAGCAGATGCTCCTTCTTCTTCTCTCCTATGGCTGACTTGAAGCAACAATTATAAATTCTGTTTATGGTTAGCTAACCAGCCTAACACTTTTGAGGTAAAGGGATGCATCTCGGCAATGTCGTTGTCAAATCTGTATAGAGGGCAGAGGGTTGTTATGTGGTCCATAGTTTGATCAGGTGCTCGTAGCAGATGCTCTTGAGAGGCTGAAAGCCGCACAAGTAGGTGCTGGGCTAGCCTGGTATAGAAGAGCAAGTCAATTAGTTCCCAAGCACAGTCACTATATTCCTTCTTACTTTTATGCCATATGCTTGCATTATGCAAAGAAAACAGACACCACCTTGCTCCTCAGAATGGTTCAGACATGCATAATGCAGCTAGCTCCTTGTGCTCGGTTCCTGCATTTTGTGCGTAGGTATGATTTTTGCCTAGAACAAACATTCAGCCCCTGTATAATGATGTTTTTGAGACTACAAGCACACAAGTCCGGGTACACTGGGAATGTAAATGCTCCATGGCAGTAAGCACCTCAACAGTAACCTTAAACATACTATGTGTATTATGAACATGTATCTATGCATTATTAATTCAAAAAAATGTCCCTTTATATCAATCTGGTCATATAAAATGGTCTTATAGTGGGTGTGAACACTTTTTTCTAAGATGACTTTACATACCAGGGTGGAGTTGTAGGATGTAAGCACAAAGGAGAATAAAGTTGAATGTGTATATGGACACACACTACATATAAAACTTCACTTACCACCCCCTCTCCCCGAAGAACCAAGCAACAACCAAGTGTCCTTATCCCACACCTTATTGGCTGTACCTTTATCACACTCACATTGGACCACTACCAATTTCAGTGGAAATTTGTCATTTTTCTAATTATTGTAGCACTTGAAGCGCCAGTCCTGGATTAGGATGCCTTGTTTCCACACTGTACAAGGAATAAAAAGACAGCTCCCCACCCAAAAGAGCTTATGTTCTAAAATATTTCCTAATTGCTCAGATATAAATGAGATCAGAATCTGGCCCTGTATCTGCAGTTCATATTGGATTGATACAGTCAATACAAAGAACCGAGTTCTTCAACCAAAATACTAGTTAAGTGCAATAGTTTTTAAATATTAGGTGTCTCAGAGAGCAGCGCAGCTTTCCGCCTTATTTGCATGGGGCTTCTGTCTGTAGCAAATAGGCTGGCATGTTATGGAAACATGTTTTCATTCTTCCCATATTCTTTGAAAAAAAAAAAATTAAAAAAAAAAATGCAGAGCTTAGTGCTGAGGCATCATGTACAGACTGTCCCCAGTACGTTCTTCGAAATTCATCCAAGTATCAAAAGACCTTACTGATGATAAAACCTATGGGAAATTATAAAGCAATTGACTTCATAGTTATTGCAATTTGACATTGAGTTTCACTTAACCTCAAGGGGCCAAATCCTTCTCTCAGTTACCTGGAGTAACTCTAATGGTCCTAATAGAGTTGCTTTGCATAAGTTAAGAGCAGAGTCTGGCCCAAAGTTCAGCCAATGTTAAATGTGTCCTTATGAATTAAGGGCCAACCACTCTCTGTATACTATTATGGTTGGGCAAATTAAATTGCTTCCCAATTACATGGGCTCTGTTTTTAATTTTACTAATTTAACTGGATCTAAGCATCGAGGCTGTAAATAGAGATTTGTATCATTAAATATTCTCTCACTTTACTTGAAATCATGTTGAGAGCAGGTTTTGGATTAAAAAGAGGAACTGCAAGAGGGAATAATACAAGTAATGCAATAATATGTCTGCTGGTTTATGTTACAAAGCCTCTGATTTGCATGAAATTAAAAATAATAAAATCAAAAAGTCCTGTTAGAAATTCCCTTTTTGCTATCTACCTTCATCTCTCACCACTGGAACCAATCATTCATTACTCTGGATTTCCCACTCCCCCCAACCCTCCCCGCAGCTTTTTGTGATAAGGAGAAAGGCAGCCTTCCTTAATCTCATTCGGGCATCATCTACCGCATGCTAATATAGCATTCCAGACAAGTAAAAGGGTTTTTGAGTCTTCAGCATCTCATTTCATACTGAAGCTCTAGACATCAGGGGACTGAATCACTACCCATGATGAAGAGCCACACCACCACTGGTATTATCATGGTGGCTTTTGGTCCTATCACAACCCTTTCCCCGATTTTTTTTTTAATTTGCAGAAAAGTGTGATATCCAAAGGGTATGCAAAGGATCCTGAGAAACTGAACCCTATTTAGCAGCAGCAAAGATACCCGAATTACAGAAAAAATATCGTAGATTAGCACATGCACTTTTAGAACTAAATTCAGCACTGGACAATGCTTATATCAGCGATTCTCAGCTAGGGTGCCATGGCATGCTTAAGGTGCCTTGAGATCCTTTCAAGGGCGTAGTGGGGTACCACCCAATGTTAGCACTTTTAGTCGTGCAACTAGACTGTACAAATCAAGCCCAGAGATTTCACACAGGAATGCACAGCACTAAAAACTTTCTGCCCTTCTGGGGTCTGTGTTCTTTGCAACAGAAGAATTGCTCTATTATTTTTCTGTAGTCAACAAATTAGTGAAAACTAAGAGCTGGCATTTTCCAGTGGGTGCCTTGAGTCTTACAAGAGGTGCCTTGAGCCTAACAGGGTTAAGAACCACTGGCTTAGATAGTGGACTTACAATATAAGAATGAAGTTTAGCATTTTGAAGCTTTGTGGGAAGTTCTTGTCTTTCCAACCCCTTGAAACTATGAGTAGATCTATTGAAATACTGGATTTGATCATTTACATGTTACAAAAAAAGGCAAATACCAAAAGCTGACTTGGAGATTGAAAAGATGTTTGGAAACCTGTATCTCCTTTCCTTAGTGGGACTTTCTTCTTCTTCCTCTTTAACCCCTATTGTGTGCTGCCATCCCTCTCCCTCTTGCTCTCTGTATCAAATTTAGGCTGTGATCTTGAAGGGCTTTGCTGAAATCAAGGCTGATTGATTTTGCTATCTTAAGGTTTGTCCTGGTTGGAAATCTGTACAAATGTTCAATTCAATAGTGTTAAATATGCGATTACTTCCATGATTGTAGACTGCAAATTCAGGGCAGGATCATGACCACTTTAAATCTGTAACACATTTTGCAAAAGTATGGTACTGGATATGGAAAGTTATTTCAAACCCTTTAAAAGTCTTCTACAGTCTATCATTTTTAAAAAGAGCCTAGAAATTAATAATTGCTCAACTGGCTATTTGGGTTGAGAGTTAGTCAGGGACAAAACTTACCTTTCTTACGTCCGAACCTCACTATGAGTCAGTGGGAATCGCACAGGTGAAAAGTTTGGCCCTTTTTAATGTGTAAACTGCATTTAATGTAACAATAAGTTGGATTAGCCATCTGTGTACAGCATGGTAGTATTCCCACTGCTAAGTTCTGCAGGAGTGCTTAAGGTTTTAACAGCAATACAAACCCTCCAACAATGAAAAACTTTCAGAACTGATAGCACATGGCATTATGCCTTTATTTCTACTGGCAACCTGATATACAGAATAAAATTACTCCCAACTATTGCTTTTTCTCCACTCACCTTCAAAAATCTCCAGCATTTGCAGTGGAGATATGTTTATTTAGTGCACATATATTTATATTCTGTAGAGTGGCAAGAATGAGAGAGAAACAAGTTGAAGGCAAAATGTTCACTCAGTTCAAATAAGCATCATGCCATGTTACATACAGAAATGTATGCCTTTGAAAATGCACAATGGAAAATCTGAAGGCCCCAATATTTTCTTCATCTGACACCTGTTTTAGATAGTGCTTCTAAAAAGCAAACCCACTTTGATCAAAGAGTGATGTTTGGAAAGGTGCTGTCTGCATATAAACTAAATATTTTCACAGGTAGCAGAATGATCCCTACTCAATGCATTGTCATTTGTGCACTGCATATCTAGAAAAACAGCTCCCCGTATCTGGTCACAGGTAATAACTTGCTATAACAACACAACAAAAGGGGGATCCAATTACTGATCCATGACAATAAAGTTGCATTGAATTTCTTCCATACAAGAACTGTGGTCTCAGTTCAGCAAAGTGCTTTCAATACGTCCCTAAAGATAATGAAACTTAAGCACACGTTCAACTGCCTGGCCATACTCCCTTGAGCCAGCATTCTAGTTTTAAAAAAAAAATAATACAGATTTCAAAACCATATTACAGTAGATCTGTAATTACTATACCTGCTTTGTGGATGGATCAACTGATACAAACATTTAAGGGGCTTGTCTTCGGCCAGGAAAGGAGTAAGGATGAAGAACCCAGGAGTTTAGATTCTCATGCCTTTTTCTGTTCTTGATGACAGGGTTCATGGCCTCCTTTAAATAAGTTTGGATACATAACACCATCCTTTTTGCATATTAATATTTGGTCTCTTTATGCTTTGCGTAAGACGCTTCTTCTTGGAGTCAATGGGCTAATTCCACATTTTTAATCAAAACTGAAATGATATATGAACTCGACATTACTCCATTTTCTGTTGTTTGGGATCTCATTGGATTAGTGTTATCTACCATTATGTTGCTGACTACTGCAGCTCAACTGGGATTCTTCAGTACTGTGGCAATGGGTAAAAGTTTCTATGGTGCGATTTTCAGAAATGCTTAAATGCTGTGCTCCCATTAACTCTATAGCAAAATTCCCCAATTGCTTTTGAAAATGTGGTCCCTGGAGTCTCAGATCAGTTTTCTTTCTTCTCTTCTCCTCCCTCTTTTCTTCCTCCCCATATCCCCGGGCTTTCACTAAAGGCACTTCTTTATAAAAAAAAAAAAAAAGTCCACAAACCATCATTATAGTCTTAACCTCAGTGAAAGGAGCGAGTCCTTGGAAAACTGTGATGGTTAATTAACATCGTCTAACCAACACTCCAAAGCACAGTCTAATTTTTTTCAGCACTGTTCTTAATTAGCCATGCTCAATCTTCAGATTCCTTAACTTTAAAAGGTTGAATTGCAAGAAGAATCAGAAAAGAAGTTTCAAGGCTTTATGGTTTTGCTTCACTGAAAAAAACCCCAATGACTAACATCAACGCACCTTTGGTCAAAGGTACACAAGTGCAAAATAGTACTATTTTGAAATATATTTCAAATATTTGGGTCAGAACTTTAGCTAATGAAAATCATCAGAAATATTCATTTAACTGGAAAAAGTAGGAATTTACAGCATCTGAAAATCTGGCACATGTTATATAAATTATTTTGCTTTGTTCCCACCAGTTGTAATGGCTACAAATGCACTTAAAGAACCGTGATATTGCAGTGGCCTAAGTATCAGAAGTTTTGCTAATGTGAACTGGAAATGAGCTAGTTGTTACCTCTTTCTGGTCTTTGATGGGGTTTTTCAAGCCTACAGAAAAGCAAAAGAACCGATGGGACTTTAATAACTAAGAATCAGGTTTGGAGTAGGAACATCAATCTTATTTGCTAAATTTGAACATATATAAAAAGGCACAGACCTCTATCTCTGGATAAATTCTAAACTCTATTTCTAATAAATTCAAATCTGTAAATTAAAAATAAAATCAAAAATCGATACAGCAGGTAAAGACAAGACACACAAAACAGTTACATTGCAGTGTGGCAGTGAACTGGCCTTTGTCTTGCCTAGAACCACTATTCTTCATGATAGGCTGCCGGCGAGTCCTCAGACCTCAGCATCTGCTACAGTACGTATTTTAAACACAACCAGAGAGGTCTGGTTATTAAACGACTCCTACCTTTAATGATCAAAACTCCAAAGGCCCATTAAACTGATGAAGTTAAAAACGACAACCTAAAGTGTAAAACGTTAGAAAAAATTGCTACACTGTTGACTAAAGTAGACAGAGTTACTTACAAGGAAGGCTAATCCATTCGACCTGCTAAGGCTATATTTCACATTTGATTAAAAACATGCCACTCGAAGTGCACACTAAAGGTTTCAGCACGACAGAGTTGGCCCACTCCTGCTCTAGCCAATGTTTTTTTGTGAACTTGCCGGGAACTGGCAGAAACATTAATCTTCTTTCCATCCCCCTCCCTCCAATATTAAATCAGCAGCTAGGAAAACATTCTCTCTCATGAAACCTATGGGGAAGATGTCCCTGCTGAGACAGTATAAAAGACTCTTACATGAGAGCTAGCACACTAGCCTATATGGGTCCATCAGTGGCTCATATCCACAAAAGCAATCTTATAGTCTGTTGATCTGTGAAAGCCTCCCTGGCAGATTGTAAGCGACACAAGTGAAGCCAGGTTAGTCACTGTTGAACGCCCCCCCCCCCCCCCCCCCAAAAAAAAAAC
>NW_017729008.1:33541471-33564636 GCF_001723915.1 Gavialis gangeticus
CCCCCCCCCCCCCCCAGCCCCAAAAAACAAAACAAAACAAAACAAAACAAAACAAAACAAAACAAAAAACCACCTTTGCAGAATAAACATTTATCCAGGTTTGGTGGGGATAGTTTATTGGATTCTCTTATTGTTGTGATCGCCGGGAGTTAAAAAGTACTGTAGGAAAAAAATAAAATTGTTCTATGCCATCTACATTCTTAATTCTCTGTTCAATCCCTCGGTGTTGTAAGACACTAAATGCACTGGAAATTTAAATTGGCATCTAGCATCCAAATCAGTGAAAGAAGAAGTGCAGCAGACTAGAAAATGAAAGGAGAAGCCAAAAAGCAAAAAAAAAAAAATGTAAGCACAGCTGCAGGCATCTACTTCCCTCCCCGCCACCCAGCTTTGCAACTCACACTATTTCCTAATTATGCAAGAAAACAAAATTAACCTGTAACAGAGTATCACTCATTCTCCTCCTTACAAGAGGGCTTGGTAGTATATGGTCCAAGCGTTGCACCCAATACCAGAACAGAAAAAATAAGGAGTGAATTCACTTAGTAAAATAATGGGGCCAGTTGCTTTTTTGTGGAAAGTCTCCTGAGTACAGGGACCTATTTTTCAGACACTTAAAGAGACTTTTCCCAACACTTGAGAAATTACAGATTTGTTCCATTTTTTTCTTTTTTTTTAAATGGAGGGCATTTGGGTCACTGCACGATTTAACCCTTTCTTATGTTCTCAGGGCCTTGAAAGCTCTGTGCAAGGTGCACAGACCCCTTTATATCCAGTTACGCATGAATAGATTGCATGGCCTGGGAGGGACAGGTAGAGCTCGCAATGTGAAGTATCCCATCCCTGCATGACATCACATTTAACCTTGCTTGAATCCACGCTGACTTTCACCAAAAACCCTTCTTGTGCCCAGGGAGGCAGCCACCCAGTTTGGACCGGAATTGGCCGGGGTCCGTACAACAGCTCGTCTCACTGCTTCCACAGCACCTTTGAATGGACCAAACTCTACCGCAGCATGTATGCTCTCTTCCCAGTGAGCCTAATGGGAATTGTGAATGTTTGGTTCAAGAGGACCATACTGAAATGAGAGTGTGCTACACCCATTTTCTGCTACCTACTGAAAATGCTGGATTTTCATTGTCTCTGGAAAGCAGAATAATCCAGCCTGGGGCTGAACTGTTTACAGATTCTGCTTGAACTCCACCTGCCACATCCTGCTGACTTATTTGATTAGCCAAACACTGACCACAGGACTAAGGAAAGGCCCACTGGGGGAAATATCTCAAATACATAATATGGATTTTAGAATCAAACATACTTTTATTGCATTCAGTGATATGATGGCCAGTAAAGTCCAACTATAAACCTAAAAAAGCCAAGATATGCTTAGAAATGTACACAAAACTCTCCTTCATCTAACAGCTAACTACATATGGCTCTCTGCTTTCATATACCACCAGCCTCCAAATATGGCTCAAACATTTTGAAATTGTAGTCCACATAAGATAGTTCAAATGGTCTGTGTCATGGAGGTTACACTCCTTTCTTTGGGATGCCATTCCCACCGTTTCCTAGAGAGGGAATTTTAAATGTCACTGCTAAGTACAGCTGTTCAAAACAGATAGAAACTTAAATAAAAGTGGCTTGACTTTAAACACTGCTGCCTGCTCATCTGAAGAATCTTTAACATTTTAAAAATTTAAAAAAAAATGCTCACAGCATGTGCAAAAAAAAAAAAGTGCTATAGGTTTTCTTTAGAAAATATGTTCCAGAGTGGTGTGGCATAAAGGCAGTTAAAGCAGAGTTTTGCTTTGAGTTTCTTTTTCAGGGTTTAGGAACTTTAAAGTCAAAGTGAAACTCAAGTGTAAAACAGGAAGGAGGGCTGCAAACCAAAATCATTTGCATCGGTTTTAAGAACACATGACGCACAGTGCTGGGAAAAAATGTATTGTGGCTCAAAGCCCATTTGCTGGGTTTTTTGCCTTTTTTTTGTAAAATTAAAATATAAAATTGAAGTTCTGCTTCATACCAATGAGGGTTGATATCATATGGGGTGATTAAATGAATCTACGCTCAAGACTGAACTGCTACATTTCATTCCAAACCCTGGTGCATAGAAACACATCATTGCATCTTCTCTTTTACAGTTGACTTCCATTTATTAGCATATTAACTTTATCAGTTACCAGTACATAAGGATATTGAAAAAAAAATAAATGTTATCGTCTAGTAACTTTTTTTTTCTCTCAGGTAGTTATAGTTACCTAATGAACCACTGTAGACTGTTTTGCCCTAACTTGTAAAGCTGACCTAGGCATTTATATTTCAATAATTTTGTCTTGCTGAGCTATACGGAGTTTAATTCTGGTTTCTTTGAAACTAACCTCATGATAACTGTTTGATCATAAAAGCTAATTATGAAAGATTTTCTATGTTAATGACATGCAATTGATTATAGCTGGAGGATGTAGAGACTAACCATTTCTTCCATAATGAGTGTAGCATTTCATCCTCTACATGCAATGTAACAATGCAAAGGTAATGACATTTTTATTGCATCTTTTTATGATGGAGTCATCATCAGTAGTGCATCCATTTTCAGTGTTTCCTAACATCTGCTTGTAATAACACCCCAGCCGAGCCCCCTGAGAATTAACAGTCAATTTCAGATGCCAGTACACTCAAAACGATGATCCTACTCCCCCAATCCTCATAAATGATATACAACCTACCACCACAAACATTATGTGAGGATTTGACTCATTTAAATGCTAGATAGTTAAAATAACCTGCTAAAGACATTGTGGATAGGCTTTACACTTTCTGCCTTGTCTTAAACGCAATTCATTTATTTCTCCCTTTGCTTTTCAATACAGCAGAGGATTCTGCAACTCGAGAGATATCGGCGTCTGCATCCTTAAGTCAACTTGGCTCATCTTTCAGAATGATTCAGACCCTTTGATTACGCAGCTCCAGAAGGAAAGATTAGAAGAGCCTTCCTTCCTTTTTCATCTCCTTGTGACAAGGTATTTAGCAGAATTCACAGATTTGTTGGACTCTGACATGCTGTGCCGGGAGCACTTCTGCTGTGGCCTCAAGTTTGTGACCTCCGGGCTGTCAACTGTGTGCCTTAGCATCCGTGCCACCCCAGCTCCCCCCTTAGACGAGTGATACGAAGTTAAAATGCATGTCGCGCATCTCAAGGCAACCTCACAAGGATGGTAAAAGCTTGATTCCTGGCCCAGCTCTCTTGAAAGCAAAAGCTGTGTGTTGAGAACAGGACTCGGAAAAGCTTTCCTAACCATCATGTGACTCACGTTACCTGAGATTGATTTTTTATTACCTCGTATTTGCTGAGAGCCAACAGTGTTCTGCACCAACAGGTAAAAAATACGAAGAAAAGGTTCCTGTCACAAAGAGATTGCCATTTAGATAGACAACATATTAACAAAGGAGAGAGTAATGGGAGGCAAAGCAGCGAACAGAGTAATTGAACAGTGCATTTAAGCATGCATTTTTTTTTTTTTTAAGTCTCAGTGGAGTTTTATGTTTGTTTTCTTCTTAATTTATTGAATTGTGCGTTCATACTTCTCAATCATTCATTAGCCAGCAGTTCTCTTGGGGCTTGTTCAGATTAGAAAACAAGCTGAGGGTTAGTTGAAACCAAAAATAAGTTTTTTTGTTATTTTTTTTCAAAGGTTGAGGTAACTACCCTGTTTTCAGACACCCCGCGGCACTTCGCATTTGTTATGTGCAATCAAGCTAGCTGGAAGAGAGTAAACGTACGGAATTATTAACGTCACAAATTGAACCTTCACAAATGGTATCATTAGAAATCAAGCACAGTAAAGTGGAGTCATGTCTCATTCACACTGTTCTATGACATCACCAGCGTGAAGTCACACTGCCCTATAACATAATAGGTTACTACAGTGAGGACACAGATGGTACCCCACAAAGACATAGTGACCTATATTTTAAAAACTATTAGCAATTAGCATGTCTCAATGTTTCCATGCAGTAAAAGGCCTTGATTTTCAGAGACAGTGAACAACTATCTTTAGGAAATGTGGTAATTTTACATGTCATGAGTGGGCAATAAAAATAAAAATAGACCATATCATTAGATACCTCTGAAAATTTGGATTGCTAATTTACCTTCCACTCCCTCCACCCCCACCTCTCCAAAACTTCCTGAAACCTCATGCAAAATAAAATACTTCTGCCACACACACCTTGCTTGGAAACTGCTCTGACCTCACATATGAGGACAACATAAAATGACCTTTTGTTTCTCGAACACAATCTCAACCTATGCACCATGGGACACAAACAAGTACCAAATTCTATACAGATGTTTTTCCAGGCATAAATATTAAAAGATTAAAAGTGGCAAACACTGTTATAAAGACCTACCTGGAGAAAGTGTGAAACATGAGGTTTGTAAAATGTAATGTTAAATAACTTAGTAAAGAGAGGGAAAAAACCCCAAAACACATGATAAAATTTGGCAAATTCAAAGTCTAAAATATATTTTGAAATTGGTAAATGTGTACATGGACTTTGTGATCTCTTATTTCAGGACCATTAGCACAAAGTAAGATTTAGCAATGATAATCAGTAGCTAGACATGCAAAACTGGGTTTCTCAAATATCAAGTAAAAAAGAGATTTCATTTGTTGGTGTGGTCCTCAAGTATTATTAATTTTATTGCTTTCCTCCATCCAAAATTACACTGATGAGGAAACTTGTTTAAAAAGGTTTCCTGAGCGTGGCCAGCAAGGCACAGGCACTGAGTAACAATGTTCTTCAGTATAAAAGTTGATGAAAATTTTATGTGCAACCCCATGATGTTACCCTGACAATGCAAGTAGACTATAACAAATCAGATGAGTGTCTATGACTATTTTAATCTCTCCAGGGCAACCAATGTTCCTGTTCAATATTTGGCAAAAAATGGCCCGAGTCTTACTGGGGTCTTCAGGCATTATAATAAAATTAAACTATTAAGTATTGAACACACAAATATATAATGCCCACGTATATTTAAAGTTCCTCCCCAAACAGAATAAGATCTTGCTATCAATATAACGGTATCTCCTCCCGTTAGAAGATAATTATCCATGAAGGTTCAATTGCAGAATCCTTTTTGTAGGTGATGTCAAAACTGTCTTTGTCATTTAGGGTACATACAGACATTCAAGGAAGTTAGGGGGAGGTTAGATCAAGTTAAAAATGGCCACCCCATCTAAGGTAAATTGGGCTGGGGGACTAGTGGGAGGCTCTGGGGGCTAGTGGAGTCTGTGGGGGGGAGTACAGGGATTGGGAGGGGGCTAGTGGGGTTCACAGAGGAGCTCATGGGGTCTGGGAGGGTTTGGCAGGATTAAAGGGGCTAGCAGGATTCACAGGGTACTCGGGGCAATGGGGTTCTCTCTCCCCATCCCAGGGCCAGGCCCTTAAACCCTCCACCTCCAGTTGAACATCCCCCCAGACGCTGCCTACCCCTCCCTCAACCCCAACTTGCTTCCTTGGCTTTAGACACCGGTAAAACAAGCACTAGGAGTGGCTTGCAGCATAGGGAGGGTCTGGCGGGCTCAAGGGGCAGGGGAGTGGTGGTGGCTGGCTAGTTGGTCTGCAGGGGGTGGTTGTCTGTCTGGGGGTGAGGCAAGGGACCGGGGAGCTAACAGTAGCCTGATTCCAGGGGAAAGTGTGGAAAAGCACAACCCCAGGGATGAGGCCAGTGGCTAGGCTTTCCCAGCTTGGGGGCTGTGCTGGGAACTGTACAGAAGTTCAATTAAATTAGTCTCACGGGACCCAATCTTAGTTAGATTACCTTTGTGCTAGAGTTAACTTAGATTGGGTCAGCCATTTTAAGATCAATCTAACCTTCCTGAACTTCTGTGCAGTTTGTACTTATTTCACCCAAGTATGGAACCTACACTTGGATCCTAGTTAGGTGGATCTAAGTTAGATTGGGTGGCCATTTTTAACGTGATCTAACCAGCTTCCCCCCCCCCCCCGGATGTCTGTATGTACCTTTAGGCCTAAAAGGATGAAAGCAGTGGCTGAAATTTTGAAAGCGGTGTATAGGATTTATACCCCTTTCATTTTCTTCTCCTAGACTGATATGAAAGTCACAACCATCATCTCCGCATTTTTCTAGAAATCAATGAAATACTCTAAGCATGGAAGCCAAAAATCAGTCTATGTTTAGAGACTTTTTAAAAGACAAAAATTTACCTTTTGGAAGATATTTAACAATATTATTATTAGTAGTAATCGAAATGCTGCTGGAGCATCCAGATCCATGAGTAAGCTTAAGAACCAATAGTGTTAGGCACTGTAAACAAATATAGTAGCAAGCACTTACTCTGAGCAGTTTACCATCTTAAAAAAGACAAGAAGAAGAGAAGAAAGAGGCACAAAGATGAAGTGGCTTGCCAAGGGCACAATCAGGAAGATACATATATTTGTAAAACTTTCATTTTTACTGTAACATGCTAATCTTGTGAGACTAGCTTAACTGTGGCAGAACTTCAAAAAAATGTCAAAAGTTTATTATGGGTTTTTTTCCCCTGACTCTTTTCTATGTCAGAGCTCTCCCCTTCCTCAATACACAGCAATCCCACTTTATTAGATTTTTTTTGGCATTTCACAGACTTCATGTTTGCTCCATTACACCTCAGCAAAAAAGTTTTGACATGCATAAATAGTGCTGCAATTTCAAAGCTAAAACAGCTATAGAAGTTTAACAACTTAAAGTCTTGTCCTGTTTTTGGCAATCCTTGAGTAAAGCCCAAACACATTATTCCCGCCTGTCTTTTTGTTTAGTGTGTTATAGCACCACGTACTACACCTATAGTCAGACTCTGAATATGCTTGACACTAACAAGAACCTGACATGAAGTTCTGGAATATATTATTTCCAGTGGCTACACATGAATCTGCCCTGCCTCTTGGCTTTCTTATGGCCAAACATTGTCCTACGGGCTAGTTAAAGGTCACCTTGCTGATTACAATGGATGTGTTGTTTTAATAGCCTCTTGAAGAAGTTATGGAAGTTTGTAAGCTTTAATGAAAAAAAGTTGCATTCTACATTTAAATGTACATATCATATTCGCACCTATTCTCATCAACTATATCCAAACTGTTTCTGTAAGGAATACATCAGAAATCACAAATCACAGCTATTAAAAGACTTATATCAGAATGTTTTGGCCATCTTCCAGGTGAATCCAAATTAATTTAATATTTGCTTTAGTTTAGGGACTCATTAAAATTTGTTTCCAAAACAAATTTGTTTTCATATTTGGTAACTGATTCATGTCAGAGAGGTAGTTAGTTGTGCTAGTCTGCAGTCAGGCAGAAGGTAGAGAGCACGGCACCATAGAGATGAACTGCTTTAGAGGGGAATGAACTTTTGTAGGTAATAGCCTACTTTGCTAGATACTACTCATATTAGTAGCAGGGCCATTCATATTGTCTGATGAAACAGGCTGTTGCCTATGAAAGCTCATGTCTGTATGACCTAGTTAGTTTCTAAGGCGCCACCCAACCCTATCTTCTGATTGATGTCACTGGAGATTGAGAAGATTGAAAGATTCCCTTCTCTTTCCTTCACCCTTTTTAACATTTAAGGGGGGGAAGGAACTTGAAAACAATGCCTTTCTACATCTTAAAAAATCTGAGTCAATAAGGCTCATCTTCAGAAATCATGAGCTCCTGTCTTTTCTGTATCAAGTGCCCACAAGGCCGGTGAGGAAAATTTAGATTTAGTCCGGATTTGAATCTCACTTCCACCAATTTCACACAGATACGACTCTTCTGCTTTTAAGAGCTGCATACTCCTAAGTAGACTCAGTTCCCCTTACCTGTATGGCAGCAACTATGGACCTCACTGAATACAGTATAGTATATGACCATTTCTGATTTTTTTGCTGTATCCACCTGTAACTATGTCCAAGCCATTCCATATCATGGTAGCATGGCACAAATGCAGCATAACTCCTCCAACTTTAAACCTGCTTCATCCTGGACCAAAGTCACAGCCAACTTGTAGAGTAGAGCAGGCAACTGTTGATGCTTCTGGACCATGGTGCACGAGTGAGAGGTCACTAGGACCTTTGATGCATATGCCTAGGCAGGAATATGGAGGAGCGGAGGCTGCCCAGACCTTCCATCCTGCTTTTAAACCATTGAGACAACATCCAAAGGCCAGACCAAGTCTGGCTATGCAGTGCCTCAATGGCTGTAGTTATATGCATGTCCAGGAATCAAACTTGGGTCTCCTGCATGGCAGACAAGGATTCTAGCACTGAAATATGAAGGCAGGCATCACAACAGGTTCATGCAAGAATAATGGTCACAGCAGAAGAACTGCTGTACACTCCCAAGTAGCAGCTCCCTCTGCTCTTTTGAAGCATCTTCTGATATACACTCATCCATTTCATGGTGCTTATCTCAGAACAGCTGGCCTACACCACACTATATGTACTGCTTTAGGAGTGAGTAAACGACACCACATATATGTACTATACCCAAGACAGATGGGCATGTTTATATGGCTCTAATATGTATTGAGCACTTCTGTACCTGAGCTAGCTCTGAACAAGCTGACACTCTTCTACGGTGACATGCCTTACCAGGGCACATATGAAAAAGCAGGTAGGGTCAGACTGTTTTACCTAGTAGCCATCTAAGCGGGTGTATGGGCCTAAATGCAATTCTAACTCCCTGTTCAACCCCTGAAAAATCCATTAATGTATCTAGTTTTGTAACATACCGTCCTCTCACCCTTAAAATGAGATCTCATTCAAAACAAGGACGAGGAGGACAAACCCAGTTTTTGCATGAACTGTTCTTTGGAAACTTGAACGGGGTGGAATAGATTCACACCTAAATCCACTTACCTACCTAATGGATGGGATAGAGTCTGGCTCTTGGCATTTCCTGGGGTGGAGCTGCAGAGAGTACGTGAATCATTCAGCTACTCTCTGTACTTATACTGCAGCTAACAGGACACTCCGACAGGAACTGCTCTTGAACCAGTGGGTTCCCCATCTCCAGCCATGTGAAAGGAAATAACATCCAGAAAAACCCCAAAGAACAAAACAAAGGATACGTCATTCCAGCCAGCTTCTGGCCAGATCTGTTCTCCTGACCATTCAGGGTTTCTATCATCTTAATATATTGCTGAATCAAATTATATATTCTTTAAAATTCCTGCATCACCCTGTATAGCCTTTTGAAATAACACAGTGAGGTGCTCTGGGATAAAAGCCTTTTATATCAATTCTCTACTCTACAGTTTGGCTGCTTACGGCTCAAATCACCCATCCAAAGTTGGAAGAAAGGTAGAAAACTGAAATCCTCAGAAGGGCTTGCATGGATTGCTCAACCCTACTGTAGTAAATGCCTAGGCAGATCGGCAACATGCCTTCCACTCATCTTGACAAGCAGATTGTTTGAAAGTCCCTCCTCAGCTTCCTCCACTAGATACAAAGAGTTAAGTTACTGTAGCTCTGTTGACTGTACACACAGTAATCATTTTCAGCATTTTGTTTTATGACATTCTGCAAATGTTAACATGTCGACTTTAAATCAAAAATCCACATCTGCACTGGGTAATTTTCTTCGTATGTACATTTTATTGACCTTTAATTAAGCAGATTCTCAGAAGGTACCATTTTTAAATGTGCTGTTTAAATACACTTCCTACCTGCCCTCCTCACCCCACAAGTAATTTGAAGAAAGCCTAACTGCTTATCACGAAATCAATCACTTGTTATAACGTTCAAAATGACCAGACATTTTTAAAGTATCCAAATTGGGTCTGTTCAGCATCCAGCTCCCAGAATGGTAAACGTATAGCTTTTTGACCAAAAGCTATTCATTAATACCTTGTATCCTCTAGCCCTAAGACATTTGAGTCTTAATAGAATATGCTCTTCACTCTGCTTTATATGAAGAGCGTAATGCCTCTTCTGTCTATATATACAGCATTTACTAAGTTGCCACGCTAAAGCATTTGCTAACTATAGGAAAGGAAGTGCATATCCAAACCCCACTGAATTCAATAGAAAGAGACCCACTGACTTCATTGTTTTTGGATCAAATCCTTATTATATGACAAACTGTCACAAATGGTTGGTTTTTTAAACAGCAGCTGGTTGAAAAATGGGTCAAAAAAAAAAACCTGGGGATGGAAAATTGGTTCTTCAGTCAAGGTGTCTCTACTTTTCAACAAACTTTGACTTTTCATCAGAAACAAATGCCTGAAAATTAAACATTTTGGGGTCTTGACTAAATATTAACAATTTTCAACCTGGAAATACAACCGTAAGTCTTCACTGGGAGTAATAGTGAGACGTGTCCTTCACAGACAGGGTCCTGCAGTCAGACGAGCACCCTGGCAATGTGCTGTGGTAATTCAGCAAGAAATCAGACTTTAATCTAAGACTAAAGCAGCCATCTTAGCCGCTAGATATTATCACACACACCTCCATTAATATTACCAGAAGTGTACTGAACAAGAAATAATCAAGTGACCTTCCTTTATGCTTATAATTCTTTTTGATGTAAATCCAATATTTCCTAAGCTTATATAAATCTGTCACTACAGATTAAACATCCATCAGCTAAAACCCAGGAAGACAGCGCCCCTTCCCATTTGATTCCTTGCACCTTCCCATTTGATTCCTGAACCAACCACGATTCCCGAACCTTTGCAAAGTCACATTGTAAAATGAAGTTTTGATCACTGAATAACTTCAAATTGTGCAAGATGACAAGATCGGTGCAAATATCCCTTGAGAAGGAAAACCACTCTAAAAGTAAATATGCAACCATACTTCTGCATTTTCCTCTATCAAACCAGTGACATTTAGATTTCAACATACTGCTTACAAATACAGAAGGACATACTTTAAATAGTCTTGCTTCAAATTTGTAAACATATTTAAGCATCTATAATACTTCCCTTCATCCTCTCTTTTGGAACAGCTGCTGTCACTGTGACAGACCATCTGCAGCTAAGAAGGTAGGTTAGCTAGCATCTCCAGAATCACACTGCTTAATGGATCGGTAAGGGATAGAGATTAAAGAGGGAGGCAAGCAATACAGTTTCATCTTCCCATATCCACACACAGTTCTTGCACCTGATTTTTATTGATGTACTTACTCTTCACAGGTTACAGAAAATACATTTTAGATAATAGCAGATTACCATGTTAAACATTTTTGACAACTGCAAAGCCACCCATACAAGCCCTGGCATATTCTTTTGAAAAATGCAATCTATACACTTTACATTAAAAAAAAAAAACTATTTGAAAAGAAGGAAGAGGAGGCTAGAAAAGAAGGTTCATGATGCAAAAAAAGCATTCTAGCTGGTTTTCAGTGGTGGATCTCAGAAAGTATAAGACATAAATAACACCAGTGTGTTTCACCTATTTGAGAGTTTTCCTAAATATGGATCCAAAGTTTGAGTGATCCAGGAATTTGATTTGTATTACCTGAAGGCTTTGATGAGTTGATGATCACAGAACAGCTTAAAGAATAAAAGGGAAATTTAAAGAAGTAGAAGGAGAGCGCTGGGTGCCTGGACAGTGGGAGGGTGTGCTGAGTGTAGGAGGTGAGAGCAGGCGAGCAGGGAGTGGGAGAAGGGTACAGAGAGTCATTCCGAGGGAGGAGAGTGAGGAACATAAGGAGTAACACAGTGTGTGGGACGAGATGAGAACAGACATGTAGGATTTTAAAAAACTTTAAAACAATTATAGGTTTTACCATGGGAGGTTCTTTTTGAATAGTTCAGAGCACTTATTTTCCTGTTACGTGCCTTGAATTGATGTATTCTCCTAAAGAGCAGTACTCCATCTTTTCAATTAACATTGTTTAAATGCTCTGGGAGCATTCACTTTATTTTATTTTTTTTAAATGCTTTAGACTGATTCTAGATATGATTTTCATCCTTTAGCTGGAATCTTAAATAGTTTACATATCTAAATCATACTTGTAGCCTCACATGTGTGCCAAAACAGCTTTTAGATGTGGACCCCTCCTGCTATTACTGCATCTCGGTGTACTGAATAGCTGTGGAATTTATTCTGTCCCGCAAAGGTAACTGAAATAGTTGCCAACTGAGTCAGGAGAAGGGAAGCAGTTAGATATTACCAAGATCAAATGATAGCAGTACAGTATCCTTCCAGAATGTGGTTAAGTCTCAGATTGATATGTCATATGGTGTCAGTTTAATTCATGTACGTAGTTCAACCATAACATGGGAAGACCCATGAGTCTACGCTAATACATTTTCTTTTAAGATTTAATATTGTTTTCTGTTAAAAAGAAGAAAATGTTAATATGCTCCCTGGGAATAGAGCACAATATGTCAATATCTTTCTACAGTACATCTGCATGCTTCCCTCAGGGATTTTTCATTATAAAATCATATCCCAGTTATCAAGTTGCAGTATCACCAAATGTGTACTGAATATCTGATAAACAGGGGAACATTTTATCACAAAAAAACAGTAAGGAAGATGTGGTGCTCTGGGGGAGAATTTTTTTGGGGGGGAAAAAAGGACTAAACAGGAAAGTCTTCTTGGCTAGGGACAGACAGTCAAAAAGTCTGAGCCTGAATTGATTCAATCTTTGCAGGTCTAATCTGGCTAGGCTAAACTGGTTTGTAAGCACACAGACTTCCCCTCTGGACTGAAAAAATGCAGGCACGTGCCTGCCGTAGCTCAGGCTAGAAGCTGGGGGGGAGGGGAGGCGTGCGCTAGAGCAGCCCTCCCTTCTCTTCCACAATGCTGAGCTGCGGTGGGGGGGCATGACCAGGCCCTGGCAGGATGCTTTGATTAGGGAGGGGTCCCCCCCCACACCCAACCAGTGAGGGAGCTAGCAGGGAGTCGATAACAGAGCACTGAGTTATACAGCAGGGAGTTACACAGGGAGTCGTAAGCATTTATCAGCCCATGGACAAAATAAAAACCTCTCTCATTAGTTCAAGCTCTTCTTGAACAACTTTTTCCAAGGAAGGAACAGAGGGACTTTACCAGCTATCTGTTGATAAGCCTTAAGTCAACACTGTCCTGTCTCCCACAGCACGGACCATAGCTAGCATGTGGTATGTTAGCTAACACTGAGAGGTGTCCATGTAAGGCAGAAAGGAGGGGGCAATCCCTCCTTTTGAGCAGGGAGACCCGGGTGGTGGGGGGGCAGGAGCAAGCCAGGCAGATGCCGCTGTACCTGCCATCTCTCAGAGCAACAGCCAGGAAGCAGAGGGGAGGCGCCAGCCCTGCTGGGCTGCAGCAGTGCAGAGCCCTGTCCAGGGCTGTAAAGCATCTGGGATGCTGGTTTAACTTAATCCAGGAAGGGGTCTGGGGCAGACATTGCATAAACTGGTTTGACCCAAATCAGTTAAGTGTAATACTGCATTCAACCAGGTTCATCTCAAACTGGTTTCAGCCATTTTCAAACTGTTTTATGTGCACTGAGCATATGTTCTGTTAAACCAGTTTCTTATCACTTAAACTGGTTTATGTGTAATGTTCGTCCCTATTCCTTGTGATAACTATATGGAAAAATCACCTCTGATAGCCTGCATTTTTATGGGACTATCTTGAAGTAGTGTCTACATATAGCGATTCAACTTTCAAACCCAGGTACTGTTGCATGGGTCTTGGAGATGACTTTAACCGATAGTGACTGAATGTCTAACAAGTAGGCAGTATCATTCACATTTGAAAGCAAAGATCCACCATAGTATTAACCAATATTAGAAAATGAGAATCTTGTACCCAAATGTGTACAGTTGAGTAACTCAGCAATGTAGAATCTGAAGCCAAGTTCAGTAATGTTTCAATAGCTAATTTGGTAAGCAGACCCTAACTCATCATCTCTCTATTATCCAACATATCTTACCACCTCATCGGGAGAGAGGACATTTATGGAATGTTTTGTTGCGTTTGTTAAGAGTTTACTTTGGCTGCATCTCACTTTCTTTCCATATGATTTTACAAACCCTGAAAAGTGAGCAGGTGCCTGGCTACAAGGGAAGAAATAGAACAATAATAATCCCCATGGAAGTCTACAAGTTAGAGATCTTGGTACTAAGAAGTAGCAACCGCCCACCATGAATCTTTGGGTTCTGTTTGAGAAAAATAGTCAATGATATCATAATGCTGCACCATCCCCTATGGTTAGGTAACAAAAGTCTATGCAGTGGAAGCTCCTTGAAGCAAGGACAGTTTTCTATGTATTCTACAATGCCAAATGAATGCATTCTGCAGACAATAACAGTATCCCTACAAACAGCAAACACAGAGTGCTAGTGCACCAATGCACTCTAAAATGTACTTGTAGTACTATCATTAAAGCAGAGGAAGGGAACACCTTCTTTGAAAGCTTTTAAAATGGTTTGTCAGGATGAAGTCCAACAGAGAAGCAGAGGGTAATAAATATTTCCTTGTCTTTGAAAAAAAAGTCATTTTTGTGCTTTTAACAGAAAGCAAAAATCTGACATACTGAAGAGCTCTCCATTCAAATATGTATTCTGAATTTCCCCATGTTTTCTTGCATCTCTTCCCCTTCCCCCCCCCCGCACCAAACAAGACTTGCAACTTATTTTAGGAAGGGAGAATGCAGGTTAAAAAAAAAAAAAGATTTTTCCAGGCATGGCCAAATGCTGATTCCAGGTAAAGAAAAATCAGGTTTCCTGCTTAAGGCACACACCCTAATTTTGGACAGCTGATATTTTTTTTTTTCTGGAGGAAAGATGTGTGTGGTACATGAATAAATATGGTGTTTTTCAGCATGGACTTTCTTCATTTTTGGAGAATGTTGGTGGACTGATTATTGCCGCCAAAGCTTATCAGTGACCTCATATGATGAAATAAAACAGGTAACACGCACTGGATGTTAACTCAGAAACAGTCCAGGACAGCAGCAGTAAGAATCAGTGGTTCATTTCTAGAAATGGTTGGATAAATAGACATTCTTAAAAGGTCTAGCTATCAAGGTACCATTTCTCAACATGAAAAACCAGACCCAAACCTGCAGTTCAGATCCAGGTCTGTATTTGCTTACAGCTCACTGAGATTCTGATCCTGTTTTAGATCCAAAGCTGCAGAAGTGAGGAGAGTTGCAAAATGTAATACTGCACCTGCATTTCAAACTGTGTTACTGGCATTTCCATTTAAAGTTCGGTTTGGGCAGGCCCCAATGCACTTTTTTTTTTAAATCATCATTTTACAATTGCTCTGATTCAGGTTCTAGATAGCAACAGAGTCAGAACTGCAAAGAGAAGAGGAGAAGACAAAAATTGGAACAACCAAGGAAAAGATGGTGTCCCATGAGATTTCCAGCAAGCTTATGTGGTTGAATTCACAACGCGAAAGTAGGAGAAAGGGGTATTACTACTATTGCTAAATGAAAGATGGTCAAAGATGTGACTTCCATTGAGGCCTGTTTACACAAAATGGCCTAAAAGTCCACCAGCACTGTTGACTGCAATTAAGGTTCTCTTCCCTCTCTCTATAAAATCCTTTCAGTCACGGTTCGAATTATGGGGGAGGTTGCGGGGGGGCGGTTGTCTGAGACCCCCCATAAGAGATGAGAGCCACTCTGTAAGATTTGAAAATCGTAACTTAGAAACATCGAATCATAGAATCGATGGACCGGAAGGGACGTGCAAGATCAAATCTGGTGCCCTGCCATGGGCAGGAAGTTATTGGAAGACTTGGGGGGGGTGTCCAATTTTATTAGGGCATCATGATAGGCAGTCCGATTTTTTTTTTTGTAGAGCCCCACCACGAGTCAAAGTGTAATTCGAACCCTGCTTTCAGTGTCCATAACTTGCAACCTCACCAGAACTATGTGCAGCAAGCCCGGCTGGGCAATGGTAGAGGCGTGTCGCACCAGCTTGGGAATGTCCCCGGACAGCAGTAGAGTGATAGCCTTTGCAGGATACTGCTGGCATCATTTGCTTCGACACAGAAACCTTAGATGAGACTCTTCATGTGGCTTAACTGTGCATCATGTTGCCAGGTTTTTTACCCTGCAAATTACCCTCGGTTTAGATATCATGACAGAGCGCTTCCTTTGTCACGGCTGACGTGTTTTCACTTTGTAACAAAGGCTGGCCCCATGGGTGGCTGTGCTGCCCCCAGTGGCTACTCAGCCTCTGTTTCTTCTCAGACCCTCCCTGGACCCTGGGGTCTCTAGCCCCTTCTCTGCCCTGCTCATGGGCTCTGGCCTTACTCCCAGGCTTCTGGCTTTGCTCCCGGGCCAATTGTCCCCCTTAACCACCAATTGCTGGGACTTCCACCTCCCCATAGTCCCACCCTAAACCAACAGCTTTACCCCCTCCATAAGCCTGTATTACTCACAGGCACTGTGTGCGCCCCTCAATGGTCTGGAGCTCTTCTTACATCAGCCTCCAGGGCCAGTATGCCTGCCCAGCTCAGGACCTGGGTTTATATATACTCCAAGCGCAGCCCCTTTCTGGTCAGGTGGCTTCCCTGATTGCAGATTGAGGCCTCCCTGCAGCCTTTTTCCTCTTAAAGTAACAGGAGCATTAAGCTCTCTGTTACAAGCTGAATTTTAAACTCCTTCTATTGCTTGAATATGAGCTCTACACACAGAAGAGCAAGACAGCAGGAAAAAACAGACATGCTATCACTGAAGATTCAGTAGATTGATGAAGCTATTGGATTTATGCTGCTTTAACAGTTTAGACTGGTTTATTTCTTTACAAGACACAGCCTCAGCCACAGCGTGGTTCATTCTCTTGAAATGATCATGGTTTTGTCTCTTCCAGGTGTGGCCCTGGGGCCAACCAACAAGGCTGACAAAAGTTAAAATGAGATTTAAAGGGAATTTCTCAAAATTTATAAATGGTTTTGTTCTGCTTAGGAGTAAGCACTGTTCCTTGTTTTGCTGGAATCGGTCCTCTGATATCTAACCGGGAGTCTTTACAAACGAGCCCTCTCCCTGAACATCATTCTGGCAAAAGGATTTCATTTTGCTAACATTTGCTCTGTAGACCTCCTTACACCAAGACACCAGGATTGGACATTTCCGTTGATAGAGAAGAATATCCAGAGTTACATCAATAAGGTTTATGAAACATCCAAGGATTGGAAGAGGCACAAAATGTCATGCTGCAGGATATAAATCACCTAATTAAACATTGGTGGAGAGGGTGGGGAGAGACAACCTGGGGACAAAACAGAAATCTTTCCTTGTGGACCACTTATTCTGTAACTTCCTCCAAAATGTTTTTTGCACTCTCTTCTGAGATACTTGGTACCGGATCATGGAGAACACAGCCTGCCGCAGCTCTTTTCCACCTGCAGCCTGTCATATATTTCATACAGTGGGACATCTGTTACCAGCACCAGGCAAACTTGACTATGTGCCATAATTAATAAAATGTCATTTATTTAAGACCAAAATTAGAACATGTAGATCATTGTAGACAACCAGATTCGACTGCCAGAATTTTAAGGTCTCACTGAGCCCTGATTTTTCACAATATCAAGGATGGCAGTTATGTTTCCAGTATCATGTGACATGCTCACAATGTGAAGCTAGTCCCCATTTATGTTACATTACCTGACAGAAGCACAGAGAGAAGTCAATCACTGCCAGCATATAATGGAACCTAGCAACGACATGCAAGAGAGGCAATTTCTCTCATTGACTTCCTCAGGCTTCTTAGGCTGAGAGCAGAATCATCATCTATATGTTTTAATGAGTCTCCAACACACCCCTTTCCTCTCCCTTTAAATATTTGTCCCCTATTAGTTCTCATATCAGCCTTTGCAAACTATTTCAGAGAAAAGTGTCTGAATTCTCTCCCGCTTATGGCATTTCTGTAAGATTCAAATTCCAGCAAGAGAACGGATTCAAGAGAGCAGTTGCTATAGAAAAATGACTGATCTTCACTATCTTTATATTCCATCAGGCTTAGTTGTATTATGAGATCTAAACAAGGCACTTCTATAATTGATTTTGTTCATCTGCAAACTGCCAGTAGGATTACAATTGCATATGAATCGTCTATGATTGTGAACTAAATATATGTTTTCCTTCCACCTCCAAAATGTAGTGATATCTGCAAAGTTCTGGTTGCACCAAGTTGCTATCAATCCCAGAGATGGCTATTTCAGTGATATACGCCCGTTCACCATTCTGGTACCTTTTGGGATGCAGGATGCAATAGCAGTCCTTTTAGAGAAAACGTCTTAGTCCTAATTAGCATCGTAGCTTATTTTTCAGTTTTCACAATATGTTAGTACCCTCAAAATAATAAGTTAACCAGCTTTATTTCTACTAGTGGTAAGGACTATTCTTAACAGTTTTAGACATGTGGGTGTGTATTATTTGTTAAACTTAAATAAAAGAAAACTGCGTTTTACTACATATAATCATATTTCTAAGGATCAGAACTCCCTTTCTGATCTTTTTTTTTTTTAGATCTACTCTCTCAATATTAACATTCAAAACCCAAGCAAGTTAACAGGTGGCATTTTGCAAAAGTAATTATTTTCTATTATTACATTCTGAATATTCAGTGTTAAAAGCAAGTATCTTTTTTCTCCAGCGCTTCTTCAGATTCAATTGTTATATCCAAGACACCTCTGTTTATTGCAGCAGGGCCAAAAATGAAGAGAAACAATGCAATTTCTGTAATATTTTATTTTATTTATTCTAGATGAAAATGAAAAGGCCCTTTTTACAGCTGCACTGCCTATAATGTCAGTTCCGAGTAATCAGCTAAAAAAAGCCAGTCACTTCAAAGGTTCAAAATAAAAAATAATAAAAAAAATTCAATTCATGCTGTCACAGTCTATCTACAGTCATATTGTCCACAGCCATTCATACAGAATGAGAACATCTGGGGATTCAATTACTCGTGACATGAATAATAATATTCCATTTTTGTTAAATAAAACTTTCTAGTAGAGAAAACTTCTGTTTACTCCCCATCATAAAATCCTGAAATGAAACCCATTACTGATGGATAGAATAGGACAAAATCACTGCCAGGGTAAGCAGGCAGATCTCTGCTGCTGTCAGGGGACTGGCACCTGCTTTTCAGAGCAGCACATTTCATTGACCAAGCCTTTTAAACATGGACACCTGAAATGAGGGTTCTTGATCCCACCTAGCAAGAGATTTTCTTCCCACCGGTTCTCTCTCACTAGGCTTGAAAATCAAAGGGCTCACCCAGGATGCTAAATATAGAACTGTAGTCATCCATCAAAAAACCTCAGGCAGTGCCTTTAAAATGATATTATCCAATCAAATTTGGCCCCAGATTTACTTAGATGCATGTATTGCTTTTACTGTTCTAATTAGGTGAAGTTGTCCCTCAAATCACAGATGATCCTAATGAATAAAAAGCACTTTTTCACCTGCTTAATCATACTGACTTGAGTGTCCACACCGATGTCAATGAGACCGTTCACCTAAGCATGCTAGTTTTTATGGCACAGTGAGCCAAATGTTCAGACTGCATTTTATTTCTTTTTCTCTCCCGCCCTCTGAATATCATTAACAGAAGGCCACGAGGAGGTCTTTATTTGCATTACAGGTAAAACCGTATGCCTCAAGTTTCTCTCGTCTCTCTCAGGTCTCCTTCCCACGAAGATTAAAATACAGAAACAACTGCGACTTAGATCTACTCAAGAGAGCCTTGCTCATCTGTTGTGAAATAAATTTCTTCTGCAGAAAGCTACCGTAACTGTTTCCAAAGTCCAGATGAAAGATTCCAAAGTTTGGATAAAAAATATATTCCATTACTGCCCAGCTAATCTAATGCAAAGTTTTCATTTTGTTGTTCTGGAAGCACTGTGCGTGAGAATGTTGCTAGATCTTGCGAAACTCTATTGGAAACAGACTATGCAGAAACTGCCAAAACTTTTGTAAATCAGGATAGCACCATTATAGTCAATGGAGCTATACTACCAGCAGAAAATTGGACCCCTCATGTATGTAAGGTCACATGACAAACCTGATGGATTTGCATTTGCTTTGCTCCCTTACTGATTTAGAGACCTAATTCTGGTTGCCTTTATTCACATGAGTACCCACTTTGATTCCTAGAGAACGTCTCAATTTGGCCCTCGGACTAAACTGAGGTATTAAAGTTTTGCTTGAAAATCATGTCCCTGGTTTATCTGTTGATTATGGGACTAGACACATTGTTCTGTAAGAAGTTTAAGGCTTACATGTTCCAGTAAAAATGCTTTTAATATAACATAGATGAAATATGAACTGTTAACCTTGAACACTAGCAAGAAGCATTACTTCTTTTTTTTTTTTTCAAACTTCTTAAATATTTTATATAGAATTGTGAGAGACTTGTACATAATTCATAGCAGGATCTTAGGAAATTAAAATAATTGTTACAGTGCTTTTCTAATTATTACATTTATAAATTAAAGTGATGTGTTTACACTGAAAAGAATGAATGTATTGCTGAAGAAATGGGCTAGAGATTGAAGACTTATCACCTACTACAGGAGCGGAAGTGAAAGATCCTCTGTATTGTTCTATCAACATGTCTCAATCCATACACCTCACCCAAGAGACATGAGTGTACAAACAACCTGCTGTGACACCCTGCAATTATTTCAAAATAGGTTTTTAAAGAACCATCTAAAATACTGGTATTTAAAGTTTTGACCCTGCAGGTCAGCCGAGTGGTGCAGGATTGGTCTGTGGGCCAGATTGAGGCCTGAGAGGCAGGATTGGGCCCCACACACTGGGATTGGGCCGTAGCACTCGGTGCCACCCCTGCCTAGCCCCATGTGCTGAGATCAGGCTCTGGGGCCTGGAACTGCTTCCTCCTGACCCTGTGCACCTGGATGGTGCCACTAGGCCCCAATGCCAAATTTCTAGACCCATGGAACCAGCAGGCAAACGGACATTCACTTTTGACTCAGGAAATACAAACACATACCTTCAGTGGCTCAAGTCAGAAGCTTGGGGGTGCTAGAGCACACCTCTCAGCCTGCCAGCTCCAAGGCTTTTCCCCCACCCCTGCTCCAGTGGAGGGGGCACGGCCAAGCCCCAGCCCAGAGCCAGTTGGAGGGTCTTTCTGGGCAGGAGTGGGGGGGGAGGAAGTAACTGCCAGGCTGAGAGGGCAAGGGGAGGGGTGGGTGGTGGTGAGGAGAAAGGTAGTGGCACTGAATTCATAAAAGCTGGAACAAGAATAGTCCTTTCTCTGAAGCAAGCATGTATTGAACAGAAGGGAACAACGCCATGGAATACTGCTGGCTGTGATCATGGACTACAAATCCCAGAGGCACCTGGAAGCAGGAAGAGGAAGTAATGAGCAACCCTGCAGAGTCCTGCTGTTGTGGGTCTGGACTTTAAATCCCAGAGACCTCAGGGGCAGCAGGAAGAGGAAGTAAACACACAGCCTATGTTGGGGGACTGTGATTTAACTTGAACCAGGAAAGAGTCTGGGACAAAAGTTTTATAAACAGGTTTGACCCGAATCAATTAAGTCTCATAGATTTCATAGTCATTAGGGCTGGAAGGGACTTCGTGAGATCAACGGGTCCAGTCCCCTGCCCAAGGGCAGGAAGTCAGCTAGGGTCAAAGGATCCCAGCAAGATAAGCATCCAAATGTGTCTTAAAACTGTTCAGAGTAGGTGCTTGCACCACCTCTGCGGGGAGTCTATTCCAAGCCTTGGGGGCTCAGACAGTAAAGAAATTTTTCCTTATGTCCAGCCTAAAACAGTCTTGGAGGAGTTTGTGAGCATTGGATCTTGTCATCCCTTGGCATGCTTTGGTGAACAGGCGTTCTCCCAGATCCTAATGCACACCCCTTATGTACTTATAGGTTGCCACCAAGTCACCCCTGAGACTATGCTCATCTTAAACCAGGCTTATTCTAAATCAGTTTCAGTCATTTTGAGACTGGTTTATGTGCACTGAGTTTCTGTTCTGCTACAGGTTTAAACCAGTTTCTGAAGACTTAAACCAGTGTGTGTGTCACTTTTGTCCCTACCCTAGGGTTCTGATTTAGAAAAAATACTTAAGCACATGCCTAACTTTAATTGCATGAGTAATTCCATTGACCCTGTTGAATTAAAGGAGGGACTGGCCCTTCAAGTTCTAATGTCATTTCCCATGCTGTCCCCTATGCACTGAAAGACTTCCTAAATCATAGTGTACAAGGCTCTGGCCCTCTTCCATCCCCTTAAGCAAAAAAGGAAGGTCCATCTAAGTGTAATGGTCCCTGGGTGTGCTAGTGTAGACCACAGTGCTAGTGTGCTGTGGCCAACTTTACATCCAGCTGCTTTTGATTGCCCAGACTAAATGAACAGGTGCCCTTGCCCTTCAAAGCTGCGTCAACTTGAGGCAGCCTTTGGGATGAATCCAGAGCAGGACTTGAACACATGCTTCCAGAGCTGCCACAGTGAAACACCTTAACCACAGCTAATGCGCCTTGCTTCGAATCCTTCCCAAAAGGTTCACTTTTCACACACAGCCAAGAAATCGCAAGCCAGTCAAGCATTATCCTCCGAACAATGTAAATTTAACTTCAGCTAATAAAAAGCAGTGGCACCCTTAAGCAGTACAGATAATAAACCTAAGTAACTGCTCAATCTTTTCATTATATTCCTCACACATCTTCTCTTACTTCTTGTTTTGCTGGTTAGCATTCATACTGATTGTGTCTGGACCAAAATTAAATTATAGCAAATCATCCTTTTCCCAAGACCTCTTTTATTTGTTATATAAAGTACTGAATACTGTTTAGGCACTGTAAAAATAAAAATAATCATAATTTTGGAATTCACTTTGGAAGCTGCAATTTGATATTCTGATGTTATCTGGCCTTCTTACCCCCCTGTTTCTGCCACAGAGTACCATCATTATTATTATCTGTTTTGAGTGTTATGTTTTTAAAAGACAAGTTAAGAAAGTATTTGGAAGTTTAGTAAATAAAAAAGTGAATAAATATACCTCAAACTCACCAGCTGTAAAATATGGATAAAAAATTATTAAAGTTAATGAACAGCACCAACAATCATGGTAAAAATGTGTGTCATTTCAAACAAACACCAGGCCATTTCATAGAACAATTATCTCTCACTATTTTGCTTAGTTTCCATACTTCTGTGTTTTCTTATTATGTCTGG
>NW_017729008.1:33569636-33571662 GCF_001723915.1 Gavialis gangeticus
CTCACTATTATGTATGGAGTTTACTTATTAGGACTTCAAAAAAAAACAGAAGCTAATACTTTCAGAGGCTCCTAAGTGCCTTCAGAAGTTAAGTGCCAGATTTTTAAAGGCAGTCAAGTGGAAACAGGCATAGAATCATAGAAAATTAGGGTTGGAAGGGACCTCACGAGGTCACATCTAGTCCAACCCCCTGCTCAAAGCAAGACCATCCTCAACCAGATCATCCCAGCCAAAGCTTGTCTAGCCGGGTCTTAAAAACTTCCAAGGATGGAGCTTACACCACCTGCCTGGGTAACCTGTCCCAGTATTTTACTACCCTCTTAGTGAGAAAATTCTTTCTAACATCTAACCTAAACTTCCCTTGCTGCGACTTGAGCCCATTGCTCCTTGTCTGTCACCACTGAGAACAGTCCAGCTCCACCCTCCTTTAAAACCCCCTCCAGGCAGTTGAAGGCTGCCCCTTCAGTCTCCACTTCTCTAGACTAAATAAGTCCAGTTCCCCCAGCCTCTCCTCTTAAGTCATGTCCCCTAGCCCCTGAACCATTTTTGTTGCCCTCTGCTGGACTCTCTCCAATGTGTCCACATCTGTAGCAGGGAGCTCAAAACTGAACACAGCAATCCAGGGCTAGGGGCAAACACATTACACATAAACTGGTTTAAGTGATCAGAAACTGGTTTAACCTGTAACAGAACAGAAGTTCAGTGCACATAAACCAATTTGAAAATGGCTGAAACTGGTTTAAGATAAACCTGGTTGAATGTAGTATCAGACTTAACTGATTTCCGTCAAACCTGAACATCTGTCCCAGACCCCTTTCTGATTTAAGTGAAAGCAAAGTCCCCCAGAGTCCCAGATGCTTTGCAGCCCTGGGATGTGCTGTCTGCTCCAGAGAACAGGGCTGGTCCTATGCTTCTCTGCTCCATAGCCGGAGCTCCAGCAGAGACTACAGGTACAGCAGTCTCCACTCCCCCACCCTCACTGCTTGCTTTTTGAGCAGGGATCCTCTCCTCTCCCTCCCATCTCCCAGAGCAAGGACCCCAGCCCCATGGACCCTAGGCATGTGGTATGCTAGCTAATGCTGAGAGGTGTATGTGTGTGCATGTCTCCAATTTCACTGGGACAGGCAGACAGAACAGTGTCCATTTAGGGCTTTTTGGAGCTAATCAACAGGTCAGTTGGTAATGTTCATCCATTCCTCCCATGGAAAAAGCTGTTTAAGAGGAGCTTGAACTAAGGAAATAGGCTTTTGTTTTTTTTTGTGGGCTGATAAACATTGTGGTATCAGCATCCTCACCTGCCGGGTTTGAAGACAGTATGAAGAAGCAGGGAAAGGGAGACTGAAAAGCTCAGTATCATCAACAGATGTATGCACTGCACACCTTCCCTTGCCCCCAGAGTGCTAGCTGGGGGATGGGATCTGGCACTAATCCCGCCCCCTGAGCAGCAAGCGAGGAAAAGCCTGGGACTGTGTAGGTCAGGGTCTGGATTTAAACCCCTCCCTAATCAGAGCATCCTGCCGGGGCCTGACCATGCCCCACATCAGCTCAGTCCTGGAAGGGAAGGAAGGGCTGCTCTAGCTCCCCTGGCTTCTAGCTTAAGTCCCTGCATTATTTCAGTCCAGAAGTAATGTCTGTGCAGTTGCAAACTGGTTCAACCTAGGCAGGTTAGACTAACTTGCAAAGATTGAATAAATTCAGGCTCAGGCT
This sequence comes from Gavialis gangeticus, assembly GCF_001723915.1. Classification (NCBI taxonomy): domain Eukaryota; kingdom Metazoa; phylum Chordata; order Crocodylia; family Gavialidae; genus Gavialis; species Gavialis gangeticus. Next base: position 33,571,344 of record NW_017729008.1, read on the forward strand.
TTTTGAATATCTGTGCCTAGCCCAGATATGGCTTCACCAGTGCTGAATAGAGGGGAATAATCACTTCCCTGGACCTGCTGGCAGTGCACCTACTAATACAATACAGTATGCCTAATGTTCACTGTGACCCCCAGGTTCTTTTCTGCAGAGCTGCTGCCCAGTCAGTCATCCCCCAGCCTGTACTGGTGCATGGGATTCTTCTGCTCTAAGTGCAAGACTTTGTACATGCCCTTATTGAACTTCATGAGATTCATTTTGGCCCAATCCTCCAATTTGCCCAGTTCACTCTGAATCCTAGCCCTACCCTCCAGCATATCTA
>NW_017729008.1:33571704-33572712 GCF_001723915.1 Gavialis gangeticus
CATCTTCCAGGTCATTGATGAAGACATTGAACAAAACTGGGCCTAGGACCAACACCTGGGGCACTCTATTTGATACCGACTGCTAACTAGACATTGAGCCATTGATTATTACCCTCTGAGCCTGATGCTCCATCCAGTTTTCTATATATCTTACAGTCTATTCAAGCACTTAGGCATTTTTAAAAATCTTAGCAGGAATATGTCTTGATCTCTACCTAAGTCACATAAGAACCTTTGAAATATTTACCTAGACTGAATATTCCAGCACTTATTCTGGATAATTAACCATTTCTAGACTCCTTATTCTTATCTGCAAAGGAGGTTATCTTTATTTAAAAAAAAACAAAACACACCCTTGCACAAAGCAATTAAATCATGATCAAGGCTGGTTTAAATCTCTGAAGAACTAATAGTTTTCCTCATCTGAACAGGCATAACAAAAATTCAGGAGCTACTATGAAATTCAGCCAGGGGTTGCTTGGACAAAGGTCATCTCTGGCCCTAAGGCATGCTGTGCCAGGGTCACCACTCCCCTGGAACTTCTCAACAGATACAAACTCCTTGCACCATCATCAGAACCAGGAGAGCCAGCAAAGCCTCTGGCTCCAGCACTTGAAGAAGGCAGGCAATCAGCAACCACCTCTAAGAAGAAACACAGCGTGGTGGTTGTGGGAGACTCCCTCTTGAGGGGGACACAGGGAGCTATCTGCTGCCCTCACCCTTTAGCCCGTGAGGTCTGTTGCCTCCCAGGGGCCCATATCCAGGATCTGGCTGAGAGGATCCCTAAACTTATCTGACCCTCTGACCACTACTCCATGCTCCTCATCCATGTGGGCACAAATTACATGGCTTGGAGCAATCCTGGTTGGGTCATGAGAGACTACAGGGCTCTGTGGGCTGGGCTCAGAGGGTTGGAGGCGCAGGTAGTTTTCTCCTCCATCCTCCTGGTTATGGGTTACAGGCAGCACAGGAAGGAGAGATGCATTCAAGAAGTGAACATATGAATGT
>NW_017729008.1:33577712-33585468 GCF_001723915.1 Gavialis gangeticus
ACAGGAAGGAGAGATGCATTCAAGAAGTGAACATATGAATGTGGCACTGGTGCCTCCATGAAGGCTTCAGCTTCTTCAATCACAGCCAGCACGTCAGAGAGAAAGGCAACGGTTTGTTGGGAAAGGACGGCCTCTACCTCACTCTAATGGAAAAGAAGCTTTTTGCAGCCAGAATGGCTGACCTGCTTAACAGGGCTTTAAACTAAGACCACTGGGGGATGGGTGGACTATCATCAGTGCAAGCCCTGGAAGTGATAACCACAGAATCAGCAGGTCAGGTAACACAAGGGAACTTGCTCCAACGACAGCCCAAGGATGGGACTCTTTTAAAGGGCACAGGGAAGCCCAGGGCTTCTGATGGCAAGCTTAGCTGCCTGTACACAAATGCCAGGAGCTTGGGAAACAAACAGGATGAACTGGCCCTTTTGCTAAGCAAAAATTAATACAATCTCATAGGGATAACAGAGACCTGGTGGGACTCCACCTATCACTGGACCACAGATATAGATGGCTATACCCTGTACAGGAAGGAATGTGTTGCAAGGAAGAGTAGGGGGTGTAGCTGTCTATGTGAAGAAGCAATACACTTCCTTACAAGCAGAGATTGGCATCCAAGAAGGGCGGCTCGAGACCCTTTGGGTTAAAAATATGACGAGAACATTATGAAAGGGATATAACCATAGGAGTCTATTACAGACCTCCTAACCAGGATGAAGAGCGTGACCATGAATTCTCTAGGGAACTGGCAGAGGCTGGATGCTCTCGGTGCATGGTCATCTTGGGTGACTTCAATCATCCTGATATCTCACGGGAAGAGCATTCAGCCAAATCTGATTGGTTGTGAAGCTTCCTCACTTGCATTGACGAACTCTATTTGACTTAAGAGGTAAGGCAGGCCAACAAGAGGCAAGGCACTGCTGGATCTGGTTCTGGCCAAAGGGGATGATCTAGTGAGTAGCCTGAGGATTGAAGGGAAGCTAGGGGAGAGTGACCATGAGTGTATCACTTTCTCTATCCATTGCAAAGCTGGCAAATCAGTTAGCAATGGATAAATCCTCAAATTTAGGAAAGCTGACTTTCTCAAGCTCAGGAGGTTGATTGTTGAGGCCCTGAGAGATCATGATCTGACAGGGAGGGGAGTCTATATGAGTGATTGCTGCTTAAGGATGCGATCCTAAAAGCACAAGGGAAGTTCATCCTGGCCCATAGGAAAGGTAGCAAAAGGGATGGAAGACCCACTTGGCTAAATGGGGAACTCATGGACTTCCTGAATCTGAAAAGAGAAGCTCATAAGGGATGGAAGTTGAGTAATACTTCTACAGAGGATTATGCAACAATGGCCTGCACCTGTAGGGAGCAGACCAGGAAAGCCAAGGTTGAAACCTAACTCAAACTGGCTACAGTAATCAAGGATATTAAAAAGTCCTTCTTCAGATACATGGGAAGTCAGAGAAAAAAACAGGGCAACATTAGATTCCTGCTGAACCAAATGGGGCAGCTGACAATCGACATTCAGGAAAAAGTTAATCTCCTTAATGATTACTTTGCATCAGTTTTTCACCAACACAAGGGGATCACCCCATCTGACAAAATGCAGGACTACCAGGGTATGGGAGATCATATGCCTATAGTTGGCAAAGACCTTGTGAGGGAATACCTTGAGAGGCTGGACATTCACAAGTCAGCTGGCCTGGATGGAATGTGGCCAAGAGTGCTAAAAGAGTTGGCTGACATCATAGCACAACCAATGGTGAGTATATTTGAGAAATTGTGGTGCTCAGGAGAGGTCCCAGAAGATTGGAAGAGGGTCAATATGGTGCTTATCTTCAAGAAAGGAAGGAAGCAAGATCCAGGGAACTACAGGCCAATCAGTTTGACCTCAATCCCTGGAAAGATCTTGGAAAAAAATTATCAAAGAATCTATTAACAACAACCTAATGGAAGGCAACATTCTGAGAGATGGCCAACATGGCTTCACTGCAGGTAGGTCTTGCCTGACCAACCTCATTTCCTTCAAAGACCAAGTGACATCAACAAGGTTGATGTCATATTTGAATTTCAAAAAAGCCTTTGACTTGGCCTCCTATGATGTCCTCATCATAGAACTGGGGAACTGTGCCTTCGACAACCTTACTGTCCGACAGCTGGGGAACTGGCGCCATGGTTGGACCCAGAGAGTGACAGTCAATGGGACCGAGTTAACATGGCACATGGTGACCAGTGGCATCCCCCAGAGCTCAGTACTCAGACCAATACTCTTTAATATATTCATGAATGATCTGCATCCTGGTGTCAGAAATGGACTGGCTAATTTAGCAGATTATACCAAATTATGGGGAAGTATGGTCATGCTAGAGGATAGGCTTTCAATTCAGGCTGACCTGGACAGGATTGCAAGGTAGGCGGATCAAAACCTGATGACAATCAACACAGAGAAATGCAAGGTGCTCCACCTAGGGAGAAAGAATGCATATCACACTTATAGGCTCGGCAGTGCTACACTCTCTAGCACCATAACTGAAAAAGACTTGGGAGTAGTGATTGATCACAAGATGAACATGAGCCACCAATGCGATGCCACAGCCGCAAATAAAACTCTGGCTTGCATCTACCAATGCATTTCAAGCAAGACCCAAGAAGTCATTCTCCCACTTTACTCAGCTTTGGTGAGGCCACAGCGGGAGTACTGCATCCAATTCTGGGCTCCACACTTTAAAAAAAGACATGGAGAAGCTTGAGAGAGTCGAGGAGAGCCACACGTGATTAGAGGTCAAGAGAACAGGCTTTATGAGGGAAGGCTGAGAGGCATGGGACTCTTCAGATGGGGGAAGAGAAGGATGGGGGGGGACATGGTGACAGCCTGTAAGTACGTAAGGGGTGTGCATCAGGAACTGGGAGAACATCTGTTCACCTGGGCACCCCAAGGGAAGACAAGGTCTAATGGTCATAAACGGTTGGCTAACTTAGACCAGAAATGAGGAAAAACTTTTTACTGTCAGAGTCTCCAGAGTCTGGAATAGACTCCTACCAGAAAGTGTGCAAGCACCTACTTTGGATACCTTCAAGAAACGTTTGAATGCTTATCTTATTGGGGTCATCTGACTCCAGCTGACTTCCTGCCCTTTGGGCTGGGGGCTAGACCCAATGTTCTTGTGAGGTCACTTCCAGCCCTAATGTCTATGAAATCTATAAATTAATGCAGTATCTAAAGGAAGAAAAAAATAATTCACCAATTCTTTAGGACTTTTAAAGCTTTACTTGGAAAAAAAAAATTAAAAAAATATCAAGGTATAATTTGGTACAATTTGCTCAAAAGCAAAGCCTATTTCAATACAAACAACTCAGTCCTGCTATTGTAGAAATGAATCGTCTTTATTATTTCTATTACAGTAGCGCATGAACCAAACAAGACAATGGCTATACAATGCCATATAGGGCCAGGAATAATAGACCATCCTTGCTTACTATATTCATAAACCAGGCAAGAAGAAAGGCACTATGATTATTTCTATTTATGAATGGGAAACTGGGGCATAGAAAATTTGGGGTGGAGATTTTTCAAAAGGGATTTGTATTTTGGACCATTGATTTGTGGGGCTCTAATATCTTTAAAGAATCAGCTTTTAAAAAAAAAGTGGTGAGTGTCAACCTTTGTAAATATCATTGTTTTAAGGTGTCTCAAATGAAGTATCCTTTTGTGTCACTTTTGGGAACATGTGAAAGAGTCATAGCGAACTTCTCAAACAGTACCATGTAGGAAAGATAAGAGGCCACAAAGCTACAGAGACTAGCTACAGGCACAACTGGAAGGCTGCAAATTTAAAAGTATACACATTAACAGTATCAGTTATTGCAACTGCAGCCCAACTTCATCAAGATTACCTGGGTCTATCCCTTATAGGCATGATAGTGGAACTGAATCTTTGAGAAGAGATATAGAGGAGGAAAAAGAACCATTCTGAATAGTTCTTTGATTTTAGGATGAGAGGAAACAACTGTGATCAATTTATTTGACTTCCTGCATTCCCCAGGTAATAATTTATTCTTATGTCACTTTGGGCTTAATCATTTCTGTGACTGGTGTGATGGATAAGGGTAGAGGTATGTGTATAGGAGAAATGAACAAAATGGGTGTTCAAGTCCAGCACCGTTTGGTAAGGCAGAGCTTAACATGGTACAAAACATGAATAGATAACAAGGCAAGGATTTAAGGAATAAAGTTGAACTTGATTTGAAAAAACACATTGGTGACATGATCAGAATGACATAACATTAAGATAATACTAGCAGCTGGCATTTTTACGATTGAGGAAAGAGAGAAGCATTATGGCGAGGGACAAACATTACACATAAACTGGTTTAAGTGACCAGAAACTAGTTTAAACCTGTAACAGAACAGATGTTCAGTGCACATAAACCAGCTTGAAAATTGCTGAAATCAGTTTGAGATAAACCTGGTTGAATGTAGTAACAGAGTTAACTGATTTGGCTCAAACCAGTTTATGCAATGTCTGTCCCAGACCCCCCCTTCTGGTTCAAGTTAAATCAGAGTCCCCCAGCATCCCAGCATGCTCTCTGAGTGGGCGGGGCTCTCTGCTTCACAGCAGGGCTGGCCCCTCCCCTCTGCTGCCTCACTGGAGCTTGGCAGTCTCTGCAAGCATCTACCTGGCTTCTGCTCCCCCTTCCCCTCCCTACTCAGCAGGCGTTCCCCGGTCCCTCACAGACACCTCAGCATTAGCTAGTAGACCACATGCTGGCTCTTGTCTGTGCTGTAGGAGACAAGAAGCAGACAGGCTTTTTAGAGCTATTCAACAGGTAGCTTAATGCCCTTCCTTGGAAAAGCTGTTTAAGAGCTGTTTGCTCCCCCCTTCTCCTCCCTGTTAAGCACAAATTCCCCCCCTCCCCTCTGTCTTGCACAGAAGGTATCTGTGTATTAGCTAGCAAACCATGTGCTCGGTCTGGGCTTAATCAACAGGCAGAATCAACAGGTAGCTTGTAATGTCCCTCTGTTATCTCAATGGGGCGAAAAACACCGAGATAGGGATGACCCTTATCAGCCCTCCCACCCGCATCTTGGTTGCCTGTCAGTTTGCTGCAGACAGTATACAGAAGCAGAGAGGGAGATTGAAAAGCTCCGTATCATCAACAGATGCATGCACTGCACTGCACACACACACTTTGCCTCAGTGCTAGCTGGGGGCCAGGGGCTGGCAGCACTCCCACTCCTTGAGCAGCGAGCTGGGAAAAGCCCAGGACTGCTGGCAGGCTGGGGGTTTACACCTGTCCCTAATCAGAGGCTCCTGCTGGGACCTGGCCATACCCCCTCAGCTCAGCTGTGCAAGGGAAGGGAGGGCTGCTCTAGCACCCCCTGGCTTCCAGCCTGAGCCCCTGCAGGCATGTGCCTGAATTCCCTGAGTCTACAGGGATTGTCTGTATGATTAGAAACTGGTTCAACCTAGCCAGGTTAGACTAACCTGCAAAAGGTAAATCAATTCAGGCTTGGGCTTTTTGAATGTCTGTCCCTAGCCTATGGGTATCATGGAGGCCTATGAGAAACACTTTTTTACAAATGATACGTTAAATTAACATCATCGTAAACGTTTTGTTAACTCTAAATAGCCACGCACATTCTGTAATTCATCTGGCACTTTCCAGGAGCTACTTGGGTTAAGTCTGTTGAGCCAGTAATGACTCAAAATCTTGTATACTTAGCTCCTTGGAAGACATATCATTCTGTAACACAATAGTATCAGAAAGACTCCTGACAGTTAGTGATCAAGAGATTTCACTTTGCTTGTCATATGGTGGGTTGTCAATTCCATTTTCCCTGATAGATAAAAGCTTAGGTGCATTAGATTTAAATAATGGTGAAGTTTGGGGTAAAACTTTCAAATGTAACTAAGTGACATAAGGGTTTAAATTCCAGTTTCAAAGTGACTTTGTCATATTGGAGCCTAAGTTTCTCTAATAAATGGGGCTCCTACATACCAAAAATTTTTACACACACATTTAAAAAAAATGCACAAGGAAATGTAAAGGGGCAAACTACTACATGTACTGTTAATAAATCAGTATGTGTATATATTGCTTAAATACACATAAAATCATAAGGACTCAAACACAGACTGTTATTTTGCATTTCAAATGTCCCAGGTTTTGATGCTACTTTATCTTATAATCTTTATTATATTTCAATACCAATATCTGGTTTTTGTCTTCCTCTTTTCTTTTAAGAAGCAAAAAAAGAAACTTTAAAATGGAAGCTTAACATCTTTTTCCTGAATTTTGATCATGGTTTCAATAAATAGTCTTGAATTTTTTTTCCAGTTTCCCCCATTTTGTTTAATTTCCATAGATTTTTTTTTTTGAAATTCCCCTCAGTTTTGGAAATATAAGCAATATTTGGTTAATACAGGAAGTGACTGATTAAATTTATTGTCCCCTCTGCCAATAAATGAAAAAATAAACCAATAGCATAAAAAAGGGAAAAATAACATTAATAACCTAAGATGCAACTACTAGTAAGATGTTAGTAGCAAAAAAGAGATACTTAGGCTTACATAATATTTGTATTGATAATTCTCCTTTAAAAGATTAAAGACTTTCCATAGCAGGCTATAAAACATATTTTATTTACCCTACAGCCTGCAATGGCTCCTTGGGTGTTGAAACCTAGCCTTTTTCTTTTTGAACCTGTGCTGTCTCATTTCACTGACCCCTTATGGACTCAAAATGTCTCATCATGAATTCACAGTACTCATTGCAAAATTACTTCTCACTCTAAAAATAGTATTTTGCCCCGTTTTGTTAGATAAACTAATGGCAGCACAAATGATACCGAAACTGAGTGAATCCCAACTCTCCGGTTACAAGTTCAGGCCCTGCAAGATTTAGGAGCCTAGCTTATTGATCATGCTTAAATAGTAGATGTCTCAAGTTGAGCTAAATGTGGTTTTAAGAATCTTATTTTGATCTGTTATTTCAGGTAACACACAGATAATATAGAACTGCAAATACAGCTTGGAACAGGATTGGCATAGCAGCAATAGAACATCTAAAAGGAAAAAAATTAGGCCAGACCTTTATTAAATTTTAAAGTATGCCTTTGCTACACTCTTGTAAAGAGCCAAATAGGGTATTCAAATCTCTGGAGATCACTGGTATAATTTCTTTATCATGTTCCATTTAAAATTTAATTATGTAGTCTACAACAAGAAGAATTTGAGTACACTAAATAGGTCATGCAATGAACAACCTAATAATATTACGAAGTTTTCCTTGTGAAGATCTTTTCTTTGATGTTATGCTACACACAGAAAACCTCTCTTAGAAAAACAACATTATGAGCTCATACAAATATAGTGTTACATGTTGGCTATATTGCCACGCTAGAACAGACCATCAGAAACGGCTAGTAAATAAAAACTGACACAGACAAATAGTTTGGTTTTATTCTATTTTCCTGCAAACACTCAAATTATCCATTAAATTTCCTTTTCAGAAGAGTTCATAGCACTCAGGCGTTCAACTTTACCCTAAGCACAGCCAAGATCTAGCATTTAACTGTCTTGGCAAAGTAAATTCAAAACGATTTGTCTTCCATTTGATAATCATTATTTGAAATGTGATCAACATCACTCAATAGCTGATGCCAACATGAAAAAAAAAAACACAAAACCCAAACCCTTCTGTTACAACAGGAATCTTTTGCTGCCTTTATTCTTTAAGACTAAACATAGGTTTCTCTCTTGGTTTG
>NW_017729008.1:33590468-33594858 GCF_001723915.1 Gavialis gangeticus
AAAAACACAAAACCCAAACCCTTCTGTTACAACAGGAATCTTTTGCTGCCTTTATTCTTTAAGACTAAACATAGGTTTCTCTCTTGGTTTGTGCAGGAGAGAAGAAAATGTTTCCCTTAACTTACAGCTGATTATTTAGCATTCTGGAAAATGGGAACACCAACTTTTCATTTAGAAACCTACTTTTTAGGGTATAAATTTGGAATATTTTTTTTAGCTTGGACAAAGGCAGAAAACACTTAAGAGACGCAGTTAATTCTGAGAATGCCAACACCCTCCAGATGGGCAGACAAACGCTTACATACACCGCGGTAATGTAACAAGCACAAGGCTGCTAGAATGGCGGCTGCTGCCCCTGTCGCCAGCCTGGCCCCTTTGGCTGCCCCCATCGCACAGAGCCTGGCAGCTAGGCCTCCAATACACAGATAACTCACAAAGCCCTTGGAGGGGCTAAAGAAGATGCCTGTTGGCTATATTTACTAATGCAGGAAAAAAAAAAGATTTCATCAACTTGCACTACAAAATATCCTTGTGACTTACTGTTAGTATTAGAGCAAAGCCATTGAGTGTAGTTGTGTAAATGGCACATAACAGCATGAACTGTGCAGTTTTTTTGTCCCATTAGGCAAATGAGGGTGACTACGGGCAATATGAACCTATGCAGCAAAAAATCTCTGTAAAGAAAAGCCAAATGACAGGACCACAGCAGAGAAAGGCTTGAAGACTTGTGGAAGAATGCAAGCATGCACACAGCTGTAAACATTTGTTTTAATCTAGACAAGATCACTGGTTTTAATATTTATAATATAATTACAAAGCCTCATGCACATTGCTTATATAATCTCATTTTTACTTTCGACATATTACCACAAGGCTTTAATTCTGACTGTGGCAGGAATTCAAAAACACATTTAGGTTATCATTAGTAATGAGACACACAGAGGATGCTTACTCAAGCACCTACTGCAGATTTCTCATTTTAAGTCTGAAACGTTTAAAAGTACCAAGATAGAAGTTCCTTCTGCAGAAGGGGTGTGCATGTAGGTAGCTCACAGTTAGCCTCAGTTAAATTAATGACATAATGGCAAACCAGAATTTTTCTGCCTTTAAAACCAATCCTAAATTATACGGATTATGGAAATTACTAATGTTTTCAATGAAAGAATCACTGTTAAGCTGCTTTTTGAATCACTAGTTTTATTTTTGGCCATTTGCAGAATTGTACGCATTTTGTTTGTTACAACATAAAATTCATTAACCAGTGCAATATTTCAGAGGCTCTGTTTCTGTTGCTCCAAGGTATTTCATTAGCCATAAAGCATGAAATGACAGGAACCCTAAAACACAAACATCTGATTATCCTGAACAAGACTGCACCTTCAAAACCACTATCAAGAGAAACAAGCTTGGAAAACGGCCCTGAAATAAAGGAAGATGCACTTTATTTTTATATATTGGAACTAGGCAAAGCCAAAACCCTTAATACCATAGTGATCCTCTGGAAAAAAAAGGCAGATGTTTTAGCTGCCTTCGAATGAAAACGAACTGACATGTCTAATGCCCCTATTATCATGTTAAAAAATCAATTTGGCAATTGCAACAAGGATCTCATTGCTTGTATGTTACATATTTTCATTACGAACAAACAAACTACAACATCATATTCATTGAAAAATAACTAAGCTTATTAAAAAACCACACAGCTGAATAATAAACAAGCTGCAATGAAATGAGATGCAAAGGGAACACATGGGTTGTTGCTTGATATTCAGAATGTAAATCTGCCACTTCATAGAATTCAGGATGCCACCCCAGATTTTCTTTTTTTTTTTTCCTACTTGCATGATTGCAACATATTGTTCATCTCATCTGATAATATGTAGGTGGTCTCCCTGTAACCCGTTCCTTGAAAGCTTACTTCCACGACACGCCAATGAGTAGACTGGATCTATGGAGGTTTCCCGCTTTCTAAATATTCTTTCATTTGGATCTTCAAACTGTTTTATATTCTAACTATGGGTAGAAGTCAAAGTCAAAGCCACCTACAACACATGCAGCTTGAACCTGGCAGATGTCCATCTCTGGAATGCTTGTCCTGAAGCAGCAGAAAGCTGAGCTAAGCCTCAAAGCAATTTGAAACATGTTGATTTAGGCTAGGTAGAGACATTCAAAAAGCCTAAGGTGGAATCAGTCCAAGTTATGTGGTTTTCTGTAAGTGGCGTAGTTTAGATTGGTAGCCAACACAACACACATTCGCCCTTTGGTGGGGGGAGGAGGGGCTGCAAATCTTAGACTGAGTTCCACCATTTTTAAACTGGTCTATGAGTACTGAACTTCTGTCCTGTTACAGACATATAGAGCAGTTTTGTGTGCTGAACTTCTGGTCTGTTATGGGTACAGACTGGTGTCCAATCATGTATACCAATAGAAGTGTAATGTCTGTACCTGGCCTTAGAGTGATCCTTTTTATTGGGGGGGGAGGGGGTGTCACAGTACTTCACAGCCATTGCATTGGATAGGGCAACAAATCAGGTTGATCAAAGTGCTTTCTCCTTATATAAGTATTCCCTTCTTCCCTCACCATGGCAGGCTTCTTCATGAAAGAATGATGCTGTCTCAAGAGGCAACACTTATTTCAGCAGCAACCAGAGGCTGATATACAGATTTAGTTTAGAACAGCTTGCTTACCTTGGTAATGTTCCAGATAACTCGGCAGTCTCTCTGAAAGAGATATAAGGTAGGGAAAATTGGTTAGTGTTATAAGAGGTTGCAATATTTTTTTTAAAGTGAAGACATTTAACACCAGCTGGATTTTCTATACAGACTCACATTGATATCGTTCACGCACTTCCTTTGAAGAAACAATAAAATTGTAATAACATGTACACTCATGTGATAAATAAGAAATAGATGGTGGAGGTGGATAATAAAGATTTCACTGGTTTGAATTTTGGATGGTTGAAATTATTTTTCTATGCACACCTTTAAAGTCATGGCTTCAAATGCCAGGACTGCTGCTTCTTTGAAAGCCAGAACCTGGTGAGTCCATTCGCCACAGGAGAAAAAAAGCTCTCATTTTGGACTCGGCAGGAATACTGGGTCTTGACTGCAATTTTTGTGAAGCTATGATGTACAGAAGTTACTGTGGCTCAGGACTGAATCTTCTCATTCTGGGCCTTGGGCAGTAGTAATTTAAAAAGTGAGAAATTACATTTTTGCACGCTGAAAAAAACAACCCCTTTTTCCTGACAAATACAGGAAATTCACTTTTTTACAGACTGCCTCTTCCACCTTGGAGAACTCAGCACTACAGCAGAGTCTCCCTTGCTTACCTTCACTCATTTTTTACCCCCTTGTTCCCCCCTCGCCTCCCCTCTCTACCCATTGTTTTCCTAATTTCCACCTATTTATATTCTCACTGACCTCCTGTCACACTTTTAGGTTCTTTCATTCCTTGGAGATCTCGGAACAATGGCAGAGTCTCCCCATGTCTAAAGAAGGGTACTTGTGCCCAAAAGCTTGCAAAGAACTTTGTTCCAACTACTCAGCTGCTCTAATAAAAGATATCACATCTACCCAAGAACTTTGCCTGCCTATGTCCTTAGACCAACACAGGTACAACCAAAATCAAGCTGCACTACTAAACCCATTCTTGTGAGATGTCAGTTTATTCAAAGAGTCAATCTAGTTTGAGAATTTGTAAGGAAAAACTGTTATTTTTAACACTCCCCTTCTCAAAAACCAAAAGGAACATATGGACTGCTACCATAATCAGACAAATGGTCCATTCATTTTACCTACCTGCCATCCAAAAATACCCGCTCCAACATGCCTTAGATAATAATGTAAACACCCACAAAGGGGGGGGGGGAAGAGTTACTCATAAAAAACTTCTTAATGTCATATCATAACTTCAAAATATACATGTTTAAATGAGGGCCTATGAACATTCCTGGTGGGTGGTGTACTAGAGTGCCAGACAATGTGTCCACCTTTTATCCTAGCTTCTGAATTGCACCAAAAGATAGCCTATAATATATATTTTCCTAACATTTTCTAACATGCAAGCTTTTTCTGGTACTGGTGTAATGATATGGTGAGATCCTGAATAAGTGCCTCTATGGCTCATGAGGCCATCTTTGTTTTAAAAGATTTCACTGATAGATTTTTACCAACAACTGCAGTTGCTGTAAACTTACGCATTTGCACTGATCAATTCTTCCTAAACTTTTGGCTCCAGTGATCTCTCAGGGTGAAGTGTCACAGGTTAGTTTGGCATTTGTACATAAAACAAAAAAGCAAAGTTTTAAATGGAGCTGACGGGGCACAGTGTGGCTGCTACATCATTTGATGGGACAGAAGCTCATAGAATGAGTTGGCTTATGCACAG
>NW_017729008.1:33599858-33601846 GCF_001723915.1 Gavialis gangeticus
GACGGGGCACAGTGTGGCTGCTACATCATTTGATAGGACAGAAGCTCATAGAATGAGTTGGCTTATGCACAGAGACAGAAACATGGCATCTCTCCACTGTTCCCAATCTTTTCTGGAGTGCATTATTTTAGGAAACACAGGAACTGCAACTGCATCTAGCTTTTGCAGTGGGGCATCAGGGCTAGAGAGGGCTACTTGTGTTCTCCACTTCTCTATCCCATGTACTATCAGTTACTTTTAAAGGTCCTAGTTATACCTACGATCCCTAGATTCAGCCCCTAGTGATAACAACCAAACGAGCATTTAGTATGTTATAACCTCACACACCTCATATAAATATATTGGTATATATACAATATATATATATGTATAAAAATCTCAGATACCTCTTAAGTCCATGGTGCTAGAAACCTAGTAGTATGAAAAGCTGAAGTGTTGAATGGAAAAGGGTAAGAGGAAGAACCTAATTTGGGGCAGCACACATTTCGGTTTGATCTTGTGGAGAAAGTGTTTTGTGTAGCAACAGATTTTAAAACATTCCATTTGTATTATGAGTCACATAACATTGATTCCAAGTGATGAGATATCCTAAAGACTCACAGCTTCCAAAATCTGTAGTCATTAATATAGTAAGACTTCTATAAAATATTAATGAGCCTTTTGATAAAAGGTTTCTGTACTAATCGGGTCCCTTTTCTCATACATTGTAATCCCAAGCCTTCTCCCCTCCCATAGATCTTAGTGAAATGGGATGGAAAGGCTATGGAAGATGCTTCCATCTTCCAAAAGAGATTGTTTTTGTTTTTTAATCACATAAAACAATGTAATGATAACAAACAAAACTCTATGAAACTTATTTTAACGTGTTTTAGTATTATAACAAAATAAGCACACGCTCATCCAGTTTACAGAGCATGGAATGGCATGATTAATTATAATATCAATTTTGCATTCTGATAAATCAAATTTTCATTTTAACAAAAATGTATAAGGGAATGAGCTTTCAAATGGTGATCAGATTACAAATGCAACTCAAGAGCAAAAAAAAAAAAATACATTAAACAACATCAGAGTCCTAGTTACTTGAAGACTGGTTGTTCACTATCAACTTGTGATATCTTTTATTGGACCAAGTGTATAGTTGAGGGACTTGTTGGACAAACTTTCTGGCATCAAATGTCCTTCCTCAGGCCTGAGACATGGGCTAGGGACAGACATTCAGAAAGTCTGAGCCTGAATTGATTCCATCTTTACAGGTTAGTCTAGCCTGGCTAGACTGAACCAGTTTGTAACCACACAGACATCTCCTATGGGACTGAAGAAATGCAGGCACATGCCTGCTGTGGCTCATGCTAGAAGCTGGGGGTGCTACAGCAGCCCTCTCTTCCCTTCCATAGTGCTGAGCTGAGGGTGGGGCATGGCCAGGCCCTGGCAGGATGCTGTGATTAGGGAGGGCCCCTTCCCCAGCACCTGCTTCTCCTCTGATCAGTGATAGAGCCAGCAGAGAGTTACACTGCATTTACTTACACAGCAGGGAGTTACACAGGGAATAACAGTGTTTATCAGCCCATCAAGAAAACAAAGCCTCTTTCATTAGTGCAAACTCTTTTTTAAGCTTCAAAAAGCCCTAAGCGGACACTGTCCTGTCTCCTTTACACAGACACCTCTCAGCATTAGCTAGCATACCACATGCTGGCTATGGTCTGTGCTGTGGGAGGGGACAGGGGAAATCCCTGCTTGAGCAGGGGTGGAGTGGGGGGGAAGGATGCCAGGCAGGTGCTGCTGTGGCTGCAGTCTCTGCTTGAGTTTCAGCTGGGGAGTAGCAGGACAGAGCCAATCCTGCTGTGGAGCAGAGCGCCCCACCCAGGGCTGCAAAGAATCTGGGATGTTGGAGGACTATGGCTTAAAGTTAAACCAGGAAGGGATCTGGGACAGACATTGCAGAAGCTGGTTTGACCCAAACCAGTTAAGTCTGATACTACATTCAA
>NW_017729008.1:33602235-33605618 GCF_001723915.1 Gavialis gangeticus
TTCCAGCCCTAATGTCTATGAAATCTATGAAAACTATTATCACTTAAACCAGTCTCTGTGTAATGTCTGTTCTGTCCCTAGCCCTGATGGCTATAAAGTTGTTCAACAGCTCTCCCAACTATATAGTTGGTCCAATAAAAGATACCACAAAAAACCTTGCTTCTCATGCATTTCTGGGATCTTCACAACTACAACACTACAAACAATATTTCTATCAAATAAATCTGGGATCCCCCTTATTAAAAAGCAAGTACTTGCAATGATTGCCTCTACAACAGTAACATTTTTCACAATAAAAATCTCCCAAATATTCACTTTATATAGATCAGACGCTTAGCTAAAAAAAAAACCCTAAAAAAAAGTTTATTTAAAAACAAATATCCAAGAAACAGAAATAGACTTATACAACTCATTTTCACATTCCTACTGCTTCCAAATGACTCGCTTAGTAAATCATTGTCTGTATTTATTGCGTCAGCAGGAAAAACAAAATAAAAAGTTTATTAAAAAAATCAGTCTTAGATGAGCCAACACTGGGAAAGATAATACTCAGGGGACAAATAAACCAAATAGCATAATGGTAAGACCCTGTTTAAAGTTTGGAAGGACAACCTTTAAAAAAGAACACACACGCACAAATGTAAAAGTTACGTGGCTAAATATTGTACTAATATACCCTCACTGAACACTACATTTTTTGCTCATAGGAGGAGAGTGTTAGCCAGTGGATGACTTTATGCTAAAACATTCAACTCTCCCTAAGGTCTAAGCTCTCAGAATGGAAGTAGTGAGTATACAGCTCCACCTAGGAAGATGCAGACCAGCTGAACTGTGTGTTTTCTATGAAACAGCATTACTATCAAGGCTTTTTGGATGTAACCCACTTGCAGTGTTTGATTGTTTTGAAGTCCCAACTAAGGAAGAGGAAAGGAACTGAGGCAAGACGACACGAACATGGATTTTAGTCAATCCTCTATGTCTGTACAGAAGAATAAAAAGAGCAGACCAGGCCAATGTAAGAGAACCCAGAAATAGAGAAGTTGGGTAATGACAAGACATGCTCAGTAGCTCTTTCTGAAAATGTGGAGAGGGTAGGGGAAGGCAGGTTCCACATACTCAGCATTTCAAAGAGATGTGTGTGCGTGCGCTGTCGGAGATGGGGAGAAAACCGAAGGCTGCTTTGTGGACTCAGCAGCTGTCTGTCACCATCACCCAATCTATTAGCTTGGGTACAGGCTAGAGATTCCAATATCTCAGATGGGAAATGGAGAGCATGCTTGTATTGACTCTGTGAACTGAACTTGCTGCTAGCTGTGAATAGTTTTGCACTTTTTGCTGAAGAAATTAGGGAACATTTAGAAGAAACATGAAGATGCCATTTTCAGACTGAAGAATTCAAGGAAGTATTCATGCACTCACATGAGTTTTGAGACCCTATTTAATGGACCAAGAAACCGGCCTTGTGAGATTTCAGTAGCATGTGTGCACCAAAGTATAAATGTTTTGCCAAAACCTTGCTTTGAAATACCAGTAAAACCAGCAAAATGAGTACATCTGGACGGAGAACACCAGTAAGCCTACTGCTGATCAGTGCATTTGAGGAAGTTATTTTGAAGTATTTCTAAAATGGTAGAGGTGCACCGATACATCGGTCTGATATCGGATTGGCGGTGATATAAAGAAAATTTTCTGTACTGGAAATAGGGCTGATACGACCGATAATTTGTCTGATAAATGCCTGTGCATGCACGCAGCTGCAGCACAGCATGTAGGCAGTGAGGAGCAGAGCCCGGCAGTGTGGAGAGCTGTGTACAGCTGACAAGTCTGGTGTGGTGGAAGGGGAAAGGGAAGGGCAAGGGGAGGGGGAAGGGCTGTGGGGGGCAGATCAAGACCCCCATCGTGAGGGAGGGTGTGGGGTTGGGGTCTGCCCAGCCGAGGCTCAGTTGGCGGCTCCCGCTGCTGCTCCTGCTGCTCGTCTAGGAGGGCACAGGGGTGAGTTGTGTGCCCCTGGATCTGCACAGGGCAGGCTGGGGCCAGGCAGATCTGGGGGTACACACCTGCCGCATGCCCTCCCAGATGAGTGGTGGGAACAATGGAGGGAACTGGCAAATGAGCACTGGATGAGCCACGCGCAGCAGCAGGAGCTGCTTCCCTCCTTTCCTGCACCCCCCAATAAGCCACGCCTCCATCCCGTGCTCGCCTTGGCCCCAATCCCATCCTGCAGCTGCAGCCCGCCCTGCACCATGCAGATCCAAAGGGGCATACCCCCCAACCTGCCCCCCAGACAAGCCGCTTGTGTCTCTGTTCCATGCCCTTCCCTGCCCTGCTAGTCAGCACCTGCCCCAGTCCCAGCCCCGTTCCCTCCCCCACCACAGGAGCCTTGATCTACCCCTCCACCACACCCCCCTTCTCTCCCCTTCCACTACAACAGACTTACTAGCTGGATGCAACTCGTCAAGCTGAAGAGCTGCATATCAGAAATCGGATCGGTATAGGCAGATATGCCTCCTTAAAAATCAGCTATTGGTATTGACCCCCAACATGTCTATCAGTGCACCCCTATAAAAGCGTTTTGCAAACATTGCATTTGTATTAATGCTTTGGTCCTAAATAAGCATATGGTACTCTAGGGTGACTGGTGCCTGCTATTACCATCTACGTTAAGCATTTTGTGTATTATAGTTAGTGGTTTTACTCTGTGTGAATTTTTCTTTCTGAACAGGATAGAGATTCTGGCCTAAGCCTCAGCAGAGATGGAAAGAAAGTTGTAGGAAATAGTATAATAGAACTGTACTATAATATTGAGTCTGCACCCTGCACTCTCCCGACTAGTCTATACTGGAAAACTCATTAAGTGGAAGCCATGTTGGTCAGGATTGTGTTTAGAAACATTTCTTGTTTCTTTAGGAATGAGCTGTACACACTATTTCACACAATTTCAAATCTCTTTATGGAAAGTACCTTAAAAATAATTTATGAAAAAATGTCATGACCCATCTAATCTGAAGAATGTTCTGGTCTCCTTCCAGTAAAAACCAGTATGTTTCTTTCTTTCCCTCCTTCAGATAAATTCATAGATGTGAAAACTGATATATGGCAGAGAGGGGGAATTAACAGAGTGCATGTGTGTCACATGACTTCCAATGCAGTCTCCCACAGCATTCATGGGCACATCTGTTTTGTTTTGTTTTTTTTATTTATATCAAAAGTCTTTCCATGACATGCAAAGTCTTCAGGGCCAAATGTTAAATCACCAGAAGGTGTAAATCAGCATACCTCCTTGTAAGGCACTGGAGCCTGTACAGAATTATTACAGTTGGCCCTTAAACCCCTTAATGTTTGTAAAAAGTTAGAACACAAAAAAGGTAATGATTTTCACATGA
>NW_017729008.1:33610618-33612640 GCF_001723915.1 Gavialis gangeticus
CCCACAGCATTCATGGGCACATCTGTTTTGTTTTGTTTTTTTTATTTATATCAAAAGTCTTTCCATGACATGCAAAGTCTTCAGGGCCAAATGTTAAATCACCAGAAGGTGTAAATCAGCATACCTCCTTGTAAGGCACTGGAGCCTGTACAGAATTATTACAGTTGGCCCTTAAACCCCTTAATGTTTGTAAAAAGTTAGAACACAAAAAAGGTAATGATTTTCACATGAACTGGCCACAGAAAGCAGTTTATAGCTGTGACCAAACACAAGTGCACAGCTGCAAACAGCTTAGAAA
Organism: Gavialis gangeticus; assembly: GCF_001723915.1. Lineage (NCBI taxonomy): Eukaryota > Metazoa > Chordata > Crocodylia > Gavialidae > Gavialis > Gavialis gangeticus. Next base: position 33,610,917 of record NW_017729008.1, read on the forward strand.
ATGGCCCACTGGGTGAAAATCTGACCCCTCATTGGATCAGATAAAGATAGTACCAAATGTAGCATCTTTTGTAACTTGTGTCTGGAGTTCCCAGCCTGTCCCTGTTTTCAGAATGGGAGAGGGGAAAGGGAGTGGGGTTTAGTCTGGAAAGGGAGATGAAGTTTAGTTTGGGGGGGTTTCAGCCCCTCCCCCCCGAGGGTGGGGTGGGTGGATTGCAGGCTCCCCCAAGGTGGGGAGGCTCCAATTCATCCAGATCCTTCAGCACCAGTTTGGGAGCCCCAAGAATGAGCTCCCTCCGCTGCCTTTCCCCCCTCCCATTGTGAAAACAGTGAGTACTATCAGAGAGCCCTGGTCATTGCTAAGGGAACCATTCCCTTTTCTCCTGGAACTAAAAGTGAACTTCTGTTTGGTCTGCAGTAATGTAACTCAGAACGCTTTGCAAAAGTCAGCTGCACTTCTGTCTGCACCCAAAGTTTTCCACCTTGCAAGGAGTAATCTTTGCACAATCTAGGACAGCTATGCAATGGGTCACAGCAGAGATCACTGAAGGCAGTTGAGCTAACAGCTCATTTTACCCATGTGGGCGGAGTAGGGTGTTTTATTATATGCTGTGAGAAAGGTAGGAAGCTGTCAGATACTCCTTATTCCCTAATGATGGACTTCACTCCACCTGTTTGCCAAGGGCTGAAATGTGCTGTTCAGCTACATTACCAAATCTGTCTATTCTAACAATCAAGCAATGGGTAGAAAAAGAGAAGGTTTGGTTGACAAATTTGGTTTTGGAGAATCCTGCAACGGTTTAAAGTTGGGTTCCAGAGCTTTCTTGGCCAAGTATCCATGCCACATTATGTGAAGGGCCCCATTATGTAACTAGTATTCAAGAAATAGAAGGAAAATCATATTTCTCCAGGACTATCTGCCATACCAGCCACACAAAGCAATATCAGGTAATACTGAGGAGAATCATAAGAACTGTGATTACTTGGATAGATGCCATTAATCACTGGGCCTCGGACTGAACCCTTAATAAACTGTGTATATACACACACGCCCCCCCCCCCCCCAAAATCTGTACCTATCACTGCAACGCAGAAAAGAGGAGGTGAAAAGACAATGCCTATTCAACAGAGCAAAACAAAACAGCAACAGGAAGTAAAGAATTATCCACTTATAACTGCAGGGGGCATTTAAGTCAGGAAGAACATAATTATCTAATGGGAATCTAACCAGGACATTGGAGTTAATGCCTCTACTTTTGCAGAAAAGTACCATGGGCCCTTTAATGACCACAAATAGCCAGAACATTGATTTTACAGCTGGAAAACAGCACCAAAGGCACAGTATTGCCTCCTTTTCTCAGCAACACACTGGGAATTAGTTGAATGTGGACTTGGAGGAATGAATACTGCCTATGGAAATACCATTTTGAAATGAGTAATCATACCAATCTGCGAGTGAAGCATTCCCTTGGCTTTGTAGGATCACTTTAAAATAACCAATGGTTAGAGAATGCATGTGGTTCTAGTTTTAGTGTTCTCCTGAATTTTGAAAACCTTTGTATTGTGATTTAACTGGTTTAGACTTCTATAGGTCAGATTGACTCTCTTTTTTCGGGTGGGGTGGAGGGGAGGGGGGAAGCCAGGGAAGACAGACCCATTCACATACCTCAGGGGGAGCATGAGACTGTACAGCCTGCTTGTCTCCCACTCCTCCCCCTGCCCTGA
>NW_017729008.1:33617640-33619382 GCF_001723915.1 Gavialis gangeticus
CCCTATCTCAATGTCACCAACACTTCCTGTTACCCCTGCCCTGAATTCCTCTTCCTTTCTGCTCCAGCTCTGGTCCCTGTAGCCCCCAGCTGCTGCTGCTTCTCCCTGGCTGGGCTGGGCTGTGGCTGCTGCTGCTGCTGACTGCCCCAGAGCCACAGCAGAGCTGCAATAGAACATAAGGGCGGGGGGGTTGGGGCACATGGCAGAGGGCAGGCAGCCAGGGTGGTGGGGGGGGGGTAAGTGGCTGTGTGGGATAGACAGCAGGAGAGGGCAGGGACAAGAATGGGGGGGACAAAGAGCAGGGCAGCAAAGACAGGGGTCTGGCCCCTTGCCCCCACCTCTGCTTTACCCACCGCAGCAGTGGGTGGGACAAATTTAAGATGACCTTCCATTAATTAGTTTCTACATCTGGGAAATTACAACACATTTATAATTTTCATGTATAGAATCTAATTATGGGGGGAGGTGGTCATCTTAATTTGAAATAATCTTGGATTCGGGTAAATACGTTATGCCCTCTCCTAGAAATAATGCCCTGCAAGCAACCCCACATGGACAAGAATCAAAACTGTTGTAAATAGTTTTATATTTAAAACAAACAACCTAAGGTTTTCAAAGGGATTTTCTTATTGGCTAATGATTTCCTTGTTACTTTTTTGCCATTTCTACTAGATCTGGTGCTATAACAGAACATTAAAAACTGTAAGTCTTGTAAAATGTCTCTATCAAATGGATCCAGTATGTTTGCAACACTGTTATTAAGTAAACCACCACAGAATTTGCCTTTCAAGCACAAACGTCTTTTTTTAGGAAGTGATGCAGTAAGTTCATATGTACAAGCTATTTCTGTACAAGCTGATACTTTGCAAAACTAGCTGACTGTTGTCAAGCAGAGGACATGAGGAAACATGCTTGATGCTTGCCCTCAGAACTATTTTTAAAGTCAATTAATTCACTGCTGTAACTTTGTTAAATCAGAATTTCAAACTTTTGCACCTTACAATGAAAACAATCATTTGTACTCGACATAGCAATGTGAATGTCTGTCACCAGTGTCATATACCTACTCAACCGTTGCACGTTTTCCTTAGCCTTCTAAACAGAAGCATTTTAGATACTAAAATTGTAGCTTTGTTGTAAAAACAAACATATTCTGGGAATGTGATCTTCTAGAAGAGGAGTCTTTGTACCAAATATAATGCAGAGTGAACGCTGACACCTTGCTATTCGTATAGCAGTGATGCCTATAGGTTCCTACTAAGAATTAGGGTCCATCACGCTATGCACTAGGGCTTTGCAAAGCTTTGGTTGCTGATTTGATTCAGAGGAGATTTGGCGGCTGAATCTCCAACTCCAAATCGAATCAGGAGACCCATTAATCTTTCCGAATTGTATTGGAACCCTCTGATTTGATTTGGAAAGCTTCGACAATTCGGACATAGACACAGCTTTATATGTTTTTTCTACGCACCTGAAGGTACTAGGAGACTCAAGAATGCTGACATTGTCAAGCAGATGGAGCATCCCACAGAAGTACAGGGGGTCTCCAGTGTGCTCGGCAGCGGATCTGGAAGTGGACAAGAAGCACTTCCAGTCCACTTCTGGGTTCACCATGGAGTGCAAGCCTCCCGCCCTCTGGCTCGGCGACTGGTGCCTTCTGGGTCTGGGTGGGCACCCAGGGTCCCCTCATGGCTGATCATTGAGCCAGGGGGATGCTGGGGGGGGGGGTCCCCTGCATGCTA
>NW_017729008.1:33619464-33622899 GCF_001723915.1 Gavialis gangeticus
CTGATCATTGAGCCAGGGGGATGGGGGGGGGGGGGTCCCCTGCATGCTCGGCGGTGGACTTGGAAGTGGACTGGAAGTACTTCCGGAATTACTTCTGGTCCACTTCTGGGTCTGCCGCTGAGCATGTGGGGGGTGCCCACATGCTCCTGTGGGACAATCCATCCACCCCAGCATTGCAGCATTCATGAGCTGTGCCTAGTACCTTGAGGTACATAGAAAAAAACATTTAAAGCTGTGTCTATGGCTGAATTGCTGATTTTCCGAATCAGAATTGAATCTTCAGATTTGGATTCGGCCAAATTGAATAGGGACAGTGATCCAATTCATCTAATAGAATCACTATCCCTCAAATCAGGCTGAATCTGAATCTGAATTGAATATATCCCACTTCACACACCCCTACTATGCACTAGCTTAACACACAGTATGACACGGTGCCCACCCAAAATAGATTAGCATCCAAAAGGGCAGGAGAAAGGTTGATTTATCCTCATTTTGTGGAAGCACAAAGATTATGCAACTTTCCAAAATTATAAAGGAAATCTGTGGCAGAAGTGAGAACTGATGTAAAAGATTCAAATCCAGTTTCTTAAATATAAAATTATCCTCTTCCTGTCCTTATATGGTTTCTCAAAGTAATAAATCCCAGGAAAAGGCTGGGGAACTGACGGAGTGAGTGCCACCACTGGCATGCAGCATTCAGTTATCTAGGGAGATGGCATGCAGAAGGCAACAGCAGGGGGAAGTCTGTGGGAGGATCGGCCCTTTCTGAGAACTCTCATTTCCTGAGGAAGTTGAAACTGGAGATGCAGAAGCTCGAAAAAAAAAGGATCTGGTCTTAATGAAGACCAAGCTGTCCTTTTCCTTATTTTGGTGAGTATGGAGAATTCATTTCCCACTTGTGCTAATGAATTCACATCTCTGTTTGTAGAAAAACTGCAGGCATGGCTTTCCAGTGCCCTGCATCCTGCATCAAAGCAGATGCAAAATTCTTTTACATAAGATTGCAAAAATGTAAGTGTCAAGGCAGTAGAGATATTGACAGTAATTGGAGGTCAGACTCAATTGCACAGATGCATAAGTGGGGGCAGAATTTAGCTTTTTGTATGTCAGTAAAACCACATACCAAGTCAGACCGTCATGGGGGACATGCGAAACACCAAATAGCACAACCAGTAGTTAGGGATCAATCATATGTTTGCAGAAGAATGGCTTATGCCCTTTCTCCCTTAATTTCTAAGATGGTTCTGCATAAACCAGGGCACGTATCTTCCGATACCAAAGACAGATTTTTGTTTGCTTTTAAGTACACATTGTTTAATGCATGATTCATGTCTTGGACTTTTATAAATGAGTTTTGCTTCCTTAGATGTGTGTGTATGTGGAATATTGTGCCTCTTTCGGTGTTATTATGGACTTTTTTTCTTAATTTAGCTTTGTGTTACATAAATGTTTAGTAGGATTTTATACAGCACAGGCCAGATTCTACACCATGCATTAAGCCTTAATACAGAGGTCCTTAACTTGGTTAGACCTGAGATACCCCTCAGAAAATGTTAGCTTTTGGTTTTCACTTCTTCTTTTTTTTTATGGAAAATATTAGATCAGTTTTCCTTGTTGCAAAGAACTTAGAAAGACCACAAGACGAAAGATGTTTTTAACACAACAGATTCCTATTTCAAATCTCTGGATTTTATCTTGTAAATCATGTTTGGCATCCTGGAGCAACACTGAAAGGAGCTCAAGGCACGCGGGGAGCTGCTGCGACACCCTATTTAAGAAACACTGCTCTAAGTGGACTCAGGTGGCTACGTGCAATTCTATTCTACTCTGTTTAAGTCCTGAAAGTCCACCCCATGAATCTAGTTTTTTAGCACACTGCCATCTTGCCTTTAAGATTGAGTCACAAAAAATGCAGTGAGGAGAAAGACCGTTTACCCACCTTTTTTATTAACTGTTTTTCAGGGACTTGAGTAGGATGGGGGGGAAAAAAAAATCAATTGAATGTAGGCACCTAAGAGATGGAACAAAATCTGTGCCTAAGAACCTAAAATCTTGGGATTTCCTGGGACTGGATATGTTCGCTAACTCACACTGACTTGGTGCCACTGGGGGAAACTTTGGGTTTTCCTCAAATGCTATTTCAGAAAACTCCAGATTTCTTGCCAATTAGCATCATGCTTAAAAAGTTTCTTGCCTCTGACCTAGCTAAAAATTCCTAACTGGGACAACTATGTCAAAATTAGCAAAGGGTAGGGCATAAAGAAATTCTAATAACGTAATATTTAGGAGGTGCTTAAATTACGCCTAAATATTAAATGGGCACAGCTATAACTTTTGGGGTCTTTAAACACTTTGGGGTAAACTCAGAGAAATTTGGATAAAAAATAGGTATTGAAAACACAGGTAGTGTAGTGGATTAGAGCATGAGTTAGCTGGGGGATAGTTTAGGAGTCTTTCTAATATATTTTTCCAGTTTTCATATTCTGCAAGACTGGGTTGACAACTGCAAGAGAAATGGCATTCAAGACTTTTGGTGTTTCCTGTTTCCATTTTTGACTGCAACAACTTGAAGTTTATTTCCCCATGTGGCAGAAAACTGGAAATCCCTAAAATATCATGATTTCCACAGAACAGCTTTTGCCTCTCGGGCTAGAGACAGACATTCAAAAAGCCTGAGCCTGAACTGATACAATCTTTGCAGGTTTGTCTAACCTGCAAAGCTTGAACCGATTTGGAGGTGGGTAGATATCCCCTTGTCATTCCAGAAATGCCAGCACATGCCTGCAGTGGCTCAGGCTAGAAATCAGGAGGTGCTAGGGCAGCCCTCCCTTCCCTTCCACTGAGCTGAGCTTAGGGGGGCGTGGCCAGGCCCCAGCAGGGTGCTCTGATTAGGGAGGGGTTCGCCCCTCCTGACCAGCCCAGCAAACAGTTGATAACAGTGTTATCCCAGATAACAGGGAGCAGGGGCAAGTCAGGCAAATGCCTGCAGTCTCTGCTGGAGCTGCAGCCAGGGAGGAGGGCCCAGCCCTGCTGTGGAGCAGAAAGCCCTGCCCAGGCTAGAAAGCATGCTGGGATGCTGGGGGAGTCCGGTTTAAGTTAAACCAGCAAGGGGTCCAGGACAGACACTGCATAAATGGATTTGAGCCAAATCAGTTAAGTCTGATACTCCATTCAACCAGGTTTATCTCAAACCAGCTTCAGCCATTTTCAAATGGGTTTATGTGCAATGGACATCTGTTCTGTTACAGGTTTAAACTAGTTTCTGATCATGTCAACCAGTTTATATGTAATGTCTGTTCCTAACCCTGACGGCTATAAACTTGTTCAACAGCTCTCCCAACGGTATAGTTGGTCCAATAAAAGATACCACAAAAAACCTTGCCTCTCATGCATTTCCTGGATCTTCACAACTACAACACTTCAAATCAACTA
>NW_017729008.1:33627899-33630531 GCF_001723915.1 Gavialis gangeticus
AAACCTTGCCTCTCATGCATTTCCTGGATCTTCACAACTACAACACTTCAGATCAACTACAAACGACATTTCTATCAAATAAATCTGGGATTCCCCTTATTAAAAAGCAAGTATCTGCCATGATTGCCTCTACTGTTTTATGTGTAATGTCTGTCCTTAGCCAAGGTGGCGAAGCATCCACACATTTTGGATACTTCTTATACAACCCGACATTTAAGGAGGATAACAGGACAGATAACACGCCAGTTTATATAATTCTCTGCATTCTAAGCACTATGCTTTCCAGATTTCCTTTAATCCATCTATTGCAATACATGTACCCTTATTAATAAATCAAAAATAAATGCTCAGTTTATCCTTTAATTCATGGTATCACTCCACAACACCCAGTCTTACTGCTGGAGAGGAAGAAAAAGGAAAATATCTAGTAACATGAGGACAGAAACCACAAGCAGTGGCACAGAACAGGAAATGTATGTGGATGACAGGGTACCAAGATGCACTGATAGCGCTGGCCAAGGGAAATGCATCAGCTGCAGTGCACAACAGCCTCCAAACTATTTTGAAGTACCGCAACGTCCATCCTTTTGGATTGTCTGGTTCTTACCACATGCCAGATTTATTCACTTCATGCTAGATGCCTTTGTTTCTTTATTACATCTGCAAAAGGGTTAGGGTATTTTTGACCCCCACACCAGAACCATTCAAACCATCTGGTCACATCCTGGTTGATATCCCTTGCACTGCACAGATCAAGGAGAGAAGTGTGAATAGCATCTTGCCCATTTTTTTTGGTTCAGCCATTATTGTTAAAGAAACCGCCAGAGTTAGTTAGTCAGCCCTAAATAAAAAGCAAACCTGTGGACTTGGACTCTGAGGGAAGCCACTATACTACTGTTCTCTTACCCTTTGATTAATGGCATTATGGATTTTTTTTTTTAATGCTATGAGGACATGCATCCAAGTTGGACCTTTTCGCCCCATGCACTCCTCCAAAAAAGTACTTTTCATAAGATAGTTTGTACATTAAAGAACTATTAGGCTGCAATACATAGCAGGTACATCTATTAATCATCAGGCCATTTATGCTCTGTAATTCTACCACAGTTAAATAACATGGACGCTAAGTACCTGAATCAGCTATTAGCAAGCATTCCTACTCATTAAAACTCACTTATTTAGACTTTAGCAATGGTAAATGTAACCAGCCCTGGAGGAGTGTCATAGTGCTTGGAAATGGCACATTAAGCTTCATTTACTCAGCTCCAGTCACAGACAGAAAGGCGGGGAGGGGAGACAAGCGGGAGGCAGGGGGGAAGGGGAAGAGATGGTCAAGCCACACAGCAAAGCTTACGAGCTTTTTGAAGCTGCATTAAGAAAATGACAAATCTTACAAAGAGAGCTATAAAGCTTCTTCAAGTACAACAGTTCTGCAAAGAGCTATTTATCATCGTTTGTTGAAAAGACTCCTACGTTTAATACTATTGGACTCTGAGAGCTGATTATTAAATGTAATTACAGAAGTAGCACAGAAATAATAGTTTATTGCCGAGCACAAGCAATGCTATGTATTAACAAAGAGGAGCAGCAAACATGTTTTGCATTCAGAATCATATTATTGGCTTTTCTGGGGACACATACACACACAAATGTATACACAGTTAATTCCACATTAAGTAGCTTCTGCTAACTAGCATTATCCTCCAAGATGTTCAGATCAGGGTCAATATATCCATCTATACTTAATGTTAGAGTAAGAAAACAGCACCAAAATTGGTTGCTGTTTGGATTTTAGCTTTAAGATATTTTTCCGCTTAACAAAGACTTTTTTTTTTTTTAATGCTGTCAAGAAATGTTACTCAGATTTGCTCATTGGGCTCCCTCTAATAGGTATGCTACTGTTATAACATAGCCATTTGGAAATGAGATGTTTATTTAGAACATGGCAGTAAGCAACAATGCTCTCAATGGCTTCTCCCTTTAATAATTTCTCTCCAACAAGTTCTGATTTTTTATCCCCACCCCCAAGAGCATACACACACCCATATTACACTCATTGCTTCCCTACAAACCTAACCATGAATTCCCCTCATTCTTCCTTTCCAGATTTTAAATCTTATAATGTTACACCCTCTACTCAGAACTACTGATCAGATTGCAATTCTTCTTTATTGATATCTGTCCTCCAAAACCATAAACTGTTTCAGTAATTATCTCCCAAACCCATTCCAGCCTTTTCAAGAATGGACAGATATTTACCCTGTGTACACAAAGTCAAATCCAATGAGATGTGGAATAACAGCTCCTCGAGTCTGGAACTACAATAGCTCTTAAATTGTACTAGAACAAAGCAAAGTGATGGTCTGAAAAAGGCACTATTTTACCATTATATTATAAAACATCATTTCTGCTGGTTCACAGCTGGCTGAAGGGAGGAGGTGGGGCTTGGATCAGAAGTGGTCACTGATTTGGGTCAGTGACAGCCGAGGGGGCAAGGCTGGCCAGTGCTTGGACACAGCAAACGAGCTCTGGCCAAGGCGAGAGTGCAGCTCTGCACGTTACCTAGGATGGCAGCAACCGCGTTCTAAGTTAACTCTCAATGGGATCTTGCACAGATGTTTGATAAACCACT
>NW_017729008.1:33635531-33640173 GCF_001723915.1 Gavialis gangeticus
CTGCTGGTTCACAGCTGGCTGAAGGGAGGAGGTGGGGCTTGGATCAGAAGTGGTCACTGATTTGGGTCAGTGACAGCCGAGGGGGCAAGGCTGGCCAGTGCTTGGACACAGCAAACGAGCTCTGGCCAAGGCGAGAGTGCAGCTCTGCACGTTACCTAGGATGGCAGCAACCGCGTTCTAAGTTAACTCTCAATGGGATCTTGCACAGATGTTTGATAAACCACCGTAACAGAAAATGCTTTAGTCCAATACCTGATCCATTAAGGATTAATTTAGAGCGCAATCTGTCATTTTTAAAGCACTCTAAGAGCCATGAATGTCTGTTCAGTTAAGGCTTTAGAGAGTTTTAAGCACACTTAAAGCACGATAGGTGTAGCGCCTATACCTAGCCTTGAGTTAAAAGAATAACTGTTTGAAGCTGGTTTGCAATATTAGAAGCAGTCTTGGCATGGACAGATGAGTGGATACAGCTGATATGAAGCAGTCAAAGAGGCATAAGAATGGTCACCATAAAACCATACATTCATGAATAGCTGTGTGCACTTGCATACAAACCTCATTTGTACTAATATCAAGAATAAAAGGTATGGGTTTAAGTAAGATATAAATACCAACATTTACTAGGCAGGATGTCTTACTGCAAAATTCTATGTTAGATGCTTTAAAAAAAAAGGCAAAAACAGCATTGTTTGTATAGCATCAATGTCTCACTAAAATTAACAAGTGATCCATACACAGCTGAAAAAAGAAAGAGACAGGCCACTTTAGGGTATAAGTATGCAAATAGGACCCTACTTTTAGGCAACCAATTAACCATTTTTGGCCAAAGAACATTTTTCCCCGAAGGCTAGGGATTTAGAGTCAGATTTTCAAAAGATACGGAGGTATGCAAAGCTGCAGACAGACACCAAAGGGGATTTTCAAATGTACCTGGAACTGAAGTCAAAATTAACGGGAGTTCCTTTTCTCTAGCCGAGCATATTTAGAAACTCTCGCAAATCCCATGGGATGCCTATCTGCATTGTCAATTGCCCAGGTACCTTAGAAAAATCTGTCCCTTGTGGAACAGATCACTGGTAAGAAAGGCTGAATTTTTCATCTAACAACCTTGGCAGCTTCCTTTTGAAGGTGATAATTTTGACTTATCTGCAGCAGATAACTCACAGCAACAGCACATTCCCATTGACAATTATCTCCCTACAATAACCATAAAAACCAAAATCAAATCAACAAGGATGGAATCAAAAGTAAAAGAGCTAAATTATAGATAACAGCATTCATAAAACTATACCTCTCCTCAAAGTTGCTTGTGCTCACTGTACATATGCCAGGATTTCTTAATCTACTGCTGATGTGCTGCATATTGAAATTGTGTGCAATTACATTTAGCTATAATTAAGAACAATTACAGCTTTTATTTCTCCACTTGTTCTTTAAAAAGCACATTTGTAATAAAACTTTTTCCCTTTCTTTTTTAAAAGGTGAATATAATTATACATCCCTATAACATCTCCCATAATTAGTTTGACTCAAGTTTCTTCTAGAACAATTTTCATTTTAGCTGTCAGATCTGCCATCTAGAGTCAATAGAACATATGATAAAAAATTCCATCATTAACCTTTTTCACCCCATACATCCATAAAAAAAACTTGAACAAATTGAAGGTTTCATTGCTTAAATGTTTTAAAGCCAAATTTGGCTTTAAAAAAAACCATTTTTTAAAATAACATTGGAAACATTGTTACAAGTAGCTTGTTTTACTGTTATTAAATTAAGCTTGGTATAAACGGTATGCTGTGTTCCTCTGTTTTATAGGTTACTTTTACATTACATCCTTCATAAAAGGATATGTTAACTATATCTCTGTTTAAAAGCTGCCCAGATTAGTAACCATGCCGGCTGCAGGGAAAAGTAATTAAGGGTAATAGAAGCCACCCTCATTTTTAAGCTGCCTTTGATTTTAAGACAGAGAGGAGCTAAAAAAAATGTAAAGTGTGCCAGTCTCCAAATGAAGATATGGCATGTAAAATATGAAGATATGGCATGCAACCTGCAGCTCTTTACAACTACATAATAAATACAATCACATCGCAGAAGCTGACTTGTATTGGTTTTCCCTTTCTATCCCATTAATCTTCCACAGGTACATCATTAGAGGTAGCATGATCTAGTGGATCAGGAAAAACATTTTTTTTCTTGGCTCTGCCACTGACTTGCCATGCAACAAAAGATATGACACTCCACACCATCAGACCTAGTTCTCCACCCAGACTTTGCCTAATGCACCTATTTGTGGCAGGATTTGTCGCTTACAACGTGCTTGCACAGTGTACGGCATGATGGGTCCTCAATCTCAGCTGGAGGTCTATACCGTAAGACATGACTGATCTGCAGAGTAGTAATTCATCCATATATTGCTTTGTGAAATTAAAGGGACGCTTGTAAAGCCAGAGACAAGTGCTTTCTTTTGTGGATGACACCTACTTCTCACCTTTTTGACATCTCCCTAAAATTGTGGCAGCTTTGGAACCATTCCTTTAACTCCTTCCCACAGAATTATCATTTATAATAGAGCCCAGTGAAAACGTTGTTTTCTCTGGCAATCACGTATATACATTTAGCTGATAAAAAGTTATGAGACAACAAAAGATGTTCTTTACCAAGTGCGGGTAAAGTTCATTGGAAACCTGGGCTGGGACCACCTTTTCCATGGGCACAGGGATTGAATTTCACGATTCCCATTGGACCAAGGGAACCCGTGCACATGAATACTCTTGGAAGTATGGGATGAGGTATTCTCACTTTTGGACAAGGAGAACATTAGAGCAGGGGTTGGCAACATTTTTGGGCGGAGTGCCAAAAACGCTCACAACCTCAACTTGTAAGATGTTGGTGTGCTGGGGGGGAGGGCGAGGGAGCTGCAAGTGGCCCTTGTGGCAGTGCAGCCTTGACCCCTTCCTGGCTGCTCTTCCCAAAGTGTGCATGCCAAGCAAAATGCCTTCACTTGTCATGCTCTGGCACCCATACAGAGGGTTACCTATCCCTGCATTAGAGCTTGGGTTTTTTTTCTTTTAAGATGAATCCCAAATGAAAATCTCTGTGCAAGATTACAAGAGCACATTAGCAAGCTCCCAAAGGATCACCTTCCCTGCCCCTCCCTGGTCTTCTAGATTTTTGCACCAAAACTAGGACCTGGAACTTGAGTCCAGGGTTATGAAGACAAAGCTTGTCCTGGGTTTTCCAGGAGGCTTCAAATGTTTCAGGGTCACAAGGGCAAAGGACATGGGAATGGACCCAACACATGCTCATTATAGGAACCTAAAAGCCTTTCAACCATGGGACAGACCATTCACTCTTCTACATGACTAGTTTCATATGAAGGAAAACAAAAAATGGACAAATATGACGCAAGAACATGGATTTATACATTTGACTTTTACACCCTCCATTTTTCATCCCTCTGCAGTTTTGCCTTTGTTCCCGACAAAAAGAATTCACAGATTTAAAAGCTACAATGCCCAGAAATCAGTACATCACAAGAGCAAAGATCCACGTGGACAAAAACACAATTCATCCAGGCCATAAAGAAAAGAGATGAATTTCATAAAGCTTTAGGCTACATAACCCCCCCCCCCACTGTAAATGAACATTAGATGACAGTAAATAGGATTTAAGTAGAATCAGCTACATTTGGATGTTTCCCTGAAAGATGGCTTCAGTTTCAAAACATCCACCATGTCGGGGGTGTCCCAAACCCATTTCTAAATTATGAATCTTGAAACCACTGCTAATGTAAACAGCGAGCAGTTTATGAAAAGATGCTGCATTAAGATATTTTTAGTTTCATAAAAGAAGGAAGGGCATTTGTTTCCATGACAAAAGTCTTTCAGTTGGAAAAGTAGAAAAATGGAGACTAAATTACAGTTAAAATTCTAATCCTTACTAAATCATATTTTAGGCTCTTTTTAAATGTTACTATTTTAAACCCCCCCTACCAGATGCTGGAACTGAAGCAAAATCCCATACTGAGCTAAATTTTCCCTCTCTATTTAAAACTAAGGAACACAAGCTGCAAAACATTTCAATGTTTACAAAGAAAGAAATCTCCTTTCTAATGCCAGGAAAAGAATGAACTCAGATTCTGTTTTGCGTGATAGATGCTGATACTCGCCACGAGGAGCAGAAGTATCTCTGTAACAATGATGTTAAGGAAACTTATTTTGCAGAGACCACAGGATCACCCTTCACAGTCCCCCTTAAGGCAGCTTGTCCTGGGGCCAGCATGGGAACATAGCATTTAGATAGCACCCAAATCAATTTTGAAGGACAAGCTAACCCTAAATACTATGAAACAGGCCTATTGCCATCAACTTGCCCAGGATATTTACAGGCAGTCCTCGACTTACAACATTTCGAGTTAACAATGTTTTGCACTTGCAACATTTATAAATTGACACCCTGTTTCAACTTTATGACATCAGTTTTGATTTTGCAACGCTTGATCCGATGCGACGCCATGCCAGCAAACAAGTTCGCTGAGTCGTTCGTCTCCCTGGAGAACATCGGTCCAAACTTCCTTGGACGCTTTAAGAAAGCAGACAAGACTCCAGAAAAACTTGCAGCTGAGACTCCGGAGAAGAC
>NW_017729008.1:33645173-33645870 GCF_001723915.1 Gavialis gangeticus
TGCAAGTGGCCCTTGTGGCAGTGCAGCCTTGACCCCTTCCTGGCTGCTCTTCCCAAAGTGTGCATGCCAAGCAAAATGCCTTCACTTGCCATGCTCTGGCACCCATACAGAGGGTTACCTATCCCTGCATTAGAGCTTGGGTTTTTTTTCTTTTAAGATGAATCCCAAATGAAAATCTCTGTGCAAGATTACAAGAGCACATTAGCAAGCTCCCAAAGGATCACCTTCCCTGCCCCTCCCTGGTCTTCTAGATTTTTGCACCAAAACTAGGACCTGGAACTTGAGTCCAGGGTTATGAAGACAAAGCTTGTCCTGGGTTTTCCAGGAGGCTTCAAATGTTTCAGGGTCACAAGGGCAAAGGACATGGGAATGGACCCAACACATGCTCATTATAGGAACCTAAAAGCCTTTCAACCATGGGACAGACCATTCACTCTTCTACATGACTAGTTTCATATGAAGGAAAACAAAAAATGGACAAATATGACGCAAGAACATGGATTTATACATTTGACTTTTACACCCTCCATTTTTCATCCCTCTGCAGTTTTGCCTTTGTTCCCGACAAAAAGAATTCACAGATTTAAAAGCTACAATGCCCAGAAATCAGTACATCACAAGAGCAAAGATCCACGTGGACAAAAACACAATTCATCCAGGCCATAAAGAAAAGAGATGAATTTCATAAAGCTTTAGG
>NW_017729008.1:33650870-33669508 GCF_001723915.1 Gavialis gangeticus
CCTGAGATTTAATACATTCTAACTATATTATTGGCCCTTTCTTTTGGCATAAATCAGTGGACAATAATAATGATGTTGTTTGTTTTCCATGGCAGACTTTTTTCGAAGTATAAGTGCTTGTACAGCCCCTCAGGAACACATAGCATTATTTCTTTCTGTTTTATGCTCTGCAGTACTTGTTGTTCAGAACTTATAGAAGTGTTTGTTGGTTTCAACAGTGCAATACTTCCTGTATAAGATGAATGATAATTAAGCAATAGATGCACATCAAGAAGAATGATTATTATCACATGCATGCATACCTTTGGGTGCTTTGGGAGGTACAAGACTCAGAACAAAGAACTTTAACCATTCAGGAAATACTGATAACATCTATTTAAGTTTGTTGTTAACTTTATTAATCTTCTATAAATTTGTGCAATCAGATAGCTAATGTGTCTTGACTCATATGGCTATAATTGGAATAGGATGAATACTGGAAAACTGTATTTGGGAATAAAAATTTGAGTAAAAATTGCCAACATTTGCCATGAATATTTTTTTGCAACTAATGGTTCATCAAGTTCTACTTGCAACTTATTTCAAGACTTTAATTCAGATGCTACCTTTCTTGATGGCCTTATTACATTTTATTAATTATGTTACACTATCCCAGACCACGGGTAGACTGTACAAATACAAACATGTGCAGCTGGTCTGCTTATACCATGTACAGTAATTTCTGTATCCTTTTTGCCTGATCATTTGAGAGGGTGGGTATATCCTACCGTACAATAGCTGTGAACAGAGTACAGGCAGTCCTTGACTTTACAGTTTTGAGTTACAACATTTCGCACTTACAGCATTTATAAATTGACACCCTGTTTCAACTTTACACCAATTTTGACTTTACAATGCTTGATCCAATGAGATGCCACACCAGTGAACAAGTTTGCTACGTTGCTCATCAGCCTGGAGAACATCTGTCCAAACTTTCTTGGACACTTTCTTTAAGAATGCAGACAAGACTCTAGAAAAACCTGCAGCCAAGACTCCTGAGAAGACTCCAGCCAAGAACCCTTCAAAAAGTCCAACCAATAGCCTTTCAAAAAGTCCAGCAAAGTCACCTCAAAGAAGTCCTCCCAAATCAATATGATTGCTATTTACAATATAAATACATGAATGTAGCTATATTACTCATCTATAATTGATTGAGTACAAAATTCTAGGGTATTTTTAGTGAAAATAGGGTATTGGGCCTTGGTTCAGGAGCCAATCCCTCATTTATAACGTTGTTTCTTATGAGAAAATTGGTTTGAGTTACAACGTTTCGACTTAAGACATGGTTTTCAGGAACCAATTGTGTCGCAAGTCTGAGGACTGCCTGTATTCTACTCCCAAATATCTGTTATGTTACCTCCTCCTCTCTATCTACAGAAGCTCTTTTCCCTTATTCCTCCACCATGAGTGTTTTGGCTTCTCTCACTATTCATCCTCCACCATCACATCTCCCTGCTCATACAGGTGGCTGGCATAAGTGAACTTTCCACTGCCTCCCGCCTCTTCTCTACGTGGGTAGCTGCTTTCCTCAGATGATACAACAGGAGCGTAGGTTGTAGATGGGACAGTGAAAAGCTTTTAAAAAAGGCACAGGCAGCTCTTCCCCTTAATTCTTATCAGCACAGGAAGCTTCCAGAAGGGACTGGAAATGTTTGCAACCCGGAAAACTTCTGTGCCCTTTCCTTTTCTCTAATAGGGCCAGAAGACAGAGTCATGGCATTCTTCTTGCAGAAGTCCCCTCCGAGTCCTTTGGGACCGTGGGTCTCAATGCACTGGTGGGACAGAAATGTCAGAGCTCTGGGGCATGGGTGCAAGGTGCCCTAGACTGACGGGATATGCCTCAACTAGTTAAAAATGCAACAGAGCAAATGGCAAATTTTTTAACAAATGCTACAAAATTCTGAAGCACATTTTTCAGCTGTAACCACCCACAGTTGCCTCCCACAGAACAGATACACTGAAAGGGAACCTATTCTCCACAAAGGAACAAGTGAAAAAGGGAAGGAAAAAGCAACTAAAATGCAACAACGAGCAAAATAACTGAAGGAAATTAAGATTTAAGGGTGTGTGCTGTGAAAACTTCTCCAAAAAAAAAAAAGGAAGGGATTTTTACTGGTGACCACAGAAGTAAAAAACAAAAAAAATCCATTCAGCTACATGCAGTTCATCACTTACTCAGCTCTTTGTAGGCAGAAGAGTTTAAAAAGACAAGATAAAAAAAGACTGGGTAGAGCAGGAAAGACAATCTCTTCTTTTCATTATTAAAAATAATAATAAAAAAAAAAACCTAGACAAAAACCTAGATAACCTCAGTTACAAAATTCTGCTCAGTCTCCAAGGATTTCAGAGATAATCATGAGAATTCAACATGCTATTCAATGTGAGGAACAAGCAGCACATCCTGAAATGTTCTTGAAGGAAGATAGGAAAAAAATAAAAGCAAAACTGTGTGTTGATGTATTTGGTCAATCAGCAGGTTGTTCTGTTTTAAATATCAGAACCGAAGGTACTTCTTTGATGTTTTCAGAAGCAGGGAAAAAAATCTTACACTTCTCTGAGTGCCACTGTTCTGGAGGTAAATGTTACAGCTTCTGGAAGCACAAATTAAAAAGACAATTATAACCTGGCTGACCTGCCTCATCATTAAAATGCATGGTAGAACTCATTCACTCTCTGAGACAGAGGATTTTACTTCTTTGCACTTGTACACATAAGAAGATTCACTGTTTTATCATTGAATGTGTTGATTGTTCAGATCAAAGAGAACACAAATAGAGAAGGCTCCTTTCCTTCTTTTCAGAGGTTAATCAGTGCTGTGAACATGTGTCATTAATCTACTTCTGTTACAAGGATAATCAAAATGGAAGTTGCCCAAATCAGTCCTTCCAACAGGATTCCACAACATGTATTACTTACGAAGCTAATAATTCATATCTTTACTTCTTGTTTCTCAAAATGCATCAACTGTGCATTTGAAACCTAGGAATAGTGAATGAAACTATATGGCTATTTGGAGAGTCAGATAATGCAGTAGTACAGGGGTCATAGACGGATCACGGTCACATAGAAAAATGTAGCCAAATATCTCAAAGCAGGATTTCAGCTGAGGAATCAAGACCCAATTTGGTCTGCATATCTCCAGATTGGGTAGAAAGTAAACGAAGCCACTACCTATCTGTAATACTATCTATCTGTAAAAAAGTAGCTGTGGGGAACACTCCCCTCCCCATCACCTCCAATCGACAAAACTGTACTAGCAGTTACCCTTGTAGTCAGAACCTAAGACGCCAGGATCCAGCCTGGTGCAATGCATGGTCCCCACAGGCAGCACTGGCACCAGCCCTGGGTGACAGCCCGCAGGACACAGCACCACACCAAGCCAGGCTGGCCCTGCCACCAGCAGCACAGGTGGCGCCAGATCTCAGGTGACCGGTGCTGGGCTGCACCGCGGGGGGCTTTCCCAGCAGCAGGCCTGGCCACTGCTGCTGCAGGGTGAGTTGTGGGCCCTATGAGGGTGGGAGGCTGTGGCCCCTGTGGAGGGAGCTGTGGCCCTGCGGGGCAGTCTGTGAGTGAAGGGAGTAGGGGCAGCTCTGATTTTTCTATGACAACTTCTCCCCCCGCCACAGTAAATGCCAAAGCATATAGATAGTTAGAATTTATTTTATTATGATGATAGAGGCACTGGTAGGCTTATAAATTGTTTAAAACTTGTAAGTATATCAATAAAACATTGCCCAACTAATCCCTCTCTCTATAGTGGCATTTCATTTTAATAGCGAAAGAACACTATTTTGGGTATTGTAATGAGAGAATTTGGGTTTCTTATGAGAGTCTGCAATTTTTAAACAGGGAACACTAGGATCTGTGTTGGTGAGACAAGTGGTGAGACCTGGGCAGAGGAGCTGGTCCAGGGCCAGCACTGGGGACCCAGCTGAAGGCCAGACGAGGTGACTGACCTCTTGACCATTTGGGGCCAAGAGGACACAGTTTGACAATTCAAAGCAGGCCACTGCAAGGAGCACATCTTCTGGGTCATACCCCAGCGGGGGCACCCCATCTGTGTCTGGCAGGCATGCAGCCATGGGGCTGGAGGTCTAAGGGGGTGGATACTGTCGCAGGTGGCAGCATGTCACAACCAGGCAGCAGCCCCCACTACCACACTGCTGCAGTGGGTAGAGGGGGCAGGGACCGCTCTAGGTCAGGGCTGCTTGAGCAGTCCAGCTGACACAAGGGGTAGTGTCCCTGGATACCAACTGGCTGGGTCTCAGAAGCTGCCTGAGCTGCTCACCAGGGCAGCTTTTTCTCCTGCTGCAGCCAGCACCTGTGGCACAACGTGTGGCTCTAGGTCCCCTTGGCGGCAGATCCGGGTGGACTGGGCAGGGGTTTTTTGCCCTAAGTGGCACAACTTGCCCCACACCAAAGTGCATCTCTGGGCACGTGCGCCGAGGCAAAAATCCCTGGCACAAATTTGTACCACTCTTATTTGAGCTGCTGCAAGCGCACGTGCCTGCATGTGTGGATGCACCCAAGGGTGCTCACACCATACAAATGCACAATAATAGTACACAATAGTAGCACATCTATATTGGAGATGCTAGCCTCTTTATTCAACCTCTTATACTCCGTTGCAAGGAGAAACAGCCTTCTTAACTCTCTGATTTCCACAACTGTACAGGTTATGTCTCTGTAATGGGAATGACAACAGTCTGTAAATGAGTTACATATGATGTTGTAGTGCCAGTTATGATATTACTACTTTATAGAGGCATAGGTGATATTCCTACAAATATGTAGGAGGTAGGATGAGGAATGGCAGTGCTTTTGGAGAAATATAGTATTGGCAGAACATGTACTCTGCCTGCAGTCTTTATGTTCTTAGAATGACTTTATGTTCCTAGGTAACTATACTGCTTTAAATTTTGTGGACCAGATTAGGAACTGTAAAGTTCAGGAGACAAGAAAAAAAGAAAAGAAAAACAAAAAACACGTGATTCATTAAAACATGACCTTTTAATCTAAAAAAATACACGTCAACCTAAATCTCATCAGTTTGACCCCAATCCGTCCTTTCCCTTGCCTCTATGGAGTTCTTTAAAGAAACTGTACTACCTCAGGCTATTATCTCGTCAGTTCTCATAAGCTAAACAGGGCCAGGCTTGACCAGTACTTCGAGAGAAACCTCCGAGGAAACCATAGCTGCTCCAGGAATTGGTGGTTGGTGACTCAAATAAATAGTATCCTTTCCTTTGAGTTAGTACTGAACCAATGCCTCAGAATGATGCCAGGGTGGGTTGTGCTGCTGGAAGATACTGAGTTTTAAGGAAGAGCTTTTGACCACTTGCAATTCATGATCCCAAAACATTTTTACAATCGTCTCCTGGTCATAAATTCTAGCTTCTGATTTTTAACTGTAGAGGCCCTTCCTTCAAGTCTGCTACTACCTGCCCAGCATCCTTACTGCATAAAACCTAGACAACCGAAAAAGGAAAAGCAACGTATTTCCCATACTATGTCCTCCCTAGTACTTTCTTTTCCGTCCTCTATAACATATCAAAGTTTATGATCCCTTCAATATATCTACCTTCTGCTGCTTTTGACATTGAGCTCACACTTCTTTTAATACTTTGCTCATGGACATCTACAACATAGTTCCGTCCTCTCCTCTCTTCTCCGTCTTCATGAGGACGGACACAGCTCCTTTCCTGGCGTTTTTCTTTTCTATTCCTCTTTTACAAGGGTTCAGATACAATATCTGTGCCAAGTACTCCTATTTCATCTCCATGAATACATTGCAATTTGCCCTTCTGGATGGAGGCCTTACAATCTTTTTAAGTTCAACAAAATCAAAACCTAACTATATCTTCCAAACACACCCCAATCTTATGTTTGATACCACAGTCTGTCCACACCTGGCAGGTTAAGATAGCTAATAATGGAGGAGCCAAAAGGGCAGTTTGCATCAGTTTCTTTTATCACTATGTGTGTACCACTACATTAAATTGTGTGCGCGTACCACTACATTATTATTATTGTGCCACTACATTAAACTGTGGGCGATTACCAGTTTGAGAACTTCTCACATGCATAGGTGCCCCCTTGTACATGTTGGCTCCCAGCCTTTAGATTCATAAGTCATGGGGTTCATAGACTGTGGGAGCATTAGTATTTGGCGATAACAAGCATATTACATGCTGGAAAAGAAGAAGTGGGTTCAGGAAGACTGGACAAAAGGGGGATATTTTGTTCCCCTTCCTCATCACTAAGGTCTAAATGATCACTCTCAATATTATTAAAGCTAAAAGTCATATAGGAACCTCAGGGTCCCATTCATGTGATTATAGTTATACCTATAATTTTATTACTTCAGTGATTCTCAGCCATGGTGCTGTGGCACCCTGGGGTGCCATGAGAACCTTATAAGCATGCTGCAGGGTGCTGTGCAATGTTAACACTGTTAGGTGTGCAAATATCTACACAATTCATAAAATAAACCTAGAGATTTCAAAGAGGAATCCATAATGTCAAAAACGTTCTGACCTCTTGTAGTCTTTCTGAGGTCTTTTGTAACAGAAGAATGGCTCTATTGCTCCGGTCGGGGCAGTCAAAATGAAAATAATGTTTTTTAAAACCAAAATGAAAGAAAAAAGCAGCTTATTTTCAGCTCCATTAATTTATGTCTACCTGAACCACTGTAGTACTTCATGGGAACTGGCATCTGAATGTCTTATACACCGATTATTTTCCAGGTACTACTCTCCTCACTGGACCACATTTCCTACGATACATTGCAAATTAATCCCCCACAGAATGTTACATCACACAAGCGTCCCCTTCAAGAATGTCCTCATCGAAGAAGATCACGTAACCGGACCATCTGGCCCGCAGAGCAGAATGCAAGTTTGACACACCCAAATCCCATTTCCTGGGTTTACAAGCAGACAGTTCCATGTTCAGTTGAACTGAACTGAATTATTTCTACTTCTGTTTTGTTGTTGTTTTAATCAAGACTGTTTACAGGAAAAGTTCTGAAAACTTGTATTCAGAAATATCAATAGTTGTCTGTCTTTGAAAAATATTGATATTTCACCTTTATTTTGATCAAGGATCAAGATTCCTGTCGAAATACTGAAATCTCCTACAGGATGGAAATTCAGGGTTTTTAACAGTTCTTTCCTTAAACCATTTTACCGAACTGCGTTTGTCCTCCGTTCAGCCACCCATTGGACTAGCATTCAGCCCCACTCCCCCCAATCCTACATAGATCACAGAATTTGCGCCTTTACTTTTTGGTCTTGTTATTTTCCTGAGTTATGAACTGCTGGGTTCTGCAGGAAAAGCACTGGGATTCACTGATCAGCGTAGTCATGTTTCCTCATTTGTTTTTAATAGTTGTCACTCGGTAGACTAGAACTAAATAGCTAGAAGTTAACATTCAAACTGATGCATATGGTTTTTTAAATTCCTCTATGTGGCTTTGAAATATTCACTCCTTAATACTGGAGAAAAACACTAGGGGTAGAGATGTGTGTTATTTAAAAAACCTACTATGCAACATAAACGCTAGTTGTTTTGATCGGTATATAAAAAAAACTCACAGGCGGAGTTTACCTCCTCACTTTACCCTGCTTTCTTTGGTTATTGTGCAATATTATATATACACACTGAACTAAAACAAAAAAAGTGGAAGCACAACTGCACGCGATTTCTCAGAAATGTTGTTGTGTGTAGATCAACACCAAACACAGGTCTCGATCTAACAAAATTATAGCCTCAGAATAGAGAACAACAAGAAAGTAAATCCATGGATTTCAGTTTGAAAATCCCTTTGGCTTAGTGCCTTTTTGGGGGTTGAATCCACACACATGAATATGCCGTGCAGTTGCATTTAATTGTACAGATGTCATCTTTTTACTGGTTTACTTTTATTTTTTTACAGGGAGGTACATGGAGATTTTACCCTGAGATTAGCAACTAAAGGGATATATGAAAATAGATCATGTTTTTACCATCCTGCTGTGTTTTTGCTGGTTGCATAAACTGTAATAAGCTTAAAGAATCTAGCACGGTACCTCTAGTTATGCTGTATTGTCCAGCTGCGACATCCACTGAATAGATTATTGAACAGCAAATACCAGTGTTCACAGTAAGCACTAGAAATTACATGTATACAGAGAGCAATTTCACTAAGCATCCTTTATTTCCACCCCATCCCTTATCCAGTCACAAAAAAATGCCGTCATTAAAAGCCATACCTGTGCGTGCACCACCCCACCCTGATACACAGGCTGTATTTGAAAAGTCCCAAGGCAAGTCCTTGGGTGAACAGTCGCTTACTAGTCACCCAACTACACAGCCACTTTAAGGATGTGGAACATATCTAGTTTTTTTCTATGTTTATTACATTTAATAGGCGACTATTTGGTAGGAAAAACTCATCAGGTAGATGAGTGGCGCAGGGCCAGTCAGTCCACGGGCCAAATGAATGGCATGGGACCGGTCCCATAGGCCAGAACAGACCCACAGCACTCCTCCACTCCTTCACCTGTATGTCAGATCCAGCACCCACAGTGCCCACTCTGCTCAGATCAGGACATCATCTGGTTCCCAGTGTTGGCCCCATCCTGTCCCATCCCCCCTCACTCTCCCATTTCTGGATCTAGCACCCGTGGTGCTTGCTCCAGCTGGTTGAGGACTGCACCACATGCGGTGACTGGTTTGGCCAGTCCAGGAAGCGAACTGCATGTGATGCCCCCTCCAGTTGATCTGGGGCACATGCCAGGGTGCCATGTGCAGTGTGGAGCAGGTCCTGGATGATCTGGAGCAGATGCTGGACCCTACATGTAGGGGAACCATGGAGTATCAGATCCAGCACCTGCTCTGCCTGGTCCAGGGCTACACCACAAGCGGTGAGCACTGCAGGCACTAGATCTGGCGTGTAGGGTAAAGGTGGGGCAGACTTCACTGGGGGCCAGATGACATGGCTCCATGAGCTGAATCTGGTCCATGGGCCATATTGTAGACAGCCCTGAATTAACACAAGGCTTATTTAGTGCCTAGGTGGCATCAAGACAAGAATCTTCTTAGGAGTTCCCAGTGAAATGTGTGACCAAAACACTGCAAGGTTGATTCAATATTTCAACCCACTGGATACCAAAGAGTGTGAAATTGGACAAAAGCTGTCCCTCTATTCCTAAATGATACATCTGAAAATGCAATACAAAGCAAAAAAACACGGACTAGATTGCAATGGTGCCAACTTTATGAGCAGAAAGAGGTGATTAGTCATGTTAGTCTGAAGCAGAGTAAATTTGCACCTTACATACCGTGACAAATCGACTTTGTTTTCTGCTTGCTTCATGGCCATATTCAGGGAAAACCTGTGTTAAAACTGTCATGCAGACAATCCATCTAGGAGCAGATCCACATGGTCTGTGGGGACTTTTGTCTGTAGAAGAGGTATGATCTGCTGCTTTGAATCTCTTGGGCATGTTTTAACAACTACTTCCTGTCTTCGCAGTGGTAGGACATTGACCATGCCCTTATGCCTCTGCTTTACCCATGGTAAGCTAGGGTTTTTTGAGGTTTGGGGCACTTAAGCTGTACAAAAGATTTGTTTGTGAATTTTTTGAGAACAGGTTAGAAAAAACACTTGAGGTTGAGCACCCTGGTGTAAACCATCCAGGATGCAACCCCACAGAGCCATTGCATCTGGTCAGCAGGGCTCCCCATAGGTCCAGAAATCTGGTGGTGGGAGAGAGGTGGCAATCAGTACTGCCCCCCTCTCCCTTATCAAATTCATAAACCCCAAGCCTCATGTGGCAGGTTGGACTTGGATCATGCCCACTGGCAGCTGGCTTGGGTCTGGGCCATGCTTCCGCTGCTGACCCCTTCCCTTGCCCCCTGCAGCTGGAGGGCCGGACTGGTTTTCAGAGACCTGCGAAGGTTGGAAAAGGATTTGGCTCCAATCACCATAACGCTAGAGAAATATTAGTTTTAACTCAAGTTTGGACTCTGACTAACTCAGGCCCAAACCTTAAACACCAAAAAGAAAGCAGACCTCCTTGAGTGGCAAGACACAAGACTTCAGAGTAAAGGTGGTCCAGTGGTGTGAGTGTCAGTTCAAGACCTAGGAGACCCAGCTGTCCTGTAGGCAAGTCGTTGACTTTCCTCACATCTCAGTTTCCCCAGCTATGAAAAATGGCACTAATAGTATTTCCCTCCGTAAAAAGGGAGTTGTGAGGATGAACATATTAAAGGCTCTGAAGTTCCCCAGATGCTGTGGCACCATAAATGTAGCAGGGGCATCCAAATCTTAATGAAATCATTCCTACGAGATTCAAAAATTGATGTAGGACAACAGGTTCAGGCAAAATATGGAGAAAAAAAAATCCTTACTTGTACTGCGTAGCAAGGCTTGCCATGTAGGAACCCTCTTCCTCCCCCTTCCTGGTCTAGGGCTGTTCAAAAAAAATCAAGAAAAAAGAGACAGCTCGTGTCCCAGCATCGTTCCCTCCAAGCTGTGCAGTGTGCACGGCCACACAGGCACGCTCGTGCTGCGCTGCCAGGCGCACTTGCGTGGCCACGCACATTGCACAGCTTAGAGTGAACGCTGCTGGTGAAGGCTATTTAGTTCTTTTGTTTGGAAACTATAGCCAGTTTTGCTGGATTTAGTCCCTGGTCTAGCAAAGCTCTCAGGCTTGTGATTAACTTTAAGCATGCAACCAATCTGATTGAAGTCAATGCAAACGTTTGTGCGCTTCATGTTAACCAGGTGCTCAACTGTGCTGCTTTTGTCTCAGATCTTAGTAAATAAACAGAGAGAATTGAGAACAAGCTAAAATATAAGGTTCCAATTTTTAAGCCATATTTATTCATAAAATTCAAAATGATTCTGTGCTTTCAGAGGACTGGAAGAAATAAGTCTGAATTGCCTCCAAATTAAAGCAAATATATGTAAAAGAATATTTAAAACAGCTACAGCCCTAAGGCACTCGACGATTTGCTTTTGTGGACCTCTGTGTACCAGAGGAAAGTCCACTCTATGCGGAGACACTGGAACAAGCATCCTAACAGGAAGAAAGGTGAGAAATGAGATGGAAACGCCACAATTTTGATCACAGGAGATCAGCAGGAATGTGAAAAAGCTATCCTGACATTGCACAGTAAGAAATTATTCCACAAAGAAGTGCAAAATATCCTGAGTATTTGAGATCTGAGCCAGAACACAGAAAACCAAAAAAAAATTTTTTACCCCAATTTCAAAAGGATTTGCCGAGCAGAGTGTTCATGCCTTGATTTTATTTCCTGCACAATTCAACTGGGCCAAAGCAAGCCATCTGTTTTAAAGTACAACTCATTGAAGTCAGTGGGAGTTCTGCTTCAAAAAGCAACAGCGTGATATGGCCCATAGTCTTCTACAAGAACTAGTGCCTACATTTTTAATGGATGCAGTTTCAGTCAAGTATTTGCTGCATAAAGGATTTTAAAAAACCAAGTGCTAGATACAGGGGACTTTTGAAGCATTTTTTTTTGTTATAAAAAATGTCACTGAATAAGATGCATTACATTGCAATGGTCTGAACCAATCCACATGTGCAACTATGGTCTTTTCCCTAGAAGCTCAATTTGTGACCTATTTAGGCACAGCACCCCCCTGTTCCATTCACAAATAAAAAACAGGTCCAGCTATAGTACTGGTGAGAAATGCATTAAGCGGAGAATGAGGATCATTCCTTGTTTCACAGTCTGCACACTTGCACCCACTGTTTATTCTTGCCGGCTGGAAAACCAGTTAAC
This sequence comes from Gavialis gangeticus, assembly GCF_001723915.1. Lineage (NCBI taxonomy): Eukaryota > Metazoa > Chordata > Crocodylia > Gavialidae > Gavialis > Gavialis gangeticus. The sequence goes on from NW_017729008.1 coordinate 33,662,706, forward strand.
ACTGCTATAACCAATAGTCAGTTAAAAGAACAGAAGACCTGCTGGACAGATCGGACTCCCTTTCTTTCTCTCCCAATTGCTTTTAACAGTGTAAATCCCAAGTACTAGAATTAATTATGCAGTTCTAATATTAAGACTGAAATGTCTCTTGCTTCCCATCTGCTGTAGCAGAGAAATATTCTTTAGCTTTTTTTTTTTTTTTTTGCAATTACGTATATACTCCTATTATTCACCATCAGTAAATGGTTTAAAAGTAATCTACCTCCTCGTACACAAGCAACAACTGTCTTCTCAAGAACAGAAAAAAAGGCAAACTGAACAATGAAATAAATGTCTATTTTCAGGCAAGTTTCATCAGGATGAATTCAAGCCATTTAATTTATATCTACCCAGCATAAGCACGGAAACTATTTGCATATCTGATCCATTTCTGAAGTTCATTTGGATAAAACTAATGCTATTTAAATTATTTCTACAAGGTTGTTGTAATTACCCGCTATATTATGAGGTGTTATACCAAAGCATATAGGAAATCAGGGCAGAATTAATTGCAGTTTCCTGCTTCTGCACCTTTGAGTTAGACTTTTTATTCATTGTGTTGCGTTGCTTTCTTGTCTGGGCTCAGTGGAAATGACATGACTGTTGTTACATATACAATCAAAATATCCTAACCCTCCTATATTAGGTGACCATAAACTATCCCTGTTTATTATTGTTAGTACACAAAGTGCCAACAAAATCAATAGTTTGAGAGCCTTATTCAATTCAAATGGACTTCCCAAAGTACTGTACTGTGATAAGTCTATGCGTTGCATTGGTTTCCTAAATTGCCTGCTCTTATTGCATAAAATGTATCAGTTGCCAGGTTCTTCTTGCTACACAAAGTCCCAATGAAATCAATGGTAAAACTGTCCTATTAATCACTGTTAAACTTTGTGTGCTAGCAATGATACTTAGTTAAGATGATAATAAAAAGGATGCACAGTGACACAATTGTGCAAAAAGCAGTTCTCATTACATCAGTGCCTTAGCAGCTTGGACTGGTTGCTTATTAAAACAGAGAGAGAAAAGCAAGCTGTACTTTTAAGTTTTTACCAAAAATGGAGGAAGCAGCAACACATTTTTTTTTTTTTTTTCTTCACAGCTGACTTACTGACTTGCAAACAACAGCTCCAGAGACTGAAATTTTCCATCAACATTTTATCAGCTGCATGTAGAAGTGGTGGTGCTTCTGTTCAGTCCAAAAGGGACCATCAGGGTAAGAAACATCCCTCTCCCATTTCCTTCCTGCCCTTAGACTTTTACAAATAAACTATAGCATAGATGTCTGTGATGCTTCACAGAAGATTAAAGACCCTGCCCCAAGCATCTTCTAACTAATTAGACAAGACAACACGATGCTAGGATGCAACACAGGATAAAATAATGAGATTTACAACAGTGAGGCCGCATTGCATTGTGGAGTTGAGTAAAGCTTTCAGTAGGGGTCATGGTAAACACATAATTCTCCAAATGGGTTATTATTCGCTAAACTAGAAGCAATGGGGCTGTATTAGGTAGGATTGCTGAGGGACCACACTAATTTGCCAGTCTGCAGCACAGCTGGACGTGGCCATGCCGTTTCTGGTTTAGATAGTACAGTGTATTTGACGGTGCTGCTGCCTGGGATGAAAATCATCTCTCAGATAAACATGGCATAAGTTACTTAAGGACTGAACTCCCATTTTACCCATTATGTGACAAAGGTCCACACTATGGCTATCTGTAACTATTATGTTATCAACACAAAGAGTCCTTAAAGACATCTGGGCATTTAAATCTGTCTAGCTACTTACACACATCTCATCACCATATCCCTTAATTTCCTTGAAGTTTAACAGCAGTTAATGGGAAGTTAATACTAGGATTGGGCAAACCATATACCCAGTAGGCAACCATTGATCCTCTGTATTGTGGTGCATGCCTAAGAGGTCTAGTCAGATGCCCAGTGAGTCTGCTTGTATGGAGTCCTGTGACCATCACACCAAGACCTTCGATGCATATGCCTAGGCAAGAGCATGGAGAAGTGAAGGCCGCCCAAGACCTACTATCCCCACTTCAGACAACTGAGACAGACTTCAAAGGCCAGACCGAGTCCAGACGTTCAGTGCCTCAGTAACTGTAGCTTCTGCCAGAGAGCAACAGATAAGACCTGCTGCTGACTGCCTAATGAGGGCACGTTTCTGTGATGTCCCTTAGCCTTTCTCCAACCAAGGAGTACACACCAGGCAGCAGGGGCTAGGGTTTTGAGGTGCCCTATCCTCGCCTTACTACGGAGGCTGCAACATTGCAATATTTTATAGGAGTTACCCAGCCATAAGTAGCCCCACCACGTTGCCACCAGGCCCTCCTGTCTGATGTAGTTTACAGTCATACCCAGGACCAGCAAATGATATATAAAGAAGAGTGAAAAAAAAGGGAATCTGAACTTAAAACAAAATCTTTTTGGATTGTTATCTAAACTGAATTTAGAACCTGACCAGAATCCTTGAACATGTGCTAAAATTTAGAAACCAGAGGGACGTAATAGTTAGGCTTGTGCTTACATCTTTTGTTGGAGCAGAGTCATTGTGGAGTTCAGGTATTATTAATGTTCCATGTTAGAACTACCCACAGGCAATTATTTTTGTCATAGCCGTCTCTTATCCTAGCCTATGATTAGGAATCAGTCAAAACAGAGTAGCGACTTCATCACCATCCAGAAGAGGTGGCAGAAAGAGAGTTATCAGCCAAGGATGGTTTTGTAAGTACCAGCCTACCCACTTCCTGTCAATCAGATACTACTGACAAAGCAATAGAGAGAGAGTGAGATAAGGACGAAATATCTGTCAAGCACATGCCCAGACACTGAAAAAGGAAGAATGTGGGATAGGAGAAGAACAGGATAACAAAAAATTACCAGCAAATAAATTTTCTCCTTGTCGCATGCTCGTCAATAGAAATCAGTCAACAGATAGCAGAGGTAGAGAGTTTACCAGATGTGCTACTTTAAGTGCCTTCTGGCTGGAAGATTTTTTAGAGGAAGACAAATCAAGCCAGCAGCAACCTGAATGATCTACTGGATAGTTTAGCAGTTTAAGACAATTTCTCAGCACTCAAATGACCTGAAGTTGTGACATCTATAGTGGAATGAACCCTTAAATTCTTAAGTTATTGGCAGTCAGCCTGACCACATACAAACATTGCTGTAGTTACTATAATGGATAACAGAAGATGTTAAGCTTGTTTTTATTCTATTTAGTACGTGGAAAAAAAAAGAAACTAAGCGCAAGTGAGTTAAGGTGTAGAAGCCCTTTAACATTTGGTAAAGTTTATTGGAATAAGACTAACTGAGGACACAACATAGGGAGATGAACTATTTAACACAGTACTGTATGGCTAGGGACAGAAATTACACACAGACTGGTATAAGTGATTGGAAACTAGTTCAAATCTTTAACACAGCAGGGCTAAGTAGAGACATTTGGAGCATTAGGAGGAGGTTAGATTGATTCAAAATAGTTGTCCAATATCAGGTAAGTCACAATGGGGGGTGGGGAATTAGACAGAGGGGGGGAGTTTGGGGGTCCAGCAGGCTGAAGAGGATTTGGGGTCTGTTGGGAGACTGGGGGGCAGATGTGACCCACAGGTGGGGTGAGGAAGAGCAGGCACAACCTGCAAGGGGGGGGGGGGGGCAGGCACAACCAGTGGGTGGGGTCCCCCCTGTGAACTTACACCCCCGTCCCTTCTACCCTTCCCCCCACCCCAGGACTTATTTGTTTGGCTTGGGCAGTGGTGAATGTTAATAAAAGCACCTGCACCCGGAGTAGCTTGTGGGATGAGGGTTGAGAGGGCTGGCTGGTGGGGAGGAGCAAGAGGCCAGGGGTGGGGGCAAAAATTGAATGGTGTGGGGGAGGGGGGAGTAAAAAGAGCAGCCCTGGGGCTGGGTCCGGTGGTTTTGTTTTTCTAGCCCTGGGGCTGTGCAGGGGAAGTAGACTGAAGTTGCCTGCACTGGTTTGACCTAAATAGAATGAGTCTGGTACTACATAGATCCAGGTTTATCTTAAACCGGATTTTGCAATTTTTAGACTGGTTTGCGTGCACGGAACTTCTATGCAATTATAGGTTTAGACTGATGGACAGTCTGGGTCTGTAAGTGCAAACTCAGCACAGGACGAACCAAGTTTAAAATCAGGTGGTCATTTTTAACCTGATTTAACCTCCTGAATTTAGCCCTGAAGTTTAGTATACATAAATTGCTTTCAAGGTGGTTAAACCAGTTTAAGATAAACCTGGATGGAACTAGTATCAGACTTAACTGATTTAGTTTAAATCAGTTTATTGAACTTCTGTCCCAGATCCCATCCAGATTCAAGTTAACTCACACGCCTTGCACTTCCCCTGCAAGCCCCACTCACTGCTTAGCCTTGGTCCAAGCTGTTTGTTCCAGCTGAGTCAGAAGACATGCTATAGGACCACCTCCCTCCCCCTCAGGCTTCTGGTCTGGGCTACTGCAAGCATGTGGCTCCATTTCTGGAAACAAAAGTGACAGTCTGTTCACTTGCTTATTGGTTCAATCTACACTGGTTAGACAAACCTGTGAAGATTGAATTGGTTCAGCCTCAGGCTTTTTGACTGTCTGTAATTAGCCTATAGGAAAAAATTATGTTGGGAACCAAAACATCACACTCATTGGAAAACTAAGTGTGAGGGTGATTTCACCAGAAAGGTTGCCATCAAGAAATTAAGTTTTGTCCTCACACACATCTATTTCAAGTTTGGGGACTGCCTATGCCTATAAACAAGTGGCACTACCATGGGCACATGTATACCCAGTTTCCTCTCCTACCAATATGCCAACATATTTATGACAGTCCTTGAAGACCATTTCCTCTACAGCTGTCCTCTCATCCCCCTCATCTTCTTAAGGTACATTGATGACATTTTTGTTATATGGACACATGGGAAGGAATCGCTAGAGAAATCACCAGGATTTTAACAACTTTCACTTCTCCATCAAGCTAACTCTGGAATACTCTATCCAACAAATTAATGTCTCAGACACTACAGTGAAGGTTGGCAATCGCTACCTTTCCCCCACCTTGTTTTGGAAAGCAACCGACTGCCACAGGTACCTTCACACCACCAATTTTCTAAGCACACTACTAGATCCATTGTCTACAGCTAAGCTCTCTCTATGTTACAACTGTATCTTCTCTAATTCCATTGATTAGGATCTTAAAGATCTAATACAAGAATTGCTACAATTACAGCGCAATCCCAAAACTATAGCCACTCAAACCAACAAGCCAGAGTCAGACTTCATTCCAATATCAGGATGTTATGATGCCGATCTCAGGACAAGAACAGAGTCTCTCGGGTTGCCACCTACATCCCCCAGCTTAAATACCTGAGATCCATCATTAATGGGCTCCAACCCTCCTGGAAAAAATAGCCCCGTGGGACAAACTAGTCTTGGCTTATAAACAGGCCTCTTGGCTTACAGATAGACCACAAGGGGTATTTCTCAAGCAACAGGCTACCTAACTCCTTGGCTCACCAAGGCACCAGACCTTGCAACAGGCACAGATACTGTGTGCCCCAACATCAATACAGAGCACATCATCACTGGACAAGATAAAATGAACTATAACATTCTTGATGCATTCACTTGCAGCTTTACCAATATCATATATGTCATCACCTGTTCACAGTGCCCTTCTGCTGTCTACACTGGACATATAGGGCAATCCCTATATGAAAGGATGAATGAACACTTATTTGGCATCATGCAGGCCTGTGGCAGAACACTAACTTCCTTGGACGCTCCATCTATGACCTGCGGGTGGCCTTTCTTAGGCAGTAAATATTTAAAAGCCTGGGAAACTGAGAGAAAAGAAATCATCCACAGACTGGATTTTGCTAAGTATTGTTTAAACAGTTTTATCCACTACCTGGATTAGGGTTTGCAAGTCCTTTGTTCCTGTGGGTTTAATGCTTGTTTGTTTGCCTCTCCCAGTACTGCTCTGCTTCCCCCTCTGTCCTCTCTCTCTCTCTCCCCCTCCCTTCTGCCATTTATATTTACATTTCTCTCTCCTTATACACTGCTTTGTGCATGCCCTTTCACAGCATCTGATGAAGTGAACTTCAGCCCATGAAAGCTTATGCAAAATACCTACTTTGGTTAGTCTATAAGGTACAAATCTATGCTGCCTTCATCAAGAAAGTAACCAGAGTATCAACGTTTGCAAAACTGGGATGATAAAACCTGCTGCAGATAAAAAGATCAAACCAGAAATTCTTTAAAAGATGATGATGATGATGATGATGAGAGAGAGAGAGAGATTCAATATGGTCTCATTATCAGGAGTCTAGACAGAAATTATAGCCAAATCATTCCAATCCTGCAGACCATCTTTCATGAGAAAGCCTCAGGAGCTTTTTCCGTAACCCAAAAGGCTAAAGTCCTCCAAATACAAGAGTAGGATTAGAAGTAGTAAATAGCTTCCTGCTTTTCACAAAAATGTGTTATCTCTATCTACATCTGAAGCAGTAATCAGAGACCAACCACAGGGTTTAAGAATTGCGTGTGTGTGTGGCCGCCAGGGAACTAGCTACACCTTATCCTACCTGACCCCGTGACTTCAAGAATAATGCAAAAATGAGGAGAAAGCTGTATCTTTCCTTGACCTTGAGTGAACGCATCAAAAACTGGTGAGCTCAGAGGACGGTAGGCAGTAATAGGGAAGTTTCTCCAAGCTGATATGAAGTGAATCAATTTACAG
>NW_017729008.1:33674508-33676282 GCF_001723915.1 Gavialis gangeticus
TCCTTGACCTTGAGTGAACGCATCAAAAACTGGTGAGCTCAGAGGATGGTAGGCAGTAATAGGGAAGTTTCTCCAAGCTGATATGAAGTGAATCAATTTATAGACAGATTCCCACTATAGGCATATTTGCTAAGCTGTCAGGCTACAGCATCTGAAGTTCTAGTGTAATTTGAATTGAAAATATCAAATATTCACTAGTCATTGTATATTCCAACTCACCTACCATACATTTCCAATAAACCAGAGTTTATAATGGGAAATTTGATAGGTGTTCATATAGAGAAGCATCAAGCCCATTAAGGTCAATGGGAGTCTTTCCACTGATCTTAGTTGAGTTGAGATTTGGTCTTTGGCATTACAAGTACATCCCAAGATGTCACTGCACCACAGGCAGAGGCAGAGACAGACAAGAGGGGATAGATAACTATATGTGTATACGTGAAATACTGCAATACATGCCCCAGGTATCTCATTCTTTAGCTTTAGGGTTAAGGTTTAGCTTTAGTTAAAAAAATATTCAAACAGAAAGGTTTGCAGACCTCATAGTCTTGAAGTACATATTTTATTGAGTATGCCTGCAAGTCTTCCAGTGATTAATAAAAACTTGTAAAAATGCCAAGCTCACTTAATTCAAGATAATTGATTGTTGTGGTGAGCTAAAGAGGCTAGACTTGTCACAGTGTAAAACAGAATATACAGGTCTCCTTAGTTAAGGCATGATAAAAACACACCCCACCCACTTTGTGTGCTCTACAAATTGGTCATCTGTCACATGAGCAGTATCATACAATAGTAACATTGGGAATGCACTAAAAAGCAGCTATATGAGTTTTTTTTCCAGCATGCATCGTGGGAGAAGCAGGAGTAAATGGGCCGGGCGTGCCTTCATCACCATCTGACCTTCGGTAGACATGTCCATAGTATTCCTTTTCCCAGTGAAACAATACAACCTGCATGGCCACAGGCCACCATATAACATACCCCCAGGGTATTTTTTTTAAAGCAAATAATTGTCTTGAGACAGCCCTACACAGGAACATTTGGACAAATACTTTCTTCCTTTTCCCTTTTTTGCAGTGGTTTTAACTCCACAATTTCTAACATCACGAACAAGAATAAATTGACATTTTCAGCCAGACTGGAGCTATCACACGACCAACCTCTCTCATGATACTTTCCTTCTGCATCTAGTGTTTGATGAACCCAGGAAGTGCAGCAGCAGCAGCAAAACAAATTCAGCTTTATATTATTTTGTTTGAAATTTTCAGACGAACAAAATGATTTGGTTTGAATTTTGGGTTTGGGCGACTTCAATCTCACTCTCTGATTAGAGAAAGTTTTTTGCTTTGGGAAGTAACTAGAAAACCCTCAAAAATGATACTGGAGCAAACTACTGGACTATTATAGGATGTTTTCATTTCAGAATGAAAGGCGAGATGCAATTGTCCAAACTTAACCTGATCCCAAACTTTTAAAAATGATTTTCAAGCATGCAGTAACAAACAAAAAACCAAAACAGACAAAAACCACAGTGGAGTTCAGGAGAATTCAAAATTTTAAAAATTTCAAACAAGGCAAACGTTCACACTCCTGTGTGTTGTGTGAAATTATCTCCTTTCCAATCACATGCATCTTCTTTGATTGTTGCTCAGGACTTCTGATCGGCAAGTCCTGCAATAGCGTTTTTCTTAAAAACTCAACTTCTGGAGTTCATGATGCCTCCTGAGTCTGCGGAGGACACCTGCAGAAGCCACCAGCAGTGTCAGTGGCGGGG
>NW_017729008.1:33686415-33733283 GCF_001723915.1 Gavialis gangeticus
GTGGCAGTGGGGACGGGGCTGGTGAGCACCTGCACAAAGTCCTGGCAGCGGGGACGGCCCTGTGAGGGGGGGGCACATGGCCCCTGTGCCTCCCTACCAGTCGCCTATGCTGGAGTTGTTGTGTAGAAGTCAGCTTTCACGTTTTAAGAAATTGTACGTTTCCATTCTTCATTTTCATGGGGGGACGGGGACACCCTGGAAGACATGAATCTTAAAGCCTTTCACTTTGTACTCATATTTGAAAGACACTGAATAGGTGACCACACTCTTAGGCTAAGTACAAACACTCAAAAAGCCTGAGGCAGAATCGATCAAGCCTTTGTGAGTTTCTATAAGCTGCACAGACTGGAATCGGAACTGAATGTTCGCCTTTTGGGGGGGGGGGAGGAGGGCAAGCAGATGCCCACATTGGCGAGGCCAGAAGATGGGGGGTGCTTTCACACGCCTCCCAGCATGCTGGAGATTGCTGAGGACAGCCAGCAGAGCGGGGGCCATCCCTAAGTGGCTGTCAAGCACATGCCCCCAAGCCGTTGGTGTCACTGCAGACCCTCCTCTGCACCCAGCTGTAGGCTTCCAGGAGAGCCCCAGAGCGGGTCATCATGGCACATCCCCCCCTGCCACCACCAGCCAGGCATGCCATGGTGACCCACTCTGGGGCTTTCCTGGGTGTGGGGGAGGGTCTGCAGGGATGGCAGGGGAATGGGGGTGCATGCCTGACAGCTAATTAGGGGTGGTCCACTTTGGTAGAAGGAAGGATCAGGCAGCTCAGGAGGCTTGAGACAGGGGCTGTCTGTAGGAGGAAGGATCAGGCCCCTCAGTTGCCATGGTGATGAGGTCTGAGGGGCCCAATCCTTCCTTCTATGTAGTGCTATCCCTGTTAGCCAGCACAAGCCCCCCTCCTACCTGCATGTGTGCTGGCTTGGGTTTGTCATAGCCCAGAGGAGCTGAGCACCTGGTAAGTGCTAGCACACCTTTCTGTGGGGGAAGGGTAGTGGGAAGGGCCACAAAGGCCCCTGGGATACTGGTGGACAGTGACCTAACATGAATCGATAAGAGTCGTGGCATCAGGTAGATGGATGGAGATACTATCTCCTGTCATGTTCCTGTGCCTCTCAACTTAGCAGCACTCCACATCTCTAAACATTGGCTGTATTCATGTTTGAAATCTAGCACCATAAGGCATGCAAGTTGCAGTGAGGCTTCAAAAGTCCGGCTAAGCTTAACAGTAGCTTCCAAAACTAATTGTAATTATGTTGTTGTCTACTATTCTGTCTCTTAAACACCAGCTCTTCTAAAAAGTAGTTTGTTACAGAGATAAGTACCTTAGTATTTTACCTGTCACTGAGCACATATCAAAGCAACTACTTCACTCCCATTACAGGGCACCGTCAGTGCCTTCATTTCCCCTACTTCTTATCTATGCTACCTTCTTGAATTTTGGGGGTTTTTTTATTGGCATTTTGCATTGACAAGTTGTTGTGTACAAAGGCCCTGCCACTCGTTTAAATTTAACCTGGCTAGAAACCAGCTATGAAGTTGTTACACGTTTCCCAGCACTAACTTTGTAGCCAGTTGGCTTGTTTTACAGCTTGACCGACATTTTTATGGTGTGATAATTACTTTGCATGCAATTCACCAATTAATTGTGTAATACATATTTCACATGTGGCAGTTTGAGGGGGACAATTTTAGTAGTTTCTAGGTAAGGGGTTGCCTGGCAATTTAGGGACTAAACAGTGGCCCAGAGGATTCCTTCCAGTCCTTTGTTCTCTATGGCACTGCAATATCTTCCTCTGAGGCAGTTATTTTACAACACAAATGACCAGCCAAGAATCCCAAAAATAAAAGAAAGAAAGAGCATTACAGTGAATGTGGCAGATGAGAAGATCCAGGTTCGCTGGGTCTAATATTTAGCATTCAGCTGTGTTATGGAAAGTGACAATGTTTATTTTCCATTAAGAGGAAGTGTACTGCAATGCATGCAAGGAATTAATTGCTTTCATTTGATTACCTAAAAGGCTGACCACCTGCGAGTGCACTCAGCATTGTTTTCCTCTCTTGATAGAAACAAGAAAGTAATTGGAGACGTAAATGTGCACCCAACAATAAGAAAAAGGGACCAACCTATAAACAAACTGTAACTTGCCCTGTTTATTCTAGACAACTCAGACAGAAAATTTACATTCTTCTTAAAGGGAGAAATCCAGTTACACTATCAGAGATTTCATAGACATTAGGGCTGGAAGGGACCTTGTGAGATTATCAGGTCCAGCCCCCTGCCCGAGGGGCAGGAAGTCAGCTGGGGTCACATCACCCCAGCAAGATAAGCATCCAAGAACTTCTTAAAAGGTATCCAGAGTAGGTTCTTGCACCACCTTTGGGGGAAGTCTGTTCCAGACTCTGGAGACTCAGACAGTAAAAAAGTTTTTTCTTATATCGAGTCTAAAACGGTCTTCCAGAAGTTTGTCACAGCTAGATTGTCTTCCCTTTGGGTGCCCTGGTGAACAGATGTTCTCCCAGTTCCTGATGTGCACCCTTTATGTACTTATAGGCTGCCACCAAGTCCCCCCCAGAGCCTTCTTTTCTCCAGGATGAAGAGTCCCATGCCTCTCAGCCTCTCCTCATAAGGCCTGCTCTCTTGACCTCTTATCATGAGCATGGCTCTCCTTTGGACTCTCTCAAGCTTCTTCACATCCTTTCTAAAGTGTGGAGCCCAGAATTGGATGCAATACTCCAGCTGCGGCCTCACCAAGGCTAAGTAAAGCAGGATGACTTCTTGGGTCTTGCTCGAGATGCATTGGTAGATGTAAGCCAGAGTTATATTTGCTTTGCCACCTGTGACATTGCATTGGTGGCTCATGTTCATCCTGTGATCATTCATGACCCCCAAGTCTCTTTCAGTTGTGGTGCTAGTGAGTGTAGCACTGCTGAGCCTATAAGTGTAGCGCTGGCCTGCAGCATGCTTCAAGTGTGGTAGAGAAGAAAACTGTACTAAGCACGGACACTTGTAGATTATTGCGGTAGCTGTGATGCTTCAGAGAATATGCAAGAAGGAAGATTTGATTGGTAATAACTTTTATTCTGCAACTCTACAGTTAGGAGACATGTCTGAAAAATGTTTGGGCACAAAAGCCAGCCCTTCCTCAGGTCTGGGGAAGCAACTAAAATGAGTGGTATTTAGCTGAGGTTGCATTAGCTTCTATCCCAGACCCAAGGAAGGGCCCTTTGTGCCCAAAAGCTGGTCTAGCATCTTTCCCAACTACATAGCAGATCCAATAAGAGCTATTACCACACTCGTAAAGATGGACGTCATTGCTCATGTGTTCCCAGAGAAGCACCAAACCTGTAAGCTGGTTCAAAATTGTATCCAATCTTCCTTTTAAAAACAGGTGTTGGAAGGCTGTGGAGAAGCTGGTGGCTGCATCCACTCCAGGAGAGCCCGGCCTGATAAACCTGTGAACCTGTCAAGCTGCTACAGAAAATTGACTTTGGGGCCCTAATTAGCTGCAGATAATATACCGGCTGCTGCTGTGTGAACGCTGGCCTTGGAAGGTTAGATTTGCTGAACTCACTGCAATAAGGGGGAGAGATTGGAAAGAGGGTAGGAAATTCAACTTCATTTTCTGGCCCCAGTCATGTGACCTGGCATCCAGATAAATTAAAGGCAGTTTGGAAAGGTGTTTAGTGTTATAAGTGTGGGGAAGGTATCCCAGTTATTAACTGGTTGAAAGCTACACACACATATGCAGGCAATTCATTGCTGAAGAGAGCTTATTTTTAAGTTTTAAACTTATTAAAAGTTTGCCACGTGCAGGCACATATTCCTCACTATGTGAACACTGAACAGACCCCTGCTCCTAGCTCTGGGTTACAGGAGAGCCGAGCAATATTTGGGTGAGAAAAAGAGGCTCCATCTATGAAGTCCAACCTGCAGAGAGTGTTCGACCACAGGCTGGGTAACAATGTGCAAATATGAAATGCTGAGCATCTTGCTTTGCCTCATTGATGGCAGCCAAACATCCCGATTTCACAAAAAAGCACCAGCTTCAGGTTGTCTCACAGTCTCTCTGCTCCGTATCTATTCTGGGCCTCTGTGTTTTGTCCCCACCCTTAGTAACTGGGTCAGGTACCCTACAGTGACTTAGAAAAGCATGATCCAGAATACTTCATAAATTGTAAAGTCAATGACAACAGCAGACGGATGGAGATGCCACATTATCTGTTTGAATGGAGTTTATTTGCAGGGTTGGCTCAGCAGCAAGAAGCAATGAAGCAGTTCCAGGGTTTATCAGTGGCAGCTGGCCTCAACGTGTTTGAGAGAGAGGGAGCATGGAGAGGGATGTATTTAGCTATAGAAGAGGAATAAGGCTTCCCATAGGGAAGGAGGGAGGAGTGTCTGTATGCTTGGGAATGAGAAAAAGCAGAGATCACTCTCTGCCTGTCAAACCCCAGCACGTTTACTTTCTATCCACCCCCCACTGTGACAAGTGCCCTGGTTCTACATTATAAACTGTCTCGTCACCCTGGTCTCATGGCTCATATAAAAGGTTAAAATAGATTCTACAGGGCATAAAAAATTGGGGATACATTTTCCCAATATTTTTTTTTTTTTATACGGCACCAGCAGACAGCTGTAAAGTGCAATCATATTTAATGATACCTCTTTGGATTGTCCAAGTGAATACAATGCTGTATGCAAGCCTTCCAGATCACAGTAAACACCGATGGCATTTATGAGCCCTTTTTCTATGTTTCTCCTCCTCTTGCTGTGCGCAGGTTTGTGCTGAATATAAATTAAGCATGCAGGCAAGACTGGAAGTACAAGGGGAGGCTGCTGTACTGCTAAGTGGCAGTGGCAGCTTTGGAAGTGGATAGAGCAGTCTCACCATTGCCTGACAGGTGTGAGGTTCAGAGGTAGCTACTAGGTGGCCAATCTGCAGAGAGAATGGGAGGGTTGTCAAGCACAATTCACTTGCAACTTCATCAAGCAAAAGAGCGTTTCTCTCTTTGGCCTCTAAATCGAGAGAGAAGAGGCAGAGGAGAGGTAAAGGTCATGATACCTTGGACCGACGGAAGTGGGAGCATTAATGTTTGAGTGCATCGAAGTGATTTGCAAAGGTGTCAGCTCCCATTATTCTAATGGAAAAATAAAGGCATGGGGGCGTTGACTCATTTGAACATCCCAACAAATCAGCGGCAGAGCCAAAAGTGATATAAGAAGGAAGCTGGATGTCAAAGCTATGACAAGAAAATTACGATTTAAGCCTTCACACAGTCTCACACAAGCAGGACAAATGAATTACGAAAGCTATTCTTCTTCAGCTCTCCCATACTTTGTCATGCCCTACTTAATCAAAAGCAATATGTGAACAAACACAGGATTTATGACCTGAGCATCACTTTGTGGCCGTGGGAATAATTGGTGACTTGTACAACAAACCCAGAGGTAGGACAGAGATGTTGTTGCTAGTGTGATGGGTAATATATGGATACATTGTGTGGGGCGACTGTTGTAATTACAAAGCTCCATCTTCGTTCGCAATCTTGCTCAGCGTGTCCCTTTCCATCCTTAACCACCGTTTTGCTCCATTGTTCAAGTTCGTTTCCAATTACTTTGACTGGAAATTAAAACTTAGCTGTACGAGAACCCGTTGGCTTCCCTAACCCTGTTTTCACATGTCTGCACTTGGGTTATTTTGCAGGTGGAAGCACCGGGAGATAATTTCACATCAGTCTGATGCTTTTCCCTCATTACAGGGCACTGAATAAGTATGAAGCCTGTCTACCTGTGCGAACTTACACTGGGCTAAAATCATTCAAGTGACAGGTCAGCAAATCAATTGTTTACTTTCTCATGAGGTCAATGCCAAGCTTTAAAGCAGTGTTAAGCAGGCAGATAGTTGATTAGATGCTATTTACATTTGATGAGCTGCTAAGGTAGCATTTGCAAATCTCCCCCTTCTTGATTGAACAATCAGGGGAACCTTTTTAAAGTAGATTGATGACATCTTTCCATTGGAATTTTAGATTCAAAGCAAAGAACAAGTTTCACCTCTGAAACTCAGACCCTGAATCATACGATTTCTAGTCTTCTCCGGGAGAAGGCATTCAGAAGCTAGAACAGATGCAGTTTGGTTTAAGCAGCATAACAACCTCATCAAGCAGGGGTGCATTATGGTCATTTCAGAGATGGGTAAAACTGAGGCATGCAGAGTTATTTGACATTACAAAGATCACATGAAGTTTAGAAATATGGCACAACAGCGAACCCTTCTCCATGGTCCTCAAGATTTGTAAGCTGATTTCTGGGACTGATGGGTTCAGATAAGTCTCAAAATCTGTGATACTAACCTGACAAGAACCTCTTCTTTTCTGAAGGTTTAAACAAAAGGATTCTTCATTTTTGAAGACAGTGGGCTCAACCCTATAATTTAGATATACCTTTAAATTCTGAATGAAGTCACTTATGCATAGGTAACGATTGCAAGATTGGTTCCAATAAATGCAAAATGGTCAGAAAGATCATTGTGCACTGAGTGAAGGGAGTGAAGAGAAAGGGAAGTCCCACGGTGTAATCAAATTGAGTGCATAAAAGACAACCTAATGATTAATGATTGTGCTTTACTTTTCTTAAAGAGTGAACCCTAAGATTGTGTGTGTATATCAGTTTTTACAATCTGTTTTCAATGTGGAAAGATAATAACTGTGCAAAAATGGAGCAGACTGTATAAAAATTCTCTCTGCAAATGTGATTACACATAAAACCCATAAAAATTGTACAAAGTGATAGATGAACCAAAACTGAACAGCTGTACTTTTTCATTATTTTGGAACTGAGCAGAAAGAGTGTATGTATAGAGAATGATTTCAGTTTTTTTTTTTAATCTTCTGAACTTAATTGAATTATACATCTACAGGGAATTTAAAATTTCAGAAGGAATATCACATTCCTGGTAAATTGAATTCTATATTGCTGAAATGAAGAACCGTCTGTGAAATATTAGCAATAAGGTTGATGTATTTCAATAAACCCCTAGAAGTGAATTACAAAATAATGTGGCACCGTTGTAAAAAAGAAAAAAAAAGAAAAAAAAAGTTATTCCAACTAAGATCCTGGGTAGACTCGAGTCATTTGTAGCCCAAAGTACAAAATTAAATAAGTATGATGGCTTTTATGATTGCTTTAGGGATGGTCATAGACAAAATAGATTAATGACTTAACAATTTTGGCCTTGCACAGCTTCCGGCACTGCCAGATTCTGTCTCTATCAAGCAAGCTGTTACCTTGCAGGTGCTTTTTGAAGAGTCAATATTAGGAGTTGTTAGGGACAGGATTTCTAGATTTGGCTTTATTCTGAATGGTAATACAAACGGAAAGTCTAAGAACTGTGCATGAAGATGTGTTCTGAAAAAAGTTTGTGCTTTCTTTGTCTCTCTTGTTTTGCTTCAGACTATTTGACATAATGAAAAGAATTCTCATGAAACGTCATTTCAAACTGAAATAGTTAAAACCTCTTGGCTAGGGACAGACGTTCAAAATGCCTGAGCCTGAATTGATTCACTCTCTGCACGTTAGTTTAAGCTGTGCAGCTTAAACTGATTAATAACTGGACAGATGTTCTCTGTTAAATCAGGAAATGCAGCCATATGCCTGCAGTGGCTCAAGCCAGAAGCTGGGGGGTGCTAGAGCACACCTGCCAGCCACTGCCAAAGGGGAGGGAAGAACGCAAACTCGAAGGTTCTAGCCCCTCCCTGCTGGAGCGGATGGGGTGTGGCCAGGCATCAGTCACATGACATGCCAGCCACTTGCTGGGGGGAGGCAGCTGCTGCCAGACTGAGGAATGGGGATGGGGGAAAAGTCCTTTCTCTGAAGCAAGTATGTATCGAATGCAACAATTTGCAAAGCATACAACAGGGAACTACCACAAATCTTTGCCTAAGCTAAGATACAGTAAAACACAGCATACACAACTTAGTTTAACTTAAAATGTAAACGAGGAAGACATGAGAAAGCCTTGTATAAATCTTACTAATCCTGTGTCTCCTTACAGCCAGCCATTGCGAAAGGCTTTGTTTAGGTAGTCTCACCTTTTACAGGTTCTGCTTTATAATGTAAACGTAGCTCTCTGCATTCTTTGGTGAAGCTGCCTGCAACTTCCCTTAACTACATCTCCAGCACATGTGTGATGATTGAGACTGCAGCCCAACCCCCACACCTCCCTTCCAGGGGAGAAAGGGGACAGGGAGGAATTAACTCAGCCCCTGCCTGGCTGCAGGTAAGCCATGGAGGTGCTTCTGAGGATGGCAAACCCCAGCTGCGGTCCGCCGGGTTTGTGGGGGCAGGGGGGAGCGGCAATGAATTTGCCTCAGGGGCTATGGCAGGCCAGCATCTGGCTATGCCTTGCCCCTGCTCCAGATAGAGAGTAGAGGGGAGGGGCCAGCTGAGAGCAGACAGCAGAGCCCCACCCAGCTCAAAGAGCATACTGGGATGCTGGGGGTGTCTGGTTCAACTTAAAATCAGCAAGGCTTGGGTCCTTGGGGTGGAGGGGGAATATTCCAAGAAAAATGATCTGATTTTTATGAAGTAGTCTGACTGTGATAAGAATATCATATCCAAATGGACTATATGCCCCCTGGTATATCATGCATCAGTCAAGGGCTAGGGAGAGAAATTGCATATAAACTGGTATAAGTGATTGGAAACCAGTTCAAATCTGTAACAGAGCAGAAATTCAGTACACAAACTGCTTTCACAATGGCTGAAACCAGTTTAAGATGAACCTGGATGGATGAAGTAGCAGACTTAACTGATTTAGGTTAAATCAGTTTATTGAACTTCTGTCCCAGATCCCCTCCAGATTCATGTTAAATCACAGTCTGCCTCCCAGGATGCTTTGCACCTCCCATGCAAACCACCCCTCACATGGTGGGCAGGCTAGGTTTGGCCCAACCCAAGCTGTCAGCTCCAGCGGAGCAGGGAAATGTGCTCGAGCACCCCCCAGCTTCTGGCCTGCTCCACTGCAGGCATGTGGCTGCATTTCCAGAATAAAAAGTAAATGTCTGTTCAATTGTTTATTGGTTCAATCTATGCAGTTTAGACTAACATGCAAAGATTGAATCAATTCAGCCACAGGCTTTTTGGTCTGTACTTAGCCAGAAAAGTTGAGATGTACTTATATGCTCATACAGTTTACATAAAACAACTTCAGTTAGAGCAGGGGTTGGCAACCGTTCACCAGCATGGGCTGGAGCTTGCAACCCAGCCCTCTTTACTGGCTGCAAGTCTCAGCTCCCCAGAACAGTCAGTTGCCTGCACGCACCCTCACTGCAGGCATCTAACCCATTTGCAGTAAGAAAAGCACAGATGGGGTGGAACAGCAGGCTCTGCAGTGGAGGGAAGCACTGCAGAGAGGATGGGCAACACAGCACAGCTGCATGCCACTGATTGCCTATGCAGGACTGGACCTTTGCCAGAGAGATCTGGCTTGTGGGCCATAGGTTGCCAACCTTTGAGCTAGAGCATTACGTTCTTGGCCATCAATATTTAGTTAAATTCAGCTCAGTCATTGGTAACCAAATGTTTTAATGCCTTAGAGTGGATTCTCACATTGTATCCAAAGAGCCTTCTCCTTATATATTTATTTTAAATGTGGTCCTATCTGGTTTCATTTAAGGGAAATGTACCGTAGGAAAATGGAAAAAAAAGTTTAAACCACGTTGTCAGATTAACGAGCTGGTTTAGTGACAGAAATAATGTTGTACATCCAATTTAATCAAAAGATAGTGCTATGGTCATAACAGACCATCTGCAGCTGCCTGCTCTTAATCACAGTTGGTCAGAGTCTCACATCATCAAGACCTCAAGGCTAACATTTTTTGTGCAATCTTGATAAACTGAGCCGACTCGAGTTGTAACTCTGCACTTGAATTACGCTGATAAATGGCCTGGACCTGCACATACGTGTGTGCTGGTGAATAACTTTACTCGCTAGAGTAGTTTGGCTTACAAGTGGGATGGACATGTATATTTGCATGATAGAGCTCAATGGGTCTGATTTAGCAAGAAAAACGAGTTGCTCTCTCAAGTTGAGGCACATGTTTAAGCATATTGCTGAATCAATCCCATAGAGATGCACCTGCAGGCTATTAAATTGCTCACTGGGGTGCAGGCAGTCATTTGCCACACCTGATCTACAATCACACAGCTTTAAGCCACATGATAGTAGATTGGGAGCAGCATTTAGGACACATTCACTAGTCCTGGAAGCTGTGTTTGGAATAGGGTGCAAGTAACTTGGGGAGTGGACAGAAGGGCTGGGGGGTGCGGTTTGGGGGGGTTAGGAAGAGTGCAGTCTGGGAGCTGGGGTGAGCAGTTGTGCTTTTTCAGCCCCAGGGCTGCGCTTGGGACCAACGCATTCCCAGTCTAAATTAATTCACCTCCTCAGTTCACCTTCAATTCATTTAGATCAGGCCCAGCATTTTGCCTAATTTAATCTCCCCAAATGTCTGCGCAGATCAGCAATCAGATTGACTAATCCTAATTCAATCAATTTAAGTGCAATATCTGCACGTACCTTAGGCCTTTCCACTGTAAAAGATAACAAATCTTGATAAACTCATATGTTGCACCTACTTGTCCCCACTTTCTTTGAATATTATAACGGAGATGGAATAGAACGTATCAGAAGGTATTTGGTATTAGCTGTGTGTTGTATAACCAGTGTGACCTCCAATTTATCTCACTAAATACTCTGAACAAAATTCAGCTTTCTTCTGGAAAACATTTAAATAAAAGATATGACTGAAAGTGCCTCACTTGCTTACTGAACAAAAAAAGAAAAATAAGTATATATAAGCATTAAATATAAGCATGATTAATTAATACAAGTGCTGCAGATGCCATCATTTTCAAAGATCAAAAAAGTGGTCTTCCCTCACCACCACATGTGCATAAGAAAAAAGAAAGAGAGCTGCTATTACAACACAACTTAATTAATACACATTGATTGTGCTTATTGACTGCTGCAAATTTTATTAAATATTAATAACAACATTTTGTATATTTTATATTACTTATGAAACTTTTATACCTTTGCCCTACAGCAGCCATAGATTTTATGTAAGCTTGCAACTTAAGTGACAAAACTATTAAGTCACACAGAGTGCTTCTATAAATATTGAATGTGCATATGTGTGTGCGTGCAATTATTACCTATACAGACAGACGTGCACGCACACACACATATCTGCATGAAAGAACAAGTGATCTTTTGAAAACAAATATGCTTTAGAACCAGGACTTCTCCAGTTTTTCTTGGCTGCCTTATTCAAGCCAACAAAGCACAAAAAAGTTAAGTAAAGCAAAACCTCAGGATGCACAAAATAATGCATCTTCCCTGTTATATATTTGAATAGCAAACCACAACACAGATGTACTTTCTGAAAATTTTACTGGGGGCGGGGGGAGAGAGAGTATTCGTTTCAGTTGCATCGGCTAGACTCCATGCTCTGGAAACACCAAAATGGCACATATATGGGCACTGGGCACATGTCCTTATGTCCTGCCAGTTTCAGGAGAGTCATGATTTCATCCAAGGTTGCTACTGCAACTTTAAGCTGGCCCCATGGTTTATGTTTTATGCTGCTTCCCTTTAAAATAGTCCAAAAAGCTGCTGCTTATTAGGCTAAATTTTCAAACAAGATGGGCAATCCTGAAGTTCCTCACTTTTCCGGGTACCCATGCAAAACCACTTAAAAACCTCAGTTCTCAGGGGATGGAAGCTCAGCATTTCTGAAAAGGAAACCCTCACCAAGCATGTTCCAGCAGCACTACAAAAGTGGCAGGTCAACTGTAAAAATGAGCGCCAACATATTTATTGCACACCAGGACACGGGTGGCATTGCAGGTCACTGAGCCAATGGTGCCAGTTTAAATTCTGAAATCCCTGCGCGTGATTAGCATGACATCACTTTGTATTTAAGGGACTTGCTATTTCAGTGCCGGTGACGCTGCCATCTGTTAGCAGAAAGAAATTTGAACCCTGATCTCAAATCTTAGCACGTAAAAAAAAAAAGAAAAGAAAAAAAAAGCTTTTGACACCACCCTGAAAGCTAAGCCATACCATGTCATGGGAACACAGGGAAACATCCAAAGATTTTCCACCACCTTCAATTTAAAAAAAAAAGGAAAAAAATCCATATATGTTTCTACTACAATATGTATGATTCATTATGTCTTCTGCCTTTTCCACAAAAGTATTGGAAAATATATTACTCCCTGCTGCTTGAGAACTGAAGGGAAACTGTTTCATATAAGCACATGTAACAGACCAGAGGGCATACTTATTCTCTGCAGGGAATTTGACAGTTTCAGTAAACTATTTATGTACCAATATGCTATGCCCCTAACCGCAGACAGTGAACCGAGCGGATGCAGCCATCTTTACTCCTGGCCCGTAAGTAAATTAAATCTGCATCTTGACCATGTTGCCTGGAAGAGGTTATTCAATTATTTACAGGGCAATAACGGGTTGCTGCACTTCACAACAATTTGTGGGCAGCTACTGTGGAGTTTCTAACAGAGGAAATATGGATAGAGGCAACCAGGATATATTAAAAAAAGGAAGATAAGGCACCGTCTCCCTGACTGCAGTCCCCTCTCCAAGGCCTCCCTGGGTCCTAATCTATACTGTATGCAGTGACTCTGAACACCCAGAGAATTACATTCCTGTCTTCAGAAACCGCTACTCCTGTTTATCTTAATTTAGTTAAGACTTCACCCTTTCTTATTTTTAAAGCTTGTTTTCAGAGCATCAAGTTACCTCATTCCCCTATTCACCTGGCACTGACCTGCTTTTGTCCTTAAACGCAATCTAGCAGCTCCTCCTCCATATGCTTTCTTTTGCTGTCTGGAAGATGCTTCCTATCTCCTTCTGCTTCTTGTGGTTCATCCGGCTTCGCTATGCGGATAAAAATATCCATGCTTGGCTTTTACCTCCCATCACTTTACTTGTTAATTCTAGCTGTATTTAAGCTCTTAAAGCATTTGGGGATTCAGTTCTGCATGCATTGTGAATGGACTAACCACCATTCCTCCCCAACACCTCTCCCCTACCCCCCACCACCCATGATTTTCCATGTCAGATGTACCAAAAGGCCATATCCAGCTGAAGCAGAGTACTGCCTTAGATTTACAAAGTACTTTGAAGATGAACATTATGAACATTGGAACAGCACATAAGAACGATGCCCATGTTAGAGCCAAGGACACCAAGGTTTGCTCCAGCCAGAGAACGAAGTGTTATCTCTTACTGATTTCCAGTCCAGTCCACAGAACGCAAGGCCGCACCACTTTAACCTGATTAGCACAGCTCCTGCTGGCCTGACAAGCTGCAAGCTCCTTTTCACTCACTCAGAGCTGCTTCTGCATATAAAAGTCCTAGTAAAAGTCTGCAGCTGAATTAACATGCAAGATGGACACATCGGGTCCAGTCACTTTGTTGGACTCCGTTAATTAGACGTGTCCTCTGCAGTGTGTGACCACCAGCTGGCAAACACAATGCTGTGCTCAATAGAGCCCTCTGCCTCACATGTAGAGAAGGCAGACTGGTGCTTGGTTTTCAAAGACTGGTTCAGTAATGAGCCATTATGTTTCTTTGGCTTCCTCACCTTTAATTTTGCTGCTGCGTATCCCAGAAAGTGCCAACGATTGGTGTGAACTGTGGCTCTAATTCTGTTCACAGCGGAGTTTCAGGCTGGCACATCAAGTCACCTGCCATTTCCACATAGTACTCTTAATTAAGGGGCATTGTGTGGAGGTGAAAGTTGGAAAAAATAAGTTGAATTTGCCCTAATTGCACATCAAAATAAAGAATTATGCTCATTGAAAGAAATCAATGTAAAAGCCCTTTCTCAGATGAGTGAACATGGGGCTAAATCTTTGGGCTCATTTATTTCAATCAGGAGGAGAAATGATTGTTAAACAAAGTTCTCAAAGTTCATTTTCTTAGCTTCGAGGTAATAATATTCTTTCAAGGTGATAACGTTCTTTCATTTCTGGGCAAGAACATGCAGAAGGTTTAATACTGCTCAGTCTTAGGTTTCCTTGTTATTCACAGAAAATCGTGATGGGCAGGATACTGATCATTTATTGATCACGAAAAAAAGGGACGCTACATTTCCCTGCGCCATGTGGAAAGTGAAAGCCTGGGGCAAAACAAAACAAAAGGAAAGGTAAAAAGTAAAAAAACAACCCAAAAAACACATTTCATATGGAAGAACAATTAAACTTTCTCACTAGGAGGGTAATAAAGCACTGGAACAGGCTACCCAGAGAGGTTGTGGACTTTCCATCCTTGGACCCAGCAGGGTCTGCCAGGTGCTCCCCACTAGCTGCTGCAGTGGTGGATCCAGGCATGGCCAGATGCTGGCTGGCGTGGCCCCTGATGCAGAGGGGGCGTTTCACCCGGACACTGCAGCAGTGAGGGGGCAGGGCTCTTGGTGGGGGCAGCAGCCCCAGGTCACAGTGTCGGGGCATGTGAGCTCCCTTCCCAGTGTGGGGGCCCCACTGCAGGGAAGGTACAGCTGTGGCGGTCAGTTCATGGTAGCACTGGGGCCCGGAGGGGGCCAGAGCCCTCCAAGCTGCCATCACTGCCCGCAGCAGCTTTCCCCATCCCACAGCAAGAGAGGCTCATGCTCAGGGAAACCATGACAGGGGCTGCTGCCCATCATGGTCACTCCCCCCTTGGCGCTCCAGTGCCCAGGAGGGGGCAGGAACAGGCCGGCCAGCAGGACCACTTAGGCAGGGGGCAGGGAGTGGGGTTATTCCTCTCTCTGTTCCTGGGGTACCACGGTGGGGTTTGCTTGCCCCAGCCACTGACACGCGTTCCCTGCCCAGGGCAAGAGGCAGAATGAGCCCTGTTCGGCCTCCTTCCCTGCAGCATCCAGCAGAAGGGGCTTATTCCACGGTTTTCCCCAGGCACAGAACAAGTGGTGGCAGTGGTAGGGGCAGGCAGACCCCACTGCAGTGCCTGAGGGCAGAGCGGGGACTAACCCTGCTCCCTGTCCCCTGCCTAAGGGGCCCTGCCAGCCAGCCTCTGGTCCCACCTCCACCCGCACCCAGCAGCAACCCCATCACAGTTTCCCCTAGTGTGAGCCTCTTCCCAGCGGGGAGCCCCACTGCAGTGCAGGGAAACCCGATGTGGGTGGCGGCGGCGGCTTGAAGTAGTCTGGTCCCCTCTGAGCTCTGGTGCTGCCACGTGCGGTCTGCCACAGCTCTGCCCACCCTGCAGCGGGGCCGCTCTGCCAGGAAGGGGCTGGTACTCCCTGACACTGTGACGAGCACTGCTGCTCCCAGTGGGGGTCTTGCCCTCTCGCCACTGCAGCAGCCAGTTGGGGGCATGACCAGATGCTGGCTGGCAGGACCCCTTAGGCAAGGGGCAGGGACAGGGGTTATTCCCCCTCCCTCCAGCATCTGGCAGAGGGGGCTTATTCCACCACTTGCCTCAAGCAGGGAGTGAGCGGTGGCAGTGGTCGGGATGGGCAGACCTGGCTGCAGTCCCCCAGGGGCAGTGGGGGAAATAATTCCCCCCACATACCTCGTGCATTAGGGGAGATGCCGGCCCACTGTTGTAGCAGTGAGTGGGGAGCACTCAGCAGACCTGGCTCGGGTCCCTGCTGGTGGGACAGGGAGGGGGGGAATTAAACCCTTCTCTGGCCAGACCCCCGCCCCTGCCTTTCCCTGCTTGTCCTTGCTCTGGGTGGGGCCATCCCTGCTCTGCTGGAGCAGAGAGCTCAGTCCAGAGAGCATGCTGGGATGCTGGAGGACCCTTCGTTTAAGTTAAACCAGGAAGGGATCTGGGACAGACATTGCATAAATGGGTTTGAGCTCAGTTAAGTCTGATACTACATTCACCCACGTTTATCTCAAACTGGCTATTTTGAAGTTGGTTTATGTGCACTGAATGTCTGTTCTGTTACAGGTCTAAACCAGTTTCTGATCACTTAAATTGGTTTATGTATAATATCTGTCCCTAGCCTGGAGGTCCCTCCCAGCCCTCATCTTCTATGATTCTAGGATTCGAAAGCTCAGCCACATAGGCTAGGTACAGACATTCAAAAAGCCCAAGGCAGAGTTGATCCAAGTTACGTGGTTTTCTGTAAGCTGTGTCATTAAATTGGTAGCAAACAGAACACACATTTCTGGGGGGAGCAAATCACAGATCGGGTTCTGCCATTTTTAAACCATTCTGTATGCACCAAACTTCTGTTCTGTTCTGGGTATAGACTGCTTTTCGATCACTTATACCAGTAAAAGTGTAATGTGTACCTGGCCATAAAGTCCTCAGGTAGTAAAGGGCTAAAATGCATACTTAGCTTCAAGCCCATACTTAACTTCCCTTTGACTTCAGCAAAGCTTAAAATAAATCACATGCTTCCAGACAAGTCATCTTACTCAGGAGCAATGGGATTAGCTGGAAAATGTCCTGATTAAAGAAAAAAAAAAAGTTTAGCCAATTTAGTTGTCCATTAATAAAGAGGAGTTCTGAGTTGGGATGACTCAGCAAGACACTTGCATCCTATTTAATTTGAGTTTTCAATCACTGCAGACCGCCAACTCTCATGGACTTCAGTGAGAGTAGACCAGGCACCGATCCTCAGGGAAGTGTCCAACGCTTTGCAAGACTCCAGCAGGTCTCAAATGTAATCTTTTGTGAACTTGGTGAGTCTTACATAAATTATATTTAGTATGACAGACTTCTGCCTTTTTAGATTTTTGATGCACAGTCTTAAATATATACATCTATTTATCTGTTTTAGAAAAGGAAAAAGAATTGATCGCACCATTTATTTATTTATTGTAAAGATAACCCCTATAAAATTGGAGTTATGCCCGCCAATAGGTAGGTGACAGCTGAAATGCTTAAAGCACTACACACATACATTGAATACATGTATATCTTGTACAATGATGCATCTGTCCTGCTGGATACCATATGTATTATTGAAAAAATAAAATAAAATAAAAACCTTATTAAAGTTCCCTGACATTTTCTGTTACAGCCAATTGCTTGCAATGTAAATACTCATTCTAAAGTTTCTCCTGTGAGACTGTGCCTCAGCTAAACATTTTTGGAAAGGCTCATACATAATTATTTTAATTCCAATTCATTTTCTATAAAAAAGGAGTAGCAGATGTCAAAGTAGCCTCAGGGAAGTCAAGGGGAATGCTTTGGCCAGCAAGAGGCTGTATTAAAAGCATATGGAACTGGGAAAATAATTAAAAAAGTAGGCTGGCTCTGAAACTCAAAGTGCTTTATGTAGAGCTATATAGTTATCCAACAGTTTGAAAATTAGACTGCATCATGTGTTTTGCTTCCATATGTGTTAACTTGACATATTTCAGCAGCTCTTTATATAAAATACCCTATTTAATAAAATATATTCGTTTATCAAACTATCCAGGCAACGCCTTCTGTACTGGGATGATTTCATTCTCAGTTTAAAGTACTGGGGAAAAAAAGAGAATTAAGTGTTGAAAAACACAATAATGGATTGGACACGGAAGATAAAATAAAATGTACCGCCACCAGATTTGAACTCAGTATCTTTGAAATAGGACTATTTTATCTATCAGGCTACACAGTATTTGGTTAAGAGCCAGATGGGTTTACAGGTGTTAAACTAGCCACTGGCAGGCTCTCATTTTTCTCCGAGTGCAAAGGAAATGTACTCTACTTCACAGCAAGAACTTCATGCATGAAAAATTTCATGCAAATTGGATGTATTTGACAGTATTTTTCTTCTTCAGTGAACATGTGGAAAGATGATAATTAAGAAAACAAGGAGATTCCGCCTACATATATTGCTCTGTAAGTTCAGGCCCCTATTAAAATGGATTTTTTGGGGGTTGGTGCCTGAATGTTTGGGAGTTAGGTGAATTAGATCTGTGCAAACACACAAAAAGAATCTGGTTTCAGGGTAACTCCGATTCCACATTCAGCTTCTATCCCGTGTAAATAGCAATGATGGCACTCCTATTTCTAAGCTGGCATGAATCACCACTTTGAATGCTCATAACTCACACAGACATAAAAGTAATGCTAACTGTCACAAACCCCAAAGAGACGGGAAGTTCATAAGAGAATGAAACTCCACATATGTTCCAGTTCCTTTGGGATGTACTTCTGCAAAGTGAATTTAGGATATCACTCCCACTCTTATAGGGCTTAAAATGTATTTCTATTGCAGCAAAATACACTGGGGCCTGATTTTGAACATGCTGTAAGAAAAACATGTAGGAAACAAATCTCAAAAATAAAGTAGCCTGACCTCCCAATGCCTACATGTGCAAGTACTTTACATTGCCAAAGTGACACTACCTACATACATCAATGTTAGTAAAAGTGGATGCCCAAGGCAGGAACTTAGGAGACTTATAATGAAATAATATGGTTTTATTTTTCTCCTACAAATATCCATAGGCATTTACCCCTAGTATGAACTGGTGCTAGTGAAATTTTAGTTTTTAAAAAAGCACCCATGTTTTTGCATGCTGTAAAAAAGTACCATAATTTCTGAGACCTTTAAACCTCATTGACTGCATAAATGCATATTAAAAAAAACAAACCAAAACCAAAAAAACTTCTTGCTCCAGTGACACATGAGATCAGGGTGGATTTCTACCACTGAATTTTAAATAGGCTTAAAGACAAAATAAAAGTAGTACTATGTCTTACCCCCTCCAGCCAAAATGCCATGGTTTTAGCCCATTTCTACTCAATTCTACTTGCACTGTATTGTGAATACTAATGCCATTGTCCTTGATATCTGTTACTCCCACAGACCCCTGCCCACTAATAAATGGAGCCCATACTTCAAAAGTAGCCTATATAAATGGGACTGCTTGCAATAGCAGGGGCTGACCTCTCAGGTCCCTTTGCCTTGCAACTCCTTCACCCCCATTGACCTATTCCAAATGTCTTCCCCAAAATCTATATTTTGTCAATGGAAAACCATTCGTTGATGATGGTAAGGCAGCATGCCAGGAGGAATCTTTAATATTTACTCTTTTGTCACATACATCATCATTTATTTTAAGGAAACTCAAAACACCTTCCTGTGCTTACAGCTATCCTTATGCAAACCAATACTCCTATTGCAGATTTCCAAATCCTCTCTCCTTGCTGCTTCCAGTTACACCCACTTAATATATTTTATCTTAATTACATTAAATTCTTCAGAACATGGACAATATGTTCCAGTGTTTGTATGGTGCATAGGACTCTGCGTCTTAGCTCTGTCCAGGGGCTTCAAAAAAAACAAATAGCTAGATTCATGCAAGGATAGGTTACTCTATTCATGTATCCTTGATCAGCACTTTTCTGAAGGAGAGGAAACTTCATGGAGAACACATTTCTAATTGTGAAAAAAGCTAACATTTGGGCAGAAAATAGAACTAAAGTAGTCTTTTTGTATTAAGACAATCTTCAGGGAATGGATTTTTTGTGACTATGAATTTCTGTTTTTAATATAAAAACATAATCTATATTAGTCATTTAGACAAACCCTTGCACTGGCAAGATTTGCTGCACTTCAATACAAGCATATTTTCCCTTGTACTCTGAAGAGTTTGATGTCTTTTCATTTTCCTGTAATTTTAGTGGCAAGGTACCACTATCAAGTTATGTTAAAACTTTACATTTCGACTATCATCAAGGTCATACACAAAAGGAGCACCAATGCATATGTACTTTAGCAATGGCAAAATAGACTGTAGTATGATCAAATATACTCAGACCAAAAAGCTAATCCCACTAGCAGGAATTCATGAAAATTCACCTCTCTAGATATCAGTTATAGCCCTCAGTTACTGTTTTGAGAGCTATGTGAGAATCAAGGATTGCTTTGGGTGATATCTTTTATTGGACCAGCTACATAGTTAGGATAGGGTTAGAAAAGCTTTTGAATGCAAGATATACTTCAGGTCTTAGAAGAAAAGCCAGCACAGTGTCAGTAAAAAAAAACAAGCAGAGGGGACTACGCATGCATTAATATATCTGTTCCTTATAGCACATCGTCTGGGGTTGGAAATCATCACCTTAGTTTTACAGATGATGAACTAAGGAACTGAAATATTAAGCAATTAGTCCATGGCCACACAAGGCATTTATGGCAAGGCTTGGTATGCACCTCAGGTATCCAATGTTTCAGTCCAGTGCTGTAACCAATTTTTTAAAACAGATAGCCCCCCCGAGAGCACTGGTACACCCCGTGACCAGATGTGCTCCCAGCTTAGGTGATGGGCAGGGGGGACAGGTGGGAGCACCAGTGCCTCCACTGTGAGTGCCAGCTGGGGAGTGGGAATGCTGGATGTAGCACCGTGGCCGCTTCTGGGAGCACCGTGGCCACTTCTCGGCCGGTGAATTTTGCCACGGGGGGACCTCCCTCTCCGGTCGGCAAGATCCCCACAGTTGATGACTGATCCCTGGTGGGGCATGTGCTCCCCCTGACTAAGGTGGCA
The DNA here is from genome assembly GCF_001723915.1 of Gavialis gangeticus. Taxonomy (NCBI): domain Eukaryota; kingdom Metazoa; phylum Chordata; order Crocodylia; family Gavialidae; genus Gavialis; species Gavialis gangeticus. The sequence goes on from NW_017729008.1 coordinate 33,706,937, forward strand.
CCAGTTGCTCATGAGATAGCTCATGTAGCTTTACCCCTTCTTTAGATCAGTATCCATGTGTGATGAAAGCCCTGTCCATGCATTGCAGGGCATGGAGTCCAGTGAGAATCCCAGCCTTTGATTTCTGCTCCAGAGGACACCTGGACAGTTGAAAGCCTATGAGAAATATGGATGGTGACTTAAGGATTTTAGCAGAATTCTACATTTCTAGAGTTAACTAGCACACCACCACATTTCTCACTTCTTGCTTAATATATACGTGAAAACTATTAGCCACCACATATAAATAATTTTTCTCTGTAAAGAAACCCAAGAGAAGTTGACCTAGGTATTCTTGACTGGAACATCAGAAAGACCTTTGTATTCAGTAGAGGGATGCTTTATCTGCCAGTGTTTAGTTGGGATAGGATGGCATATTAAAACAGTAAACTTGGCACTAAGATTAATAGAAATCTTAGATTTAGTGTGGGCTGACATAGCAGAAAGGTACCTTCCTTTGGATCCAGAGGCATGAGTTTAAGCTTCTCTCCACACTCATGCTTATGGTGTCGGTAGGAGCCTGAAATGCTGATTTTCAGGATCTCACTGGTTCACAATCACTTGTGAATGAAAAGTGTCAGTGCCCAGGAGTCCCCTTCCAGTTCTATGTTCCTATGAAAACCATTTTCAGTCAGCCTATCTGCAAATAGGTACTAAAATCCTTTGGGCTTGAGTCAAAAGCAAGCAGGTATAATGTTAACCAATAGGGCTGTGTGAAACAGCACCTTCTCATTTTGACTTCTGTTTTGCCAGTTCAAAATGTTTTGTTTGGTTTGAAGCACTGATACGTTTCATTTCGTCGAAACTGTTTTGCTGTTTCAACGTATTTCAACATTAACCCACAGACTATAATGGGGAATCATAAAAATGCCAATGACTTTTGTCATTTCTTGCCTGATTCAGATGCCAATTACAGGGATGGTAGCCCGTTCTAAGAGCCAGCAGCAGAGCCACCCCAAGTGCAGCCCTGGCCAGTGGCTCTCCGCTGCCTTTTGCCACCTGGCTCAGCTCCGTGGGGCTGCGGAGCCTCCAGCCACCAGGCTGTGCTTGGAGCCAGAGCTGCACACCAAGTGGCTCTGCCAGCCCCTTGGAGCTGAGCCCAGCAGCGGGAGAGCCAGTGGCAAAGCCGCTCAGAGTGCAGCCCTGGCGAGCACAGCCCAGCAGTGGGAGGCTCTGCAGCCCCACAGAGCTGAGCCTGGCAGTGGAGAGCCACTGGCCAGGGCTGCACTTGGAGCGGCTCCACCACTGGCTCTCCCCTACCTCTCGCCACTAGGCTGCGTCAAAACTTTCATAGTTTCTAGGGTCGGAAGGGACCTGAGTAGATCATCTAGTCCGACCCCCTGCCATGGCAGGAAAGATTACTGGAGTCAAATGACCCCAGCAAAGTGTTCATCTAACCTCCTCTTAGAGACCCCCAGGGTAGGAGCCAGCAAAGCTTCTCTTTCAAAATGTTCCAAGTGCCGTCACTGCATTTTGAAGCAGTTTCAAAGCCTTTTGTTTCATTTTGATTTCGCTGTTTTGAGCTTGAAACACATCTTAACAGCTTCGAAACAAAACACCCATCGAAATTTCACACAGCCCTACTAACCACATCACTCCCTTGTGTGCTGCAGGATATTGAAACTAGTATGTATGGTTTTAAGCATGCTAGACTGATGGGCTTCTTGGGGGAGAACTTTGATCTTTCTTTTCTTAGGTTTATTTAATATGCTTGTAAATCCAAGTAGTTATACCAACCTAGACACTCACATAGTTGGCTGATTTGTGAAAAAATATACTGAATCACCTCTACAGAGTACATACCTTGAATGCCAGGCTAATACTTACCCCACAAAGAGAGATGAGAGAAGTCACTGCAAACAAGCCTCCAAAGAGGGGAAATTTCCTTAGAATTATAAAGCTTCAGATCAAACCTTTAACTGGAGAAGGCCGATTTCCAAAACAAGGAGCCAAGTTTTGAATCAAACCCTATTTTAGGCTGAAGAGCTTTGGTCTAACTACCTTTTCATGGAGCTCTCACGCTTCAAGTGGGGAACTGAAAACAAAATACTATGGAAGAGGTTGTTCCTTGCAGGTTTTTCTTGAAACACAGCAAGCAAAATCAGGATACAAGACAGAACAAGAACCAATGATCTCAACTTGCAACAAGGGAAGTTTTGGTTGGCTGTTAGGAAAAACAACTCTCTCACTAGGGGTGGTGAAGTACTGGGATGGGTTATCTAGAGAGGTGGTGCAACCTCCATCCTTGGAGGTTTTTAAGACCCGGCTCAACAAAGCCTTGGCTGGGATGATCTAGCTGGGGCTAGTCCTGAGGTCCCTTCCAGCCCTCATTTTCTATGATGCTATGATACTCTAAAAACAGCCAATTCTCTGTACTCAGGAGGACCAAATTATAATACTGAACCTCTTGAGAGTTGATCTAAATCCTTCATGGCCCTCTGTCTGAAACAAGACATGCTGTCAGTAGTGCACCAAGAGAAGTTTGGTTTACCCTGGTTTTTCCAAATCACTCTTAAGTTGAGATGACTAAATGAATAATTCACCACATTTGACTGAGGCCAGCAGTGAATTAATATAATGTCTTAATCATAAGATTAAGGAAATATAGTGATGTCAATAGCTTTTTCAAATGTTCATTGTCTGAATAATAGGCTGACTCAGTAGAATTGCAATTACGGTTCGAATTTTGCACTGTGGCCTCAGCCTAAATTTTTGTCACTGCCTTGTTTAATCAGAGCATTTTGAACTACAGTGCTCTGGATTTGTGCATTCAAACCCAACTGAGTAATACACTGTTCTTGAGGCTGCAGTTTCTTTTCTCTCTTGCTTTCCTCTGTCTCCCCCCCACACTCAGTGAGCTTTGCCCAGACCACTAGGGGAAAAAAAAGTGCAGACACCTGCCTATGCTGGACCACCAGCTTTGGTGCATGCAATCAAAATTAGTTAACATAGCTATGGGACAAGCCCAGTTTGATTTTGCGTCCCTCTAGATTTTTTAAGTTAAATTAGCACTGATGAAAGATGTCAGACTGACAGCTCTACATTCTCAAGTTATTGATTTATCCTCATCACCAATACATCACAGACAGCAAGGCAAGCCTCACCACAGTGTACCAAAGTACCTGAGCCTTGACTTTCACAACAGTGAAGTTCAGAATTGTACATTAAATCCTCAACCTCTATTGCAATAGACAATTACGCTGGTGAGGTTATTTGTGACAGAACATATCCCTTAGGACTGGAACCGAGGTAAGCAATATATTTCACCTTGGTCAAAGAGTCACAAGGCCATTTTTCTTTCTGCGCCCTCCAGTCAGATACTTAGAGGGTGAAACAGACTTCAAAGAAGCTATGAAAATTTACAACAGCTGAGAATATGCTTTTACTGGATACAAACTGAGTAAATAGAAGGAAAACCCACACATCCCATTACTAGTCCCCCCCCAGAAGTCCTGCTAGAATACCTTCTAAAGGAAGCTGTATTGAAGACACAGTATGTAGTGTTCACTACGAATGTCGTATTTTCATTAGTCTTGCTTTGCGCTTTTCCCCCTACTAATATATGTATTAAGTAGGTCAGTTCTGTACACTCAGAAGGTTAATATTAAGCTTAATTTAAGGTATTGCATACTGTGCAGAATTTCAGTATTTTCCCAAAGGAAAAAAAAAGTCACCCATTGTATGAAAAACCTCCTAGATAGTAGCTGCAGCAAGGAGAGGTTATCAAATAAAAGTCTCAATTTGTGGCCAAACCTCGTTTCCCATTTTTGGAGTCTGTTCCACCAGAGTGATTTTCTGTCAAAAACAGCAAAAAAGGGGAAAAGGATAATTCCTTATTTTTATTTTCCAACCTCCAAACCCTGAATCCTGCATTTTTCCCTTACATGCAAAGAACCACCTACAGGGACTATCTAGACAAAACGAATTCAACCGAAAGCTGAATTTACAATGCCGTAGCCTCTTGAGATGGACATAGCAAAGCAGCAGAGGGACAGAACAGCAGTGTCGCTGTTCCACACACGGAATTCGGGTGTCACATCACAGGTACTGAAAAGGTTTTATGTCCCTTTCTAAGGGGTGAGCCAGTTCTTACTGGGACACAAATGCCAAAGGGTTTTATATGAGCAGCCTGCACAATACTGTGGGAAGTGCCATCTCTACACCAGGAAGTCCATCCTCTGTGACAGCCATGTCACTTTGGTGCTGCTTGCCTCTTTACACCTGATCACACTTGTTGACATGTGCCAAAACAGAACATCTGATCAGGAGAAGAAAGAGACACTGAGCTCCTACATAAATGAAGCTGCCAAATCAACATGTTGTATTGCAGCGGGGGCTCAAGAAATCTTTCATAAATGCTGTACATGTTTCAAGGATAAAAATATGTGAAACACCTGCTGGCACACAAATACGTAGTTGACAATCAAACACAGAGGTCATCCCTGTCATATTAGCATATCAAGGTCATAGAGTTTACCTGGACCTCTTCATGAGATAAAAGGAGATGACCTTCTGCACAGGATATCCATCCCTTCATGCTTATTGCATTGGATGACAGACAAGAGCCTGTTTTCATTATTTGTCTTAGGCTAAGTACAGACAGTCCAAAAGCCCAAGGCTGAATTGATTCAGTCTTTGCAGGTTAGTCTAAGCTACAGGGATTAAACTGAGAAACAACTGAACAGACATTCACTTTTGATTCAGAAAATGAAGCCGCACGCCTGCAGTGGCTCAGGCCAGAAGCTGGGGGGTGCTAGAGCATGACTCTAGCATGTAGTTAACATGGGTTGTTTGTTCACTTCCTCCTTCTGCTGCCCTCAAGGTCACTGGGATTTGCAGTCCAGACTCATAGCAGCAGGACTCCACTGCTGCTGTGGGCAGACAGCACAGCCCAGCTGTGCAGGGCTGGAAAGCATGCTGGGGGACTGTGATTTTACCTGAACCTAGAAGGGGTCTGGGACAAGTTTCATAAACCGGTTTGACTCAGATCAGTTAAGTCTGATACTACAGTCAACCAGGTTTATTTTAAACCAATTTCAGCCATTTTGAAACTGGTTTGTGTGCCCTGAACTTCTGTTCTGTTACAGGTTTAAACCAGTTTCTGATCACTTCAATCATTTTATGTGTAACTTCTGTCTTTAGCCTTAGAGTAGAACCTAAAGGTCCCAAGAATCCAGGGTTTTTGGAGAGATCTATTATTGGATCAAGTGTGTAGTTGGGAGAGATGTTCCCCAGGTCTGGGGAAGAAACCTGAGGAAGGGTAGTTTTGGCTTCAGAGTTTGTTTAACATCTCTCCCAAATATGTAGCTGTTCCAATGAAAAAAAATCATTGCAAACCCGTTCCATCTGGCTAATCACAGCTACAAAGACTCCAGCCCTACTCCAATCTAAATTTGATTTCACTGTACTATGCTCTGTACACACATATTATGAGAGATAATCTGAACCCCAAAGTTTTCACAGTCAAAATTGGTAAGGTCCATACAAACGTCTCTCCTCACTTTACAGACTGAGAACCAAGGCCCAAAGTTACAGACGAGTTTAAGACAGAACTGACAATTAAAAGCTGTATTTTCTGGAGTCCCAGTTTAGCAGCTCAACCACAAAACCTTTCTCCTGAAGGATATTAGTTGCACATCTCAGATCAAGGTGCCACCCTTATGCTATGTGCTTGCCCAGTATTCTGGGCAGAGTGAGGATGTGGCTCATCAGAAAAAGCATCAGAATAGTATGCAGGATAGGAGCCATGTGGAAAGAATATTACTGGAGGATGCTGTGAAAAAAACAGTGATATTTTTGCCCTTTGGTTTAAGAAAAACAGATACTCTTTTATCCCTCCCCTGCCTCATACACACACTTTGAACCCTGTTGTGTTTTCCTTTACAAAGGCATCTGTGTGCATCTGGAACCTAAAACTCCATCAGGTGAAAGGGAATCTTTTTTGCACATGGCCTCAGCATTAATCACCTTGCAAAAGAGAAATGCCTGTAGAACATTACTGTTATTATGATTTGTATTACAGTGATGTTTAGGGACCTCAGACCAGGATCAGGAACTCCCTTGTGTCAAGTACAGAGCACAGCATCTAATCTAAAGAGATTTTAATGTAAAAAGAGAAAACACCTATAAAAAAAATATAGCCACGTGCCAGAAGTTGCACAGCAGGGTCAGCGACCAAGCTGGCGATAGAACCTAGTCTGCCAACTCGCTTCAGCATTTAATCCATTAGATCACACAGAGGTAAGATTTTATTCCTTCCAGTACTGGAAGAGCAGCAGCCAGGGACAGATCCAGGGTGGTGCTGTGGTGAACTGGCACCCCTTCTTCCACAGCACACGTCATGCACCAGCAGCTCCAAATTCCTGCATCTCTGAATGTCTGCATCCCTCGTGGAGTCTGGAAATGCAGCTGAAGTCCCAGGCTGGCATGGGACACCCAGGAAGACCAGGGGACGTAGTGGGGACCAGATGAAGAAGCAGGGGCCCATTTACTGCCACCACTGTCCCCAGATGATCCGGGGATGGGGGAAGCCCCAGGACTACTCTTGCCCTGCTCTTTCTGGAGGCTCCTGCTGGGAGCATCTGTGCAGGGTGCCAGGCTCAGCACCAGTGGGTGGGTCCTTGTTCTATTCCCCTTCACTGAGCTTCTCCCATCATCCCAGGGACTCCAGCCGAGGGGAGTCGTTATATGGGATGTGAAGCCCAGCTACGAATGGTAACGATGGTTGGAGAGTTCCCCTTCCAGCACCTTGTCTTATCCAGTAGGAGACATCCAGAGGAACTGGGCAGGGCGGAGGAGCACCTGGAAGGGGAGATCCACCTGCTGTTGCTGTCCCTGGCCAAGCCGTACACTCTGAGCAGATGCTCACATGGGTGATGGGTGGTGCGGTTCCCACCACCCATCAACCAGGGCAGGCCCTACCTTCCTGTGCCCAGAAGAAAACCCTGGGCAAACTTTGCTGGGGTGGAGTGTGGGGGAGGGGGTGGGAGGAGAAATGGGCTGGGAGGTGCTTACACTAGATGATGTGGGGATGCTGGGGGTGGGAGTGGGGAGGGAGGAGGAGTCTTACCTGCTTTAGGGACCCAAAAAGTCCCCAGCAGCTGCTGCCGAGATTCAGTCTTTCTGCTTGGCAGGGGAAGGGGTGGTCTACAGCCATCCATACAGCACCGGTGCCATCTCCTGCACCCTCTTTTTTGAATTCCTACATCTATCCAAGGCACTGATGGTTACTTCATTATCAGCGATGCACAGGATGGAAGGAACCCAGCTTGACATTCGGATCTCAGGTTGAGTTTGCAAGACTGGCAGGGACCCAACATTTTCTTTGACTTAAATCTTATGAACATTTTACAACAGAACCAGAATGCTCAATTATGCCATTTTCAGTGTGCCACATTCAGAGTACCTAAAGGATTTGCAATACCAAGATAGTGACATGCTAGCATCCCTGAAATCACGATGCGAATGCAGTTGCCATGTAGTATTTCTTCACAGGAGCTGCATTAAGATATTCCCCTGACCACCTTTTAAAAAACTGATTGCTTCCTGATATGAAGCATAAAAAATGGTACCACTAAGCCTGCAGTTTGTGGTAGTTTCAGATTTCTTTGCTAATCCCAAATGTAATTTTAATTCAAACCTTGCTTCCCATGGAGACTAACGAGAGAATTTTTTGGCCAGTAAAGTACAGCCAACTTCAATTTTATCAAGTCCTGCTTCCCCCAGGCACGGTTTTATACTATACACAAACATAATCCTCAATTTTGATCATTTTCTGGTACTAATTTTCCTGCCTGTATTGCAGATATTAAATAAAGCCACGCACAGGCATTTGACATACAAATAGATTTACCTTAAATCCATCCCCCTTAAAAAGTAAACCTTCACAGCCTTGCTGTTTTCACAGCAATAAAGAGGTAGTTTAAAAGATCAAATAAAAAAGCTTTTACCTAAAATGTACTTGTTTAAAAGGGCAATTTTATACAGGAGGAGGAAATGAAATTTGTTCAAAAGGATTTAATCTTAACAGATATGCACAATATATAGCAGGAAATTGCAATCCTCAGATATCTGATGGACTTCTATACCTCCAGGCTATTAAAAAAAACCCACAACCCAAACCTGACAGTATTGAGGATAGGCTGCAATGTTTAAAAGGCTCCAATGTGTTTAAATTTAAACTGTTTAGAATATTTACCCTGAAATACTCAAAATTGTCTATAAAATTGTATTTTAAAGGCCACAAAAATACCACTTCCCTAACTTGCAAAAAAATCACCATGGCTTGACAGTGATGTAATTTTGTTTAAACAACATATTTTGGCACTAAAACCTAATTCTGATTGTTCTTCAAGTAGAGCAGAGCTTGTCAACAGATTATTTTCTAATCTTGCTCCACTAAAATACAGCTTGACATCAGGATCCATATACACTGCTTTCAATACTGCCTATAAACATGTTTCTGTGTTGCTTCAAATGGAACCTCAGGGTACAAAGCAATACAACACAAAAAAATAATTGTGCCATTTTATGACTCTGAAAACCATGCAACTCTGAAAGTGCAACTTAACAAATTGGGATGATAAAAACAGCTTTATTACATACCATTTTAAGATTTTTTTTTAAAATTCATGTTTCATGATGAAAGTGCTAATGAAGAGATGAAAGGAAAGCCGAGGTTAGTTTAAGAGAATTATAATGTTCAGCATGGCCCAAAGACAACGGTAATATAAAAATTTACATCTAGGGACCAACTAAATTCACCTAAACTGGCTGGCATCTGCATGAATGGAGATGCAATTGCTTTTAATATCAGGCAGGCAGAGTATTATGACTCATAATGACAAAGGAAATTCAAACAAACCAGGGAGTCGCTTTATAACTGTATGGGAAACATAAGAAAGTGGTGCTTCGATTTTACTCTGTGCATTTTACTTCCCAGAGTTCATGTGGCAGTAGACTCTTTTCCGTCATAGATTATCCAACCAGCATCGGAAATTTCCCTGTATTTTAATGAAAAGAAATGTCATTTTCTGCTGGAGAAGAAGCAGAGTTTCATAATTGCAACTCCATTCTGTACCTGGATTCTGTTAGTCAAGGGGCGGGGGGAGAGAAAACAATTCAATATTTTAAAGATCAAAGGTGAAAAGATTAAGATTCATTTTCCTACATCCCAGTTGTAAGTCTCAGAGCAGACACTAAGGGAAGTGGTTCATTTTGAAAAGGAAGGACAGCCTTGTGGTTAAAGCACTGGGCCTGTATTCAGAAAACCTGGATTCAGTTCCCGATTCTGCCAGAGACTTTGTATGACCTTCACCAATCCTGCTAACTGTTCTGTAGTTCATCTCCCCATCTGTAACATAAGAACAAACTTCCTTCTCATCAGATCTCAATGGTGGCAGTACATCACTGCATGCTCCGTTATGAAGGCAGTGTCTCTTATGCCGCATATGTAAAGTTCTGAGCACAATAGGGCTCTATTCTCAAGACGTAACATGAAAATAAATATTTGGCAAGAATTTTGAACTTTCTTGCAAATTCAATAGTCTTTTGTGATCATCCACACCTTAAGAACACTCTTAAGCAAACTGGAGAGGAAGCAGCTGAAAAGGTTGGTACAACTGATTGGAAAATCATGCTCAGAGTATTTGGAAGGATGATTCAAGTGGGGTTCGACAAGGGTCTAACCTGGTATTATTCAACATTTGTGTTAATCACTTGGATGATGGCATGGACTGCACTTACTACATTTACAAATGATAAGCCAGGAGAGATAGCAAGCACTTCAGAGAAAGGGATTAAAATCCAAAAGATGTTGACAAATTGGAGAGCTAGTCTGAAAGAAATAGGATGAGATTCAGTTAGGGTAAGTGCAAAGCCCTGTGCTTACGTAGGAATAATCAACTGCACAAATACAAAACCAGGACCGACCAAGTAGGGCAGATTTCTGTGGAGTACTGAGGAGTTACAGGGGTGAAAATATAATCACAAACAGAACAAGAGTCAATATCTCAGGGTGTGTGTAGATGAAATGGGGGTTTACTTTGCCATAAATTGAAGCAGTGGGTTTTTAAGAACACCGCTTCAATTTAGGGCGAAGTAAGCCCCTGTCTTGTGTACACCCGTGTGTTACCTGCCTCTCCAGCAGTGAGGATGGGGAGGGGAGGGCGAGCTGCAGGTTAAGTGGTCCCTGGGCTGCAGGGGTGGCAGGGGAAAGAGGCTGGTGCTTCCCTCCATGGAAACAGCAGACCCTCCCAGGCAGCACCCACCTACAGGCACCCAGCTCGGGTGGTCCCGGGGGTGGGCACTGCAACCATGGAGGGAAGGACTGGGTCCTCATGCAGCTCATGCAGGTAGGCAGGCTCGGGGGGTGGGAGGGAAATCAGGCTCATGGCTTTTTATTTTTCCTTTTCTTTTCTTCCTTTGGTGGAGCCTGCCTTCTCAGGCTGCTGCCAGGCTGCCTGCACGAGCTGCTTGCACAGCCCCTGAGCCTCATGGAGCCCAGTGCTTCACTCCGTGGATGTACGGCAGCAAACTAAAACTCCTCAGAGGTGTTTTAGCTTGCTGTGCCCCAGTCATTTAAGGTGCATTACGCCGCCGAATGTGCTACAGTGGCTGGAATTAATGCGCAATATGCCGCTGACAAGTGTAAACACCAATACCATTATAGCTGTGCAAAAGCATTTAACCTGCTTTAAAGTATCGTGCACACGTGCCCCTTGTTTCATCTACACACACCCTTAGTGTTACGAGAAAGAGCAAGAGTGCACCAACCCCATACTAGGATATATAAACAGGAGTAATGCGTGTATGTACTGGTGGGGCCTCAGAATCTCAGAACATTACATTCAGTTTTGGACACCATTCATCAGGAAAGATGTTGCCAACTGGAAAGGGAATCCAAAGAAGAGAAACCAAAGTGATCAAATTCTAGAGAACATGGTAAACTGAGTAAAATCTTCATTTGTTCTGTGGAGAAATGAAGATGGTGGTGAGGGGTGACAGACTTTCAGAGGTCAAAGATAAAGGTAAAGCAAAAAGAAAAGTTCTAAACGGTTCTGCATGTCTACTGGGGACAGGAAAATTAGTAGTGGCACAAAACTGTAATGAGGGAGATTTAGATGGGATATAAGAAAAATTTAACTAAGGATAAGCACTGGCAACAATTACGTACAGGGTTTTTGGAACCTCTGTCACTAGAGGATTTTAAGAATATGTTAGACAAGTATCTCTCAGGCATAGTTTAGGTGTCATTGAGCCCGTCTCATCACAGGGGGATGGATGAGATGCCTCAAGATCCTGTCCATCCCTATCTTCTATCCCATCTATATATGAGCAGATTCAACAGATGAAATATGTTTAGGTAGGTAGGTTTGCCTTGCAGTCTTTTACCAGTTTGGAACAAGGATATACCAGACAGCTTATACACAAATAAAAGCCAATTTCTGTGAGAATAACCATGCTACTGCAATGTCCAGAATCAATCCAGTGAATTATTTATTCTAGAGTCTTGGATCTATAAAGACCTGTGTCAGATATACTTTACCATTTCTTGATATATTGAGTCATATATATTGCCAAAGATGGTACTTTGTTCATTAATATATTGGCAGAATTTGGAATGGAGGACTGGGGCCAGATTAGTTATGCCAACATTCATTTTGCTCACAACTCACCTGGGATACCTCCTTATCCTTCAGAGGAAACTTCCCATTAAATAAGCATGAACATCTCTGATTGACATTAAAGGAGGAGTGCTTGCTAAAAACCAGACCGGATCAATAATTAATTGTGGCTCCTTATAATCAAGACACACAAAAGGTCTAAGAAGCTTCAGTTTTAAAAGCTGCAGTAAGTGATTTTCTACCTCTTTGTCTTCAAGTAGAGGCAGAAAACAGGGTAGAAGTGCACCTGTAGACTAACACTGAATCAGATGCATAAGCTTTCATGAACAACAGCTCGTTCTATTGCCCACAAAAGCTTATTATTCTGATTCAGTTAGTTTGTAAGGTGCATTTCTACCCTGCCTTCTGCCTGACTTCAGACTAATAAAGCTAATTACCCTTCACTGTTTAAGAAGAGGAATTAAATGAAGTTAGGACTTTTGAAGATAATGTATTAAGAACCTTTTACACTGATGCCTTTCATCTACAGAGCTAGGGGCAGACATTCAAAAAGCTTAAGCCTGAATTGATTCAATCTTTGCACGTTAGTCTAACCTGGCTAGGCTGAATCAGTCTGTAATCACATAGACATCCCAGAAATGCAGGCACATGCCTTCAGTGGCTTAGGCTAGAAGCTGGGGGTGCTAGAGCAGCCCTCCTTTCCCTTCGACAATGCTGAGCTGAGGGGGGCGTGGTCAGGTGCCGGCAGGACGCTGCGATTAGGGAGAGGTTCCTCCCTCCTCCTGACCAGCCCAGCAGGGAATTGATAACAGTGTTTATCAGGACCCTAACTCAGTGTTCATCACCCCATTAAGAAAACAGAGGGACATTACCGGCTACCTGGTGATTCTGCCTTTGCCCTGCCTGCCACAGCACAGACCGTAGCTAGCATGTGGTCTGCTAGCTAATGCTGAGAGGTGTCTGTGTAAGGCAAAGGGGATGGGGGATCCCTGCTTTGCAGGGAGTGGTGAGGGGATGGGGGAAGAAGGGGGAAGCCAGGCAAATGCTTGCAGTCTCTGCCAGAGCTGCAACCAGGGAGCAGAGGGGAAGGTCCAGCTCTGCTGTGGAGACAGCCCTGCCCAGCCCAGCCCAGCCCAGAGAGCATGCCGGGATGCTCTGGGAATCTGGTTTAAAATTAAACCAGCAAGGGGTATGGGACAGACATTGCATAAACCAGTTTGACCCAAATCAGTTAAGTCTGATGCATTAAATTAAACCAGGTTTATCTCAAATGAGTTTCAGCTATTTTGATACTGGTTTATATGCACTGAACATTTGTTCTGTCATAGGTTTAAACCAGTTTCTGATCACTTCAACCAGTTTATGTGCAATGTCTGTCCCTAGCCCAGAAGTCAACCAACAGAAAGGCTCAGCTTTGCCAGCCTTTTCAGCCAATGTGCCCAAACCACAATCCAGATGGGCAATCAAGGGGCAAGAGATGAGTGTGTTCTGTCTATCCTGAGGTTTGATACTGTTAACCAGCACGACAGTATATTCCATGTAAAATGAATAGCAGAAGCAAAACCCTACTGCAAAAGAAAAAAGGATTCCTACATGGGCTTAAAATTTGTGGGAAGAGTCCCTCAAAGAATGGTATGATAAAATTTCTTAAAATTGTTTAGCCATGGATTTGTGACATCCTTCAGTTATGTCTATTACCTATAAAGTCTAATAGTTCTCCTACCTAGGGTTTAGTAGTATGCAAATTGACCGTGGTTTCTATGATATGGGCATTGGAAGCACTCTGAAACCACATACTGTTTTTTTAAATGCTTCATCGTGAACATACTCACTTCATAAGCATCCACAGACACTGAAATGTGAGATGGAATATGTCGTGTATCTTCACATATAGTTTACGTCTATTTAGCAATAATTTGCAACTGTAGCTGCATACAGATTCCCATTTTTTCCTGTCCCACTTGGGGATGAAATTGTTCAAAAAGCACTTGATCAAATGCAGACCCAATAAAAGAGACTACTCTGCCTCTTTTAGCACAATCCTCTGTACTGCTTAAATTGAAATAACTTAGATTTTCCTTCCTACAATTTTATTCCAGGAGAAAGCAGCAAGAGAATCATTGTTTTGGCCTCAAGGCATTCATCAAGCCCTCTTATTTCTTTCTTGAGCTCAGCTGAGTAGCCACTTTATCTGGTGTACACTTGGATAGAATTTTTTTCCCCAGGAAGCTACTTCATTTTAGTGTATATGGAAGGCGTATTGCACATAGAAACCGGGGGAATACACTAGCTAGGAACTCAATCTATCTGCTAAGGAACATTTATTCAAAAGACAACCACAAGGCTCAATCTAATTGACAATTTCTGCTTGGGGCCCATGATTAAAATACCAGGGTTGCTGCAGGTAAGAGTGGGAAAGAACTAGCATAGCCATTGGCAAGAATTTGCACAATGCTTGTCACGACCTGCTGTTATCACCAATTTGCTTTTGGTAAATTAAGACGTGAAGACAGAAAGAGAAAAAAAGCCAACCAAAGGGTCTTGGCCCAGAGGGGAAAAAAAAAAAGGTTGGGGGAAGAATAGCCATGACTTTTATTAATATGAGAACTCTAATCATACCATATGGAATATGCACTGGATCCTACGAAGCAACAGAGAAAAGTAGTTGTGTGTTTTATTGTTTTGTATGGTCTTTTGTATCAATGCAATAAAAATGTACACAAATATCTAGAAGTGACTGAGCATCATTATTAAGGCCATAGAGATGACATGCAGCCTGAGCAGTCACACTCTATTACTGTTCTTCTAAAGAGTCCTTGACAAATTGAATGTCAGTTGTGGTTAGCACATAACAATCTGATGTGACCCATTTCTGAACTGGAATGGACTAAATGAGAACTGGACAAAAGGGGATGCTAAAGTTGGGATAGAAGATGATCCATTAAAGAATTTATTTCTCAAGTGATCCATGGAGCGGGGAGGCTGAAGAATAACTGTGACAATGAGGAAAACATTTTTAAAAATGAGACGATCCAGGTATGGATGAAAAAAACCCCAAAAAACCCCAACAAACCTCACAAAAAAGCATTAATCACATTCCAAGGTTGTTATATGATGTGGATTATGACAGTATCTGAACACCACAACATTTAATGTATTTACCATGCCACATCCCTGTGAAGTAGGACACTACTATTATCCCCATTTACATATGGAGAATTGAGCAAGACAGAAACAAAGGGAATCTTACATGGTAGTTGAAGGGGCCATACCCAAGCTGACTTCAAAACTAGCTATTTTAGGGACTAATAACTGTAGCTTTGGCAGCACGGAGCTCAGTTAACAACATGGGTGTATAGCTACAATACTTGGCAAGTTTGACAACTTGTGTTGAGCTCAGTTTTGCTAGGAGTCACGCTGGGCTCCTACACATGTGTGGAGCCTGCCCCGACACGCTGGAAATCCAGTGCATCAGAGCAGACTTGATTAATTAGACCCTGGGGGGGAGGGGTGGAAATAATTTGCATATTAGTTTAATCAAGTCTGTTGGGGCGTGGTTAATTGAGTCTGCTGGAGCACGGAAACGGACACATTCTGGCAGCCTCGTGGGTCACATGTATCACCATTGCTGCGCATCTCCGTGCTGACAAAATGGCGGTGGCGCACTTTGACACAAAACACATCTGATGAACTTTAGTTCAAAGTGCCCCACTGCCATTTTTTCAGCACAGGGGACGCTGATACATGTGATGCACAGCAGCTTTTAATTGGTGCAGCTTGCTAATTAAAGCGCCTGGCACCATGTCTGGAAGCACATGTAAAATGGCCCACTGTTATCGGTACCCAAACTAGCTAGTTTAAAGCTACCTTAGGTACATCTATGCCAGTGGTCCTCAACCTTCTTAGACTCAAAGCACCCTCAGAAAATGCTAGCTTTTAGTTTTCACTTGTTTTATTTTTGACTATGGACTACTATAATAGAGTAGTTTTCCTGTCTCACAGAACTTAGAGAGACCACAAGTCAGAATGTTTTTAACACCATGGATTCCTATTTTAAATATTGGCAATCATGTTTGTACATCTAACGGTGCTAACACTGCCCAGTATCCCAGAGCAACTCTGAAAGGATATGAAGGCACCCTACGGTGCCATGGCACCCTCGTTGAGAATCACTGGTCTGTGTGATCACACCTCTGGTTTTTAGGGTAGACATGGAGGCATTTAGATTACAACCCTACCTGCTGTACCTGTGACTACATAGGTGCCAAACCTGACCTAATCTAACAAAATTACTTTTTGAAAGGTAGATTATAATTACTTCAAAACATTACCTAGTGTAGGTGGACTCAAATCCAGTTTTAGTTCATTCTTCGTGGAGGTACTGGTGTAGGTGGCATACCCAAGTCTTGCTGAAATTCAATTGAGATATGGGTAATTCATTCCTTTAGAGTCCCAGCGGTTAAAAACTAGAATCTTCACCACAATAAGCCTATTCTTGTACGGCATCATTTCAGAATTGTCTGTATATTAGTCGTCAGTTAAGAGGTCACTGTGGACCCATTTCACCGTCTGACTCCTATCCTCCCTTATTAGCCTCTCTCAGCATAGCATTTCTTAGTGCACATTAGCACTTTTGTACAGTGTAAGGAGAAATGAATTTCTGGTATCTTGAGAGCCAGCTTCAACTCACTTTTGAGTTGAACTGAAAACAACTGCATTACATTTATGTTGCAGGGAGGGTGAACTAACTTGGGAAAGCTGAAGAGGAAGAGTGCAGCTGTGACAGCCAAGAAAGCTATGAGACAGAGCCAAGGAACCAAGCCTACATGGGGCAAAAAATGCAGAATGACAGAAAAGGTCCCAGGCTACAGAAATCTAGGAGAAAGGGGCTTCCTGATTTTGCCTGGTGGCAGTGCAAGTCCCTAGATAGAAGTAATGAACTCCAGGTACAGAAACATGAATTTTACTCCAGACTCCCCCAGTGCTATTCAGTGAGACTGCCCCATTCACTTTACTAACCTCATCCCTTACTTTCATCATCTTTCACCTGCTTCTCTACCAATGTCATATATGCCATCACCTGACCAGGGTGCTTTCTGCTGTCTACATTGGAATGACAGGGTTTTCCCTACGTGACAGAATGACTGGACACTGAACTGACAATAAGTCCAGAGATATGCAAGAACCTATGATAAAACACCTCAACCTCTCCGGATAGTCCATCTCTGACTAATGAATGGCTCTTCTTAAACAATGGAATTTTAAAAATAGACTTGAACACAAAACTGCAGAACAAGAAATCATCCAAAGACTGGGCTGGTGCTAAGTATGGTCAAAACAAGGGGTATGGATTCTTATCCTGTTACCTAGATTAGATTTTATGTCCCTATGGCTGCGTCCACATAAGCATGGACATTTGTTTCCCCAGGAACAAGAAGCAGTGGCACACATTTCCCGAGGGAATGCCTATGTCACATGCCCTCGGGAGTGTGGCAGGCTACCCTGGGTGGGATAGGGGAGGCTGAGGCCAGCAACTGTGCTGATTCCAGCAGCTTACCTGGGGGGCCACGGTGATCTTGCTGCTCAGAGCCTGGCTAGCAGCTGGAGAGTGGGTCCACCTGGCCAGGCTCCGTTTTTGGGCACTGCCCTGCTTTTTTTTCGCGTGGGTTTTTTGACCCCAGGATCTCCGCTGCTAGCTTGTAGCATGGAGAACACCTGAATGTGTGGTGTGTGCCACTGCAGATGGGTCTGCGGTGCCACATACCACACGGCCACGCTCTTCTGGATGTGGCCTACGTGTGCGTTGCTTACTTGTTCTCTCTAACCACCTCTGCCTCTCCCTTCATTGCTCTCTCTCCTTTCTCCCTACCTAAGGTATTTAAATCACTCCTATTTGATAGCTTGCTCTCTGCGTGTCCTTTCATAGCATCTGATGAAACGAGCTGTAACTCAAAAACAGAATGGCTCTTGAAACAAACAGAACATCTCACTCTAGGCATCTTCCTAATATATCTTTGCATTTTTCCCCAAGAAATGTAATTCTACCTTGCAGAGGAATCTGAAAGTTTAAGTGATAGTTCTGAATGATTACCATGGTGTTAAAAATTCACCAAGAGAGGCCTCATACAGATATTCAGTTTTTCCTGGAAGATTCACTGCTCTCCCAGGAGAAGCCATGAATATATACATGTTTAGTCTTTCTCCCAAAGTAAAATTGGCCACTCTAGGAAAAAAATACCTGGGAACAACCAGGGTTAAACCACTCCTAGGAGAGTTTCTCCTGGAAGAGTGAATATCTGTAGATGCCATGGCTTCTTTCATGCATTCTCCAGCATGAGCCCTGTACCTTCCCACTGCCTCCCCCCCCCGGGGGACACTGTGTTGCTCGGTGGACTCTGATGCCCCCAGGGAGCACCCCTCCCCCCCACACTTCACAATCCCCATATTGTGCTGCAGGGAAACACAGGCTGACCACGGGCAGTTCGGTCAACTAGTGAAGTCTGTCCTGTGCACTACTGCCATCTGTCCATGGGAGATTGCAGAGCATGATGAGATGCATACCTATGCCTCTTCCCCATGCACTACACCTGGGCTGCACAGCATCAGCACTGAAAGCCCTGCATTCTTCAGGGCCTCGGCATTTGAATGTCTGTACATGAGGCTCTGGGTCAGTTTCTCTACCTGGAGAACAAACCTGGGAGAATTACCCAAGATGATATGAATGGTTGCATATACACAAGTTTATTTGTGTTCTAATTAGAATGCTCCAGCATCACCTCACTGTCATGTGTATTAAGCCCCATGCATTTTAAAATGGCCATGGGGGCACTTCAGTTAACCTCACTGAATGGCCATTTTTAAACATACAGGGGCTTATTACATGTGATGGTGAGCTGTTTTAATTAGAGCCGCTGTCCAGGAACCACTCTAATTAAAATGCCTCTCCTCCCCTGCTCTGAGCATGTGTATAGGCAGCTATTGTGGTTAGGGACAGAAATTACACATAAACCAGTGTAAGTGATCACAAACTGGTTCAAATCTGTAAAACAACAGAAGTTCAGTGCACATAAACTGCTTCAAAATGTCTGAAACCAGTTTAAGATAAACCTGGATGGCTGTAGTATCAGAATTAACTTATTTAGGTGAAATAAGTTTATTGAACTTCTGTCCCAGATCTCTTCCAGATTCAAGTTAACTCAGTCCCCCAGCATCTCAGGATTCTTTAGCACCTCCCCTGCAAACTGTCCTTCACAAAATGGGCAGGTTAGTCTTGGCCCAAGCTGTCTGCTCTAGCCCAACAGGAAGGTGTGCTCCAGCACCCCCCTGGCTTCTGACCTGGGCCACTACAGGCATGTGGCTGCATTGCTGGAATCAACAGTGAATGTCTATTCACTTGCTTATCGGTTCAATCTATGTAGCTTAAACTAACCTACAAAGACTGAATCAATTCAGGCTTGGGCTTTTTGACTGTCTGTACTTGGCCAGTGTGTATGCATCCTAAGACACAGTAACCAAAAGTTTATCCAAAATTTTTCTGTGAATTGTTTGGAGATTTCATAAAAGTTATATTAATTCATCTCCTCTACTAGTTCTAAAAGTTCCTGGTTTGCAAAGACCAGAAATTTCTGAATTGTCTTGTTCCATGTGAATGAGATTATGATGTATTTCACTAGAAACTAATGTTCTAATATATAGCTCCCATGATCTCTCTTAAAACCATAAGGACAGAAATTAGTTTTTTGATTTATGTGCATCAGGAATACGTATTAAAAAACTGTCCCTCTGCAGGATAACCTGTTGAGTCACTGCTTGGATTCACAGAAACCCCAGTGGGCAGAAAGCATAACTTATAAAACAGTTACATCCCTTCCTACCCTCCCTAGAAAACACCAAACATATATAATCATTGCCCATGAGTATTGGCTTCAATCTTATGCAAGCCTCATCTGAAAGCACAAATCTTACTACCACTATTTGAAATATAATACTTTGGCCAGCTTCCCAACTAAACCACTGACATTTTGGAGAGCGCTAGGAAATTCGGGCAAGGTGTGCAAACCCAACTTGTTCCAAATGAACAAATACAATCTTTGCCAAACAGAAGTTCACATTTAGGTTAAAATGCAATTAGAAACTATTAAGATATGGACAAAATACAAATACAAAAGCCCCA
Source organism: Gavialis gangeticus (assembly GCF_001723915.1). NCBI lineage: Eukaryota > Metazoa > Chordata > Crocodylia > Gavialidae > Gavialis > Gavialis gangeticus. The sequence continues at coordinate 33,726,773 of NW_017729008.1, forward strand.
TGTCCCAAACTTTCCTGAATTAGCATAAGTTGAATTCTGGTCCAAATGTTCTGACTCCTCTCTATAGGATAAATCAAGAGTTTGATCCAACCAAGTGCTGAATATAACCAAACCCTATTAAAGTCAAGGATAATGAAAGGCAACTGCCACCTTGCTGCAGGTGCCTTTGGTTAGCGAGAGTCCCCATATCCCTATATCCATTAACCTTGGAGTACCTAGAACAAAAAACTGGTAGGTTTAAATCTGCCTCAATATAGCTGTTAAAGACCAGATTGGCTTGCTAAACAATGGTGCTGAGCATTTTTAAGAGACAAATGGGAGATAATCGGTAAAGAGCACTTTGGCTACTAGCCTTGATGGATTCTGCTTCATCTAAAATTAAAATCGGAAAACTTGGCAGCAGAACTATAATTTTTAATCCCTTTTCTTCTTAAAAAATGCATGCTTGAGCATAACACTGTCTCCAGGACAAACAAAAAATAAACAGAAAGGTCTCCACCCAGCACTCGATGATACGGGTCTCTGGTTTGGCATAGATACTTCTTTGGTAAACAACAGCATAAATAGTGTCTTGGAGCATAGTGTTAAGGCATGTAAATAATACTGAATAGTTCATTGTTCACAAAAGCGCAATTTAGAAGCAATAACTCTTTAAATACATTCTCTTTAAATATGCTTTTATGTTTATTGCCAACACCAGTCATACAATTTTTTTAGGCTGACCTCTTCTCTTTCCTAAAACACATTTTCAAGTCATTAAGCAGCATAGCCTAAGCTTCCCTGACATCCTTTGCTGGAGTGAAGTAGCAATTTTTCCTTCGTTTCTACTGCATATAATTCAGAATTCTTTACCATAAAAGTTAAAGTCAGCAAAAAAAAAAGGGTGATGTCTCCACTCAGTTTTGAGAAATGTTGTTTGGATCATGAATGATATTGAATAAGGGGAAAGAGAAATATCACAACCAAAGTAGATATGAGTTTTCAAAGTATTCGAGGCTCATTTCAGATAATTGTCAAAACTACTTTTTCAACTCCCGTGAGGTTGGAAAGCTCATGTGGAGAGCCGTACTTGCAATATTTACTTATTTTCCGTTTCTGCTCAGCATGAAATATGTGAACTGTCCAGAACTAGCAGCTCCAAGAGTTTACATAGAAGGAAAGGTCCTTAAAACCATGAGTTAAAGAAAAAAAAATTAAATTTTTATAGATTAAAAAAAAAAAGTATTATTTTGTCCAAGTTTTTGAGCCTTTACTGTGTACCTCAGCCATGGGTTTTAAGCTTATCTCTGTACCTATGAAAGAGAGAAAATTACTTTTTGAAACAAAATTAAAGTGGAAATTCTCACACTTTGTGGGAGCTAGGGCTTTAACTTAAGCATCAGCTATTGTGAGACAAATGGTGACACCACGAAAGTTGCAACACTGGAGTTTCTTTTGTGGTATTTTTGCTCTTCCCATCTCAACTAAAAATACCAGAAATGTAAAAAAAGGGAAACAACATTTAAATGATGTTCCCAATAATTTAAAACCTCAGAGACAGACAGGTCTATACTCAATTTCATCTTGGGGTGAATATCAGTTCCTATTTTATTGTTGCTATTTAGCCATGCTAAATTTGGAAGTGCAAGTTTAGATGTGGACTCTAGAATTTGGATTTTGAGGTTTTATTCAGTCTGTCACAGAGACGGGGCTACTCAACAAAGCTCTAATCCAGTTTTTGATCCTGATGGATCTAAGCTCCATGAAGTGGGAGTATTTATTTTCAGCTCATCTTTAAATCTGAGAAAGCTTGGTTCCATTATGCATTTTTAATGTGGGGAATAAATAAAAATCACATAAAAGGACAATCATTTAGGATTTCAAAAGGAAGTTTTCTGCTTGAGTGTGTAAATCTGTTATAGTAACTGATTCAAGCTAGAATAGGTAGAAATCAAACAAGGCAAAACAACAACAGTCATTTTTAACCACTCCATGCACACATTGGACTTTCTGACCTACCGATTTTTTAAATATTCCCAAGAGGGAAATTGGGCCCTCTAGTTTTGGAAATGTTTACTGCCACCAAAGAAATGACTTAAGTTCCAATACGCAGCCTTTCCTGGTTAATCTAATACAACACATATCCTCAGGGCTACGTTTTGAATTTATCTTTGAACAACGCTGGCATCAAAGATTAAACTCCCCACAATGAAATAGGAATCTTGTTTATAAACAGCTTCACTGCGATATATCAACTATGTGCAAGCTGTTAGTATGGCTATCTGCCACCCAATCAAGGTTAAAAATGAACAGGCTTGCAGCTGAAACCCAATACTCCATTATTCTACCAAACATTTGGTTAGGTTGGCCAATTTGTTACTCGATGATGGCACAGTGTACATCCTAGCGTGCTGCAGTAATATCACCTTCTACAGTGATAAAATAAAGGAGAAGATGGTTTACTCCAGCAGTGTAAATTCTCCCCAAGGTACTGAGAGAAAAAACACATTCCTAACGTGTGATGTGCCTGAAGACCCATGCAATTTGCATCTGTTTTGTATACCAACCTAAGCCACACAACCACCTCCAGTAGACACCATAGGTGCTATTACACTATCTCACAAATAAGTAGCTGGTAACAGTCTGTTTTCATTGAGCAAATGACTCCGCCAAGATGAAACTGGTAAGAAGCTAAGACCCCACCTGCCCAATTTACACTACCATACAGACGTTTGTGATGTTCCTAAAAGTAACCCTACCCTTGGTAGTGTGACTTGAATTGGTGTAGGCCATGTGTTGTGTGGCTGTTCCACATCTATATCAGCATAAAGGCAGCTTGCATCAGTGTAAATGGGTCACATGTCCACAAGCCTCAGGGAAAAATGCATCTTTCATTTACCTGAGAGCATTAGAAGTTCTAAAAAAACCTGGAGTTACTTATATTGGGTAGAGAGAACTATGTCTTAATGCAATATAAAATTGACTATGGAATACTTTGCCACAAGATACAGCCAAGAAATTGCTTAGGAAAACAGAAGTCTATTTCATAGCAATGTCATCTTTAGTAACACAAGGTTATCCATTGTGTAAACAGATCAACAGCCAGCATCAAGAAGAAATTTATGCTCATATTAGATTATTATATAATTAGGCTCAATTTGTGGGCTGTGGCTCTCTCATTGGAGCTGACACTGGATCAGACCAGGAGTTATGAACAGAATACCAGATTAAATCAACAAGTACCAAGAGACTGCAAGAATCCTATAATGGACAGTTATGGGTCACCTGCCAAATAGAACAAGTTCCTTCATAACCTCAGACAGTTCGTGGTTCGTTGAAACATGAGAGTTTATATCCCTTCCAATTCTTTTTAATCCTACCTAATGTACTGCGGGTGTTCTAATTATCCATATAAATCCTTTGTTGAATCCTAAGCATTTAGCCTCAATGATAAGTACTGGCACTATGTTTCATGGGATAATTGTTCTGTGCATAAAGCAGTAATTGCTCTATCATGTTAAACTCTGTGGCATACCTCTTCCCTCCTCTCCCCTCCGTGTTATGACAAAGGGTGGACGGCAGAGCCCATTCACCTTCTCCAGTGTCATCTTATCATATATTATTGTATTATGTTGTCTCTTCTCTAAAACTGTATTTGTCCCAATCTTTCATTCTCTGCTCATAAGGAAATCTTTTCATGCCTGTAATGACTAGTCAACCATATCTGGAACCCCTCTATTAGAAGTATATCTTTATCATCTTCCTAAAGGCATTCAAACTTGGACGCTACCAGACAGAAGACAGGGACTACCATATAGGGGTAAATGATCTATTCCAATACATCAGTCCTTAAATTTTTGGATTGACTAGAAAACTACTGTCCGGACCTTCACAAGACCCACTATACGGGCATATTTTAAAACCAACATGAGCAGACTACATTTCTAATCTTAAAAAACAGCTCAGTGTCATTGAACTAGTTTCTCCTTCCTTATTCCACCCTCAGTGGATTTGGTAGACTTGTGCAAACATCCTGTGTGGTCTGACTTGCAGTAGAGTACAGGAACAGATAAAAATACAGAAGAACAGCTCTTTCCTCCAATCTGTTCTGTTTTGTTACCCCCAAAACTTGGAATCCAACATTGCTGCACATCCAAATCACTGACTTGTTATGCACGTGGCTCATTTTCATCAAAGGAACTAAATCTTTTCTGAGATACTTTTATAGTAGCTGCTTAACTTTAATCCATAACCTGATATCTCACATACACTAGACCCAACGTTTTAATATATGGTCACCTGCAGAAAGTTTAATAGCAAAACAAGGCAGTGAATTACCACAATGGGATTAATCTTAATACTCAGCATAAGTATGCCAAGTTTCTCTGTTCTGCATATTATTTTATCTATTGTATATACGTACTTCACTGATAAAACTGTCAGCTTATAAATCAGCTTTACAACTCATTTTTTCCACAACACTCACAAGTAAATGTTTATTAATTTAGAAAAATACTAACGTTACCATCATTTTCAAGTGTCCAGATAAACTTATTGCATAATATTACAGCTGCAATTTACCTCCTTCTTCATTCAAATCCTATAATTTTTTTTACCACTATGCAGTCAGGTCCCATGGAAAATGACATGGTAATTTTCCCATTACTATGGCTTGTCCCTCTCTGTTTATATTGTATCACACCTAACATGTTTTAGCTGCTGCAAAAAGAATAATTAGCCATTTTTGATGTATATTATCCTGAATCTCTCTCTTTTTAGCAACAGAATTGAAGTAATAGTAGAGGCAGGGAGGGGAAACCTTTAATACAAAAAGGGATGTAACATTTGAATAACTAATTCCCAAATATTTTTGATACACTCTAAATTTTCAGTGGTTCTCAACCTTTTTAGATTCAAGGCACCCCTCATTAGACTTAAGGCAGCTCTTACTGCCATTTTTCACTCCTTTTTGACCACAAAAAAATAATAGGAGTTTTTCCTGTTTCAAAGAACTAAGGCCACAAAAATAATGTTTTTAACACTGTGGATTCCTATGTGAAATCTTGAGTTTTATCCTGTGAATTGTGTGTACACACCACAGCAAGCTGGTTGAGAATCGCTACTCTGTATGTTTCAATTGGTAGTCTTAGGTGGGGCTATTTTGGCAGAAGATCCTTTTAAGCAGGCATTTATATAACTGATTAGAAGTCAAAGGCTCACTAACTTTTTATGGAGGGGGAAAAAAAAAGAGAGTGATTACATCCAATTCATTCTTCTAATGGAAAGGAATGTATTCAGATTCCCAAAGATCTCTATTTGAAGCTCTGATCTACCTAACCTCAAGGCATTATGTAACAGTCCTTTGGAGTCACAGTCATTTTAACTGCTCTGACAGTCTAACCTCTAATTAATAAGTGGTTTTATGGATATAGATGGCAAACAGAGCAGCACACTGCCTGCAGATGTTGATGCAACTCTCCCCATAAAGCTGTGGGATCAAAGCTGGGAATAACAGCAGTCCCAAAGCTCGACATAGGAAACAGAGTTACTGTAGGTTAAGCAGATGAACTATTTTTGCATAGGAAGAAAAATACCGTCTGTAAAATCATACAATTTGGACTGAGGCAGATGTAAAATGCTTAAAAAAACATTTAAGTAATAAGAACTCCCATGTCAAGGACTTCAGGTTGTTTCTTGCTTTCCAATACTTGACGGTACTGTGCAGTTTGCACAGCCACGATCTCCTTCTAAAACCTGGGGCGGCTTGGGGTTGTCAGTGCAACATGCTCGTTTTATGAGTCTGCTTGAACAATGACCTAAAGAGCACAAATAAGTCAGTTGTCAACTTTTCTTATGTTAGAATAAAAGCCCAAACCCTAGTGAATTAAAGCTTATTGCAGCTCTATCCCCAGAAGCATTTGGGAGTGCAGACTGCAGATGTAGCATACACAGAACTGGACATCAACAGGATTGAAATAATTTATTTAACAAGGGCTCTGAGACATTTCCCCACCCCAGTTTTTACTTATAGAAACTTCCTGTTTGAAGACAGAGAATCCTTTTAAAAACCCAAGTCCAGATTCTTTTCTGCTGTAGTCAGTCTGTATACTTCCAGCGAAGTCTAGGGGAGCTCGGTCAGCTTACATCAGCTGGGAATCCACCCGCAAACAATCGCACTTAGGGCCCTGCAGCATTTTTGCTTGAAAATTCCCCATCAGTTACATGTTCTTAAGTAACCGTATCCTCAGCATTGAAATGCTGCCCACCACCTACACACAGCCATTCCAGACCTCATCTATCCTCCAAGTCCATACAGACACTTTAATTATAAAAACACTTTTGACCATAGTTGCCAACATCGTAACTGCTGCCAGGCATCATTTTCTCAATCCATTGGATGTTCCCCATGCTAAACAGCACTGGCCATTGGCAGAAACAGAATGCTTAATGTTAAAAGTCCCAGAACAGCTGCCTAGTATACTGGCAAGGATCAAGAATCCCCATTTCTCGGTTAAAAAAAAAAAAAAAAAAA
>NW_017729008.1:33733410-33750319 GCF_001723915.1 Gavialis gangeticus
AAAGAAAAAAAAAAAAAAAGACAACGAGGGCAGGTCCAGGCTGAACAGGAAATGCTTGACAACCCCACGTCACTGAAAATCTGGAGTAAATCAAACCTTAAGATATATAATGAGGTTCATTTACACAGCTTTTCTTCTTCAAGGGACTTTTGCCCACTACAAGCTATATTAACCCAAAGGCCGGAAGCCCCCTCTGTCTGAACTGCAGCAGCTTGTTCAGAACAGAGCAGTGCGAAGGTCTCCAATCAAAAGTGAAGTTAGCCTCACCATATTAAAAATTCAGAAGGGTGGGGAGATCTCGATATCATTGATGGAATACAATTACGGAGAGCTGCCTTCGTCCGGTACATCTCTTCTGCAAAATGTGTTCCATGAAAAGCACAATAGCGTGGTGACACACACATCATAAATAGTTTTGGGTTTTTTTGCACAAGCTTGTCATGCTACATACACAGAGGAACTGCCAAACACAAGAATGACCCTTAACCTTAAAGTCCCTTACTAATCCCCTGGCTATATAAAAGTTCCTTAGTCGATGTGTTCTGCTCTTTTTGTTTTTTTTGTTTTTTTTTTTTTTAGAAAGTGGAAAGGAAAGATGTACAGTTACATTATCATCTTAAGTACTTTGTCCCTACAATGATATGAACATGGTTACAGTCACCATTTCAATCAAAATTAAATCTTTCCGTCAAAACTGATTCAATGGCCATCTTAACAGTTAAAGATAGATAAATCTCTCTGATCTAAAATTCAAGTCTTTTTTAGGTGGTACGATCATTCTCTTAGACGACGTTTTTACTTCCAAAAGCTTTTCCTGCAGAGTTCCTTGGGCAACCATCTCACTTTCCAACAAGCAGGCACTATCTAAACAGATAAAAAGATTCTTAAAGATTAAAGATGACAGGACAGCTGATGATTAATATTCAGCATCTAAACACATGTTGTCAGCTGTGATGCATGTGTTTCTGCAAAACCTAACTCCTTTTCAGAGCCAGCAAATCTATTCACTTGTAGATCTGTAATATTCCACCTGCGGGACCTCAATTTTGCATCTGAGCTGAAAGACAGCATCCTTAGCAATATACATAGGTATTGATTTAAAACTGACTGTGGAAGAACTACTATCTCCTGAAACATCAACGTTTCCCCTGTGTAGGCCCAATGCTAGGGTGGAGCAAAAACAAAGCTGGCATCTCAAAATTACACCTTTTAAAGGATGCACATGAGTATACTACCCACCACCTATTTAAGCTAAGTACAGACAGTCTAAAAAGCCTGAGGCTGAATCAATTCAATCTGCATGGGTTTCTCTAAACTCTATAGATTGAACCAATAAAGAAGTGAATTTACATTCACTTTTGAATCCAGAAAAGCAGCCAGATGCCTGCAGTGGCCCAGATCGGAAGCCGGAGGGACTCTTCTCCCCACTCCCTTCCCACAAGCCTGTAAGGGCGGGGCTAGGCTGTCACCAGATGATGCTGATAGGTGGAAGGGGGCAACTCCCCCTCTGCATTGGCAGCAGGTCTCAGGGAACCTTGCCAGGGGTGCAGGAATCCCCACTGAGGCGTGGGGATCTGGGCTGGCCACGGGCTGGAGGGACTGTTCCCCCTCCCATATGCACATCAGACTCACACAGGACAAGGGAGGGACTGGGGTCAGGGCTGGGGGGTGCAGGAGGTCAGTCCCCCCACTCCCGCCCCTGCCCTACCAAGCTGACAAGCACAGGTAGGGAGGACGAGGCTTTGCTGCCTCAGCTTTGTAACAGCCCAGGGGCAGGGCCGGTCCGCTCAGCTGGAGCAGTCAGCTTGGGCTAAGGCTAGCCTGCTTACCCTGTGAGGGGGAGTTTGCAGTGGAGATACAAAGCAAGCTGGGATGCTGGGGGACTGAGAGTTAACCTGAGTCCAGGGACATAAGTTTTGACAGACTAGTTTAACCTAAATCAGTTAAGTTTAACACTACATTTATCCAGGTCTGTCTTAAACCCGTTTCGGACATTTCGAAACTGGTTTATGTGCATTGAACTTCTGTTTAAACTGGTTCCCAATCACTTAAACTGGTTTATATGTAATGACTGTCCCTAGTTTCTCAGTGAAAGTAACCATACTGACTTTATTTGAAATACATCTATTTTCTATCTACATGTGGAGATACTGAGGTACATAAATCATGAACAAGAAGGGCCTAAAAGCATCAGATCTATCTTAAATTTGCAGTACAAACATACTACTTGTAGAGAAAGGTAGATTTAGGTTGGCCAAAACAATCTGGTTTTTTTTGTTTTTTAAACTGTGGGCACGTCTACACATTGCCCTACAGCAATGTTGTTACTGCACCATGCTTTAGTACTTTCTTTTGGAAGTACGAAAGCACGGCACAGGAACTGCCCATACTGCTCCGTACACATGGCTAGTTTTGACCGCTACTTCATGGTAATGGCATACTAATATGGGGAAGTGCACCGCTACAGTGAAGTAGCTGCTGGTCATATGTAGACTCATGTGATCGCTTCGGCAATGTAGCGTGTTGTATGGCAATGTAGGGTGACATGCAGACGCACCCTATTTTAGCAAATAATTTTATTTTCATTTTTCTTTTAAAAAGTCTAAAACTTTAATTTTGACATTTGCCTAAATTTAATAAAAGAATTAAAATTCTGGAAAAGACTGAAATGCATCGAATTTCAGGCCAACCCAAGCCTTTCTCCTCACAGCAGATTTTTAATTTGGCCCTGAAATCAGGGTAGTGGAAGAGGGAGTAATCATTTATTTGTCCAGCTCTATAGATCATGACAATACCATCTTCTATTGCTGGTCTAGGACAGTGGGGGCTAATCTTTATGACAAGTGTGCCACAAATCAGTCTTACATCCTCCAAGTGCCACTCTGATCATCATCTCCTGCCAGATCTGCTGTTTTGCTTTCTATTTCCTGCCCTCTTCATGGCTATGCTGCCTGTCCCCTCCCAGATCTGTCACGTGTTCCACACAGAAGCTGTCCATACCACTTACGACATGCATGCCGTAGATTGGCTAGCCCTGACCTAAAGCATGCCTTATAGTAATGTCCGCAGCATTTTAAAAAAGGTGCATCTCAACTGTACCACCCCTTTATTCTATGATAAACCCAATGTATTATAGACACATGCTTATACAGCAAAGGAATCGGGATCTGGGGAATCCCTTCATTTTTCTACACTCCTAATAAAAGATGTTGTCTCACAAACCAAAGAAAAGCACACAGAAGTTACACCAAGTAGGGCTGTGAGAAGCTTTGGTCCCCAATTCGATTTGGCGGAGATTCGGCCCAATTTGGTGGCCAAATCTGAATAGAATCAGAAGACCCTTTAATCTCTGTAAATGGATTTGGAACCCTCCATATTGATTTGGAGAGATTCGGACAGATTCTGCCAGATTCCACGATTTGGACACAGATACAGCTTTAAATGTTTTTTCTAAGTACCTCTATGTAGCAGGGGCTCTGAACCCTGAGATGGTGGGGCAGATCCAGCGTCCCACAGAAACACAGGGGACCCCCCAGCATGCTTGGCAGCAGACCCGGAAGTGGAACAGAAGCACTTTTGGTCAACTTCCTGGTCGACCCGGGAGCACGCTGGGGGGGCCCCCGTGCCCCCCAGCTCGGCAACTGTTGCCTCTTGGGTCTGGGGGGGGACACCTGGGGTCCTTCTCTGGCCAATCGCTGAGCTTAGCAGGGTGCAGGGGGTCCCCCAGCACGCTCCCCAGCAAAGCCGGAAGTGGATCGGAAGTACTTCCAGTCCACTTTTGGGTTCGCTGCTGAGTATGCTGGAGAGCTCCCCGCTGGAGAGAACCTCCTGTGGGACGTTCCATGCACCCCAGCACCGCGGCGATCACAAGCCATGCCTGCTACCTCAAGGTATGTAGAAAAAAAACTTTTAAAGCTGTGCCTGTGTCCAAATTGCTGATTCCCTGAATCAGCATCAAATTTTCAGATTTGGATTTGGCTGAATTGAATCGGGGACAGTGATTCAAATCAACGGATTGAATCACTGACCCTGATTTGGGCCGAGTCCGAATCTGAATCGAATAGGGCCCGTTTCACAGTGTCCTAAAGTGCAATTCATAGAAACGATTAAGGCTTGAAAAATACAGTGCATACTGATATAGCACTGAACTGGTGGAGTTTGAAATAGAACTGGGATAGGAAGTTAAGACCTTGCAGGGTAGTTTGAGGTTATGTGATACCTGTGGGTGTTTTGAGGAAGCCCAGATTTCCTGATAGGAGGTCGGTGGTAGGAGGAGTCAACTATATTTCAAAATCCTACTGCATTCAAGTCTAGCCACTAACAGCAGGCAAAACAGGTGATTTCCAAGGTGCCTGGGCAAATCTGGCTTTAATTGGCATCTGACGCTGCTGCCATTGGAATCAATTGTACAGCTCATACTAATGGTGAAGAATCAAACCTTAACGAAAGGTAGTCAGTTGTTGCCATGTTGGTCTAAGGACCTAGACAGGCAAGGTTCTTTGGGCAGATGTGATATCTTCTTTTAGACCAACTAAATAGATCTTTACAAGGAACTTTTTCCCAACTATTTAGCTGATCTAATAAAAGATACCACGTGTACCCAAAGCATCTTGCAAACCTTAATGAAAATTTTCTTTAGCTGCTTCCCATATATCTGGTTGAAGAATTTAAAATAAAAAAAATATATTAAATAGTCATGGGCTAGAGAGTAAAAATAACTATGATCTGGTAGTTGGGGCATTTAGGAGTGGCAATATCTAACTGAAATCCCAGCTCCAAGGAATGTGAAGTTAAATACCTTCAAACAAGAGAGACCCACCCATAATACTCCATCAGTCAGTGGTTCAAACAGTATCCTGAGAAGCAGGAGACTTTGAACTAGAGACTTGAGCCCATCACACAAAATGCAAATTGTATACAAATTAATTCTCAGACCAAGCCATGCCATTTGCAAAATTTATAAAGGCCCCAAGTAATCCTATGTAAAACAATAAGTATTTTGTTTTAGTAAATCTTAAAAGAACCACTTAGATATTTGAATGCTTATATAAACTTTTGCTTCTGCCAAAGCTCTTAATAAATTTGAATAACTTTAGTTGCCCTCAAACTGGAAATGCTGACCAGTTGAAAACAGTACCAATGGCTTTTAGAGGGTGCGAGGTTCTGAATTCATACTGAATTATGCATGATAAACAATGATAGTTAAAATGCAACAACTTAAGAAAAAAGAGGATGAAGCTTTAGAAACAAGAAATAAGTGTGAAAGCAATGTATTTAGCAAGGAACTATTTAACAGAACACAAACAAAATGCGAGGAAATTACTTACAGAACAGTTATGTAAGAAAGGAACTTGGCTTCCACAGGTAGTTGATAGAGTACAAAAATCCATGTAATTGATATTATGAAGTCTTACAGAAAAAAACCCCATGCCAGGCAGTTCACCATTGGTGAAGTCATAGTTGGAGCATTCCCTTCTGGGTAAGACATTTTAGAACACAGGGTTCAAAAACGTCTCATTAAAAGGTTTGAAAAACATGCAGAGTTTGGAAAATTCATGTAATTAGGAAACTCCACATGTGTTCGGTCCAAAGAAAAGAGAGAGAAGAGATGTTATAAATAAACTATTGATGGCTTGATCTCATTAGGTCTAAATTATGGTACCAGTGAAGTAAAAATGAAGTATTTGTATTATGGTAGGCATCTAGTGATGCAGAAATCAAGACGAGGTTCCTCCTGTACTAGGGTGCTGTGCAAAACCGTAGTTTGGCCGTGAATGTTTTAAATAGGCAAGATAAATATTTTCCACATTTTATAACTGGGGAACAGAGAAGCTCATAAATTAAGTACTCATCCAAGATCACAGAAGAAAACTGTGGCACAGCAGGAAATTGGAAACCTGAGTCCTACTCGAGTGCTGTAACTACTAGGCTGTCCCTTCTTTCCATGCTAGATCTGCTGCTGAAATCAATGGAACTATGATCTATGAATTAATGTTAGGCAATGGAAATAACCAAATGGTGGAACAGCCATGGTGGGGGATAGTATTAATAGGAGTCACATGACTAAACTTCCAAATAGCCCTGATAAAATTTCGCATGCTCAAATGAACAAGTTATGCAGTCAACTCGTTTTCAGCCTTGATCTAAAACAGGAAGCCTTCTGAAAAGATTGTAGAACTGTCTCCTTTAGGCAATGGTAGAAATCCCATTTTAAGCTGGTGTAGCAAGTATGAGAACATTATATCTGGAATAATTCTGCACTGTGAAAGAAATGGACCCCTTGGACGGGATTCTCCCTAACACCAATTAGGTAACACCTAACTGCTGAATCCCTAACACCATTTCTTAGTGTACCACTATCTATGTACTATAGCTTAAAATTCTCAATTGTGTCTTTCATTTAACCCTGTAAGAGCCTTGTCTTGGCACACAACTTGAACTCAAATACAGAAATACTAATTCAGATCGCACTGCCAGTATAGCTCATTGTACAATTAGGGTGCAATTGTAGAAACTCACTAAGCACGCAAAATGGAAATGGATCTAAATATGGGAGAAAGAAAATATCCTTCAGCAGCACTGCGTTTTGCCTTTGATGCAAGTACTTTTCATTTTACTTTGTGTTACATGCCTGACCCAAGAACAGAAGGGACCTGGCTGTGTTACACTGCTCCTATATTCTATTTATTTAATTTTACAAAATCCCAGAGAGCTTGCGAAAATGTTGTAACTTCCTCTCAGCTGCTATCATTTGTGTAACTGGCTCTGGCTTGCATGACCTCCACAGGCATCTCTGAACTTGATAGGGCCTGTATTTTCAAATGGGTTAAATGGGAAAGCATTTTTTTCAATGTGTTTTCAATTAACAGCAGAAGTATACGCCCTGTCTTCTTGCATATTTATTTCTCTTAACAAACATATTGTGGCAATTACAAGGAAAATGAGGTCCAAAATTCCATTATCTGTTTTTCAGGGTAGTGATAGACTCCAGGATTGTGTTCTACACTCAGGCCCTTTTTAAGGGTAGGTCAGAGGACCCTAAAGAGAAAGAGGAATTATAGACAAATTTCTTTCAACGGTAATTCCACGCTGATTGTCCAGAACGTACTAAAATGTTCCATCCACTTAATTCAAAAATCATAATAGTCCTCTCCATCACCCTACTGATGTCCCTTCTATTGGTCCTACTGAAATGTAGAGGCAGAAGTAAAATCAGAAGTGACTTCCCTATCCAGTCCAACTATCTCTGCATATTATTCACTTCCATAGGCATCTCATTTTAACAGACAGATGTGGCAGGTACACATGGCACAACACCACTTGCAATTAAAAAGTATCTCTGGAAAGTCCCAGGCCACAAACTGAAATAGATAACTGCACAGGCTGTCCTTCAAACCTCCTTCCCTATTTTAAAACTAAGCACCATACACCAACTAGACTTCTCTTAATATGCTGGCTATTATCCAGAGAAAATCCTCCACAGTATTGTTGGTTTTGTAATCACAAATGAAAAACTGGGATGTCTTCTCTCATTCACCAACTATAACAATCCAGTGCTTAGACTCCTTCAGCCATGAAAATCCAAACCTATTTAGAAACACATTTGGAAAATGTGCATAGGGAGAGACCTCACCGATATTTTAATTGTGAATGGTGGGTTTGGCTGTACTACAAGAGCCCAATTCTGTGGGACAGATTGAAAACAGCTACATTACACATGTTCACTACAAAAAGAGCATGTTTGTAAGTTAGCCAACATGGATTCACTAACTCCGTAAAATCCTCGTAAGAATCAAGGAACTTTGTAGCTTTCGCATGAGTTACTACGTTAAATTCATGGTACCATCTAGGCCAGTGGGGGCCAACCTTTTTTCGTAGGCGTGCCACAACCTAAACCCCGCACGTTCCCGGAGTGCCACTCCAACCCGTTCTCACCTCCTGATCTGCTGCTCCGCTTTGTGCTCCCTGCCTCATCTGCCACCTTCCACAAAGAGGCTCTGCATGCCACTTGTGGTACACATCCTGCTCCAAGCATTTAATTAATTTGCTAATCCTTGTGAAAAAATGACAAAATGCCTTGACTTTACCTGGAGCTAATCTGAGCTAAGAACACACTTTTTTATGGTAGAGAAGATAAAGCCTAAAGTTGGAGCCAGTCTCACGTATTTCTCAGAGAGAAATTCAGAAGAGTGCTGCTGTCTGCCTGAGCATGTGTAAATCTCTATACTTTATACTGCGGCATGTATTAACTTTGAAATTGCAACAGCTTCTGTTCAAGAAGTACTGGTAATATTGCAAATACCAGACAATAGCTGCTGCTATTTACAATGTTTTCTCTGTGTGCGGGCGTGAAATGTTTTTCTTAGGGCCCTGTCACCTGGAGCACTTAGCACATGCTTTATCTGAGATCACAGTTAGCATTATGGTGCCATATTAAAAGTTGGAAAGTGTTCTGAGCGGCCTCATGGTAATTCTTACTGTGTTCTCAGTTTGCTCTGGATTGGGTTGGAGCTGCAGGGCTCCTGCTGCCCTAGCCCCCTACCTAACCTAGTATTGGACGCTGCAGCTTGCACATCTACCTATGAAGTATGCAAACCACACACACAGAGCCTGTGCCCTCACCACCATATGCCCAACCCTGCCTAGGCCAGGAGTGCCTGCCCCGGCACACTGGGCACACTGGGCCTCTGCTGCAGGTGGACGGAGGCACAAGGAGCTGAACCTGGGAGAGGAACACCTCCTCCCACTGGATCCAGGGGGCAGTCTCAAACCAGCTCAGTGAGAGGGCTGGGACTGACAATCAGCTGATTGCCCCAGCCCTGGCACTGCGCCAGTCTGGAACATGTTTTACGGGTGCGGAGCAGTTTGACAAAAGCCGACCACATTTCTTAATATGATCTGGGGATGCTCCTCCCATGAAAAGTCATCTTGTTGGTACCACACGGTCACACTTAGCATGTATTTTGCTGCTTGAATGCATGGATGCTTGCCATTTTAAGTGCAGGTAATGTGTCCCAAGTTTAATGTGGGACATGGTCCTTACTAAGACTCTGTGTGTTGTTCTATGGAGATTGGGAACTATTAGCACCCATTCATCAGAGTTTAACAATATAACACTTTCTGAGTGGCCCTGAAACAGAGAGAGAACTGTGGCCTATATTGCAGCAAAATGTGAGGGGAAAGGGGGCCTGCAATATTGTTATGCATAATACGGCTTCGGTGTCCCCCTATTCTGTCTTATTTCCTCTCTGAAATCCCCTATTAGCTCTTCAACCTCCACTTGTTGATATCCCCTCCTAACCCCGATGTAGCTCTTCCCACCCTTTATGTGTGTTGGCCTGACCCATTGAGTCTTGATGCTTAGCTGGTCTGTTTTTCCATGTAAATATGGTTTTTCCTATACACATGGCTATTGTCCACATCTGAGCTGGCCGGAGACATACGTTTACCTCGTTTAAATCTCTTCCAAAGAACCACCTCTTCTGATGCCCTAGGACCGTGGTTCTCAAACTTTTTGGACTCGAGGCACACCTCTGTAAACTTTTGGGAATTGAGTGGTCCCAATTTCAAAAACTAATTAATATAATACAGGGCTTAATTCCTTACACAGGGGGATGGGCAATGGGGCTGGAGCATCACTCAGGCCTCACTTATCTCCTCTGACCTTGTGGCATCCTTCAAAGGATGTGGCAGCACCATAGGGTGCCCCAGCACCCTGGTTGAGAATCACGGCCCTAGAACTTGCAAGAAACGTGCCAACTCAGTCATGTACAAGTTTCATGGGAGGGAGGGAATTTAAATATTAAGTGGAAGGAAGAATGAAACTTTAATGGGAAAATGGTGTGAAAAAGTAAAAGAGGTTGAAATTTAAAAGAAAGAGAAATGTGAACGTAACATGTTTTCTCTTGGTTTGGTCTTTTGTTTAAGATTCAAACACAAATAACGTTTGGATTCATCATCAGCTGATCACTTTGCCTACATGCATTCTTAACCCTTTGCCTGCATATTATGTGTTTGGAAAATGTAATTGGTATTCCCAGACCTTAAATTATAATGCAATGTACATGCAATAAATTGCAAGAATGTGCAATGAATTAATTTAATCATACACCCTTGATCTATTAATTAATCAGCCTCAGGATGTTAGTAAATTGGCTTTTTTTTTTTGGTTAGCTTAAGACATGTTTCCTCTACCACCATCAAAATGCTGCATTTCCTGCTCCCTCCTCCCCCCCACGAAACAACAACAACAACAACAACAACCCTTCATCCTAAAATCCAGGACAGGCACAATTCAGTCCACCTCGAACAACAGACACTCTTTACCCCAAAACGCATTAGCTTTGAAGTCCACAGCTTTAATGCGCAGCCAATCCCACCTAACTTTATTAACATAGGAATACAGCTTTAGTAGCTGTTGTAAAATTATGTTTCAAAGAGTTTATATTCTTAAAATAGCTTTTCTGTAACTCACGTGACATATAAAAACACATGGCGGTGTTGCAAAAACATTTTACTAGCATTCATTTGGAGTGACTTGCATAAGTAACTTAAGATTTTACTCCCTTCACTCCAAACCCGACCCCAAAAAACCTCACAAACTACACTATCATATTTTATGTCTACTTTGCATCCAATATCATCATTTCTGCTGTGGATTTGGAAAGTTCTCTCCTGCTTAAAAGTAATTTAATATTGTAGCAGTTAGCTTGGTAGAAAAATACACCGGAGCTTTTTGAAAAGTAACAATCCTAGGTGAGAAAGACCCAAAACAAACTTACAGTGTATCTGGATGTGCTTGTTCTCGCACCAGAGACAGGCATATAACATCCTAGCTAAGACCCAGATAACAAGTGGCAAGTTCATTTCTGAAGATACACTTAACACCTTGTAAGTATTAGAGAACACTTCCAGAAAGAAAGTGTGATTAAAATAGTGCTCAAGTTTTGAACTCATTCTGCAGTTTCCAAATTCATCACCAAACATATCAGCACTCTTTTGAAAAGATATATGCCAGAAAGGTAAAAGACAGGATAGCATATGAAATTATGGGGCGCACTCCTTTGAGAAGTCTCACACAAGTGTAATAGTATGGTGTACTACCCTGTGTATTAAGAGAGGGCATGAAAACTGGAACAGACTTATCGGATTTAAAACTGCCTGGATTTCACCACTCAGACGTAAAGGTGTCAAAACATTCAACAGAAGTTACCCTAAAATACTCTTCAAAGTTTTATCATTCAATTAGTTCAACAAACATACACCTAAAATAGCATCAACCAGGACCCGTTAAATGGCCATGACTTTTAAAATAAAACTTTCCCAACCTCTGCACACCAAGTCAAAAAGATCAGGAAAAAGAAATGTGGCAGTTACAATTTTTCTGTTTGTCACTGGCTTTGTTAAATATAGGGCAAAGCAAGAATCACGAGCAAGTTGCAAAGACCAAACCTACGCCTTAGAGAAACAACAGACCACTGAAATGTTCAACAGCACAAAATAAGAAAACAGCACATTTGTTTTCCCTGCAAGAACATCCATCCTTACTGATCAACTTTTGCACCGCCTCTCGCTTAATAAAAAGTTTCTTAAAATGTTCCCTTTGGAAGCAAAGCAATGAAAGCAAAGAGTTAATCCTGCTGCAGTATCAACTGGTGTTAGACTTACTATTAACTTTAATTTACAGAGTAATCTCCCTTTAAAAAATGATCAGCACTTCCTTGCTGCACTGTAACACGGAGAAGTATATTTTAAATGCTCCCTGGAGTCTCTCTAAACATCTGCTTAAAGGTTTTCTGTATCTTAAAGGGATCTAATTACCAGAAACTCCTCTGTTACTTAAGCCCAGGGCTCACATTTCGATTATAACTCAAGTTCCAGTTAATTTGGGGGGTAAACCAAGATGACTGTACCAAAAAGAAGAAAATACAGGCCTACCTTAAAACTTTCCAGCTTTTCAGAGGATCCAAGTCAGAGATTATAGAAACCATTGTATAAATAATAATGATAAAAAAAAAAAAGCTGCGGAGAAGGCTAACCACAAAAAGCAGCAAGTACTCTGCTCAGTGTGGGAATGACAACGGCCCCAGCAGAGCTCTTCCTACTTCTCAAGCTGATAAGCACTTGTCCCAGCTTCTCTCCACCCCCAAAATCAATCTTGTGCTATATTGCTTCACAGTCCCAGTTTCATTTCTTCACCACTACCTTTTAAAGCCCTTGTAATCTGCTCCAACTGATCAAATTTGACCTTTTTGTAGCCCACTTTATTCCAAGCACAGCTCTCGGTTAAATCTCTCTTTATTAACACCGTCCTTCTTGGCTTTCTTTTGGAACAAACACAGATCAAGCTTGAAGCCTCTAGACTTTGCCAGCAATCATTTACAGATTACTGCAAACTGCAGCCTTCTCCTTTTGGGTATTTCTTCTGCCTCTTAGGTTTGCTTTCATATTCTTTTTCCAAAGGTTGTTTAGGATTTCCCATCCCCCATGCTTTTATTTTCTATAGTTTAGATTCTGCTACTTCAAGAGGGGTCTTTTTAAAACAACTCCCCACTCTACATACACATCTCTCCCCTTTAAAAAAAAACCAAAAACCAAAAACTTCAGAACCTTACAAATTTGGCTTTGTCTTGTTTTGTATTTTTTCCCCTCAAATATAACAGCTCCATAAACTTAAGCTCCAATTCAAAGTACCCTGGTTTCTGGACAAGGCTCCTTTTTTTTTGTAGAACAAGCTTAATTCAAAGTCAAATGTATCCCCATAAAAGCCTGAAAGGGCTTAAAGGTGTCTATTTAAAATCCTTCAAGCCAATCTCTTTTTTTTTCTTTTCATTTTTAAAAAAAAGATAGTATAGCATTGTTCAGATTACTAGAGTGCACAGCACTCTGACAGCACTCTTTTGGGCCAATATGCTATTTAAAAATATATATATGAATGAGTGCTTTCTTTGTATTTTTTGCGCAAACGTTTTTGACGTTGGTTTTTGAATGTGTCTGTCTATATATTTTTTCTCCTCTTCACACCTCCCGTTCAAAAAAAATGATTGTCCCCTCCTGCCCATCAGTATTGATTCACTGGAGGAGATACTGGAATTCCTCTAATGAAAATGTCGGTACTGGACAGAACGTGCAACTGTAGAGCAAACCTCTGGAAAGGGCCAAGGTGGACCAAATGGTGGATATTTCCCCAACCATGCATTAGCAGAGGGACATCCCTTGTTCCATTTTCCTCCTTCCAAATTATGCTGTCCTCCAGTAGAAATAACTCTCAGGGAAAGTGAGGAACAATTTGCATTTCTAAGGCAAGAAAGTCCAGTGAGAAAGAGACTAGCCTGGAACTTGAGAGACTCATGATAAAGTCCCTGCTTCTCCACAGATGCCTTATGCAAGTTCTCCTCCAGTTCTCCATCTGCAACATGAAGGGCATTTGTGCCTGAAAGCTTGCTAAGCAGAATTTTTCCAACTATTTGAGTTGGTTTAATAAAAGATACCAGATTTACCCCCAAATACCTGTCTACACAGGAAACAGGGCACTCATTTGGATAAACACATTAAAGATAGTGAGGTGGTTAGATAGTTTGTTAATAAACCCATGTAAGTGCTTTACATGATTAGTTGCCCTCCTCTAGAAATCCAATCTGTTGCTTCCTTCCATGGCAGGACTGCCAACTGTCCATAAGTTAGTAAAAATTAAGGATAAAATTCATACAAAAATTCAGCTATCTATAAAAACTCTAAGCAGTTAGATCTGATTGAAGATCCCTGGTTCGCAATAAGCTTGGTGCAGTGTTGAAGGACAGGTGGAGCACAGCACCACCACCTGCTGTCCAAGCAGGAGTACAGCACCCTGCAGGGAGCATTCTCTATGCTTTGTGGAGAGTCCATTTGTCTGCCTAGAGCAGTGTTACTCAACCTGTGGGACGTATAGATCATGTAGGTGGGACTTTTTTTTTTCCTTAAAAATTTCCATTAATGATTACTATAATACTAAAATGCATGTAAATGTAAAAATACACTTCTTGGAAAAAGTGGGGTTTTGTTTTTATCATGGTGGGACCAGGATTTTTTGACAAAATGGTTGGTGGGACACAAGGTGCAAAACATTGAGAACTACTGGCCTAGAGTATTCCTGGATTGCAGACAGACATTTTTGGGGGTTCGTTCCAGGATGGGTGGGGGTGGCTGGTGGGGTAAGGTCGGATGAGGCAGCAGGATGTGGTCGGGGCATCAGGAGGACCTGGGTACAGGAGCAGCACAATGTAAAACCTTTGCTGCAGTCAAACAGGATTGCCCACGCAAGAAAAAAATACTGAAACTTTTTCCCCCCAATGACAACCAAACTAACTTCTATTTTTTTTACTGTGGTTAATGTTAAATCCTAAATTTGAACCTAGCCCGTTTAACTGGGATCTTGCAGCAAGGCAAGGTCTGGCTGAAGAATTACATTTACATTATTTAAGACATATCAGTAAAACGCATGCTAGTAAAAAAGTTTAGTTGTCAGTAGAAAGTTTGCAGATTGCAAATCTAGAAAATATTCCCTTGGGTTGGCAACCTTGTTTCATGGTTGTGGTGAAGGAAAATTCATGTTTCTTTGATTCTACCTAAAGGCTAAATTACACGTTCCCTCTTTTCCTCCTCTCTGCAAGAATGTGAGCTTCCTGGGAGTCTCTTGCTAATATAGGGGCTGCACATACTCCTCTCCCACTCTTTCCACTTTACCTCACTTTCAAATAAATCACTTAAACCCGCCCCAACCACATTTATATCTACTCCCTCACAAGGCTCTCACTGTTTAATTCATGTTCATTACGAAGATTAAAAAAGTGTAACTTTTTTCACCCTAAGCAATGTTTCAGAATTGAGGAGGGAGAGAAGAAAATATCCTATCACCTCAGACTTTCTTTTTTTCCTTCTGTATCAATCATATCATGGGGCTTTGTCACATTATAAAAGATGAGTGTTATATAGTTAAGGCTGGGAGAAGGGAGAACCAGTCTCACTCCAGGTCCTATTATAGGGCTATAAATAACTTTATCATTTCATTCATTATTGGCCATATAGCTTACAAAAGATGGGCCTGAACCAAACCACAGGATCGGAGAACATGTATGTAGCATTCCAGTCCTACTACTGACATAGCATAATGCCTCATCTACACTGAATGAAGGGCAAGTAACATTACTCTCCATTTTACAGATTAGGAAACTGAGGCCTAGAAAAGCAACTTGTCCAAGGCTGCAGGCTCAATATCAAAACTTGTATAAATAAACCCTCCAAAATTGCTGAGCCCAATTTAATCTCCACATCTGCAAAGCCCACAAAGCCTAGCTCACGTCGCACATAGTCAATACGTTTCGGGCTTTACTCGCACTCATTTTTGCAAAAGTCCCGGCCCACCCTTGGAGAACATTTTATAACCTTCTCCCACTGTCTCTACAGTAAAGAAATATCCCTACAGTCAAGAAACATATTTCCTTTCTTATTTAGACTTGTGTAAGGTTATTTATATTATTTTCTTCTTAAACTTTTCCTCTCTGGAAATAAAGTCAAATCCTTCTTTCTCCTGACCTGACTGACATTTAGCCAATTTCTCTCCAGCACTGAAAAAAAGCAACTATAAGCTTTCTAAAAATAAGATGAGAAGGTTAAGTTTAGCAGAGAGAAACTTGCAACAGGCAATGGATTTTCCAAAACAGCCTCATGCATTTGACATAATAATAATAATGGTTAGCTACAATAGGGAGGAAAAAACAAACAAGACCAAAAAGTCCTGGATAAAATAATTTGCTTCTCATTACTGGACTTTCCCCTCGTTTAGCCAAATTCCTGCGTAATTATGATGTCTGATCTTTTGCCCTTTTAAATTCTTTTTTTTAAATAGGAAAAAAAAAATCAGTGAACTTCAGCTTGCTCCCCATCAAACAGACAATCACAGCTGTAAAATATTACAAAGTAAAATTTACTACAGTTAGCCTGGAGGCAACAGCGCTGAAAGTTTCCTCTACCTGCTGAAGGATCCCAGCCTACCTGTCAATGCAATTCAGGTCTGTCCTTGTTGTAACATGTATTGAATGCAGCACCAGAAAGAGGTTAGCAGTTCTCTGCTAATAAGCTGAAGTCTTCCAAGAGTTTCTTTGGTGCTAAAAGATTTTAAAAACCCCAAATACAACATTCACATGCACAAATACACAAGGGGAAAAAAACCCAAACCAACAACCTCAAAATAGTGTCCCCTTTCCTGGCTGAGATAACCACATCTCCTGTAAGCACTCAGAAAGTTTCAGATTAGTCAGCTACAAGCATTTGCAGGTCAAGTGCAGGACAAAGTATCACAAAAAAAAATTATAAAGATGACAGCTACTGAGTGTATAAGGCTGATTTTATGTCAAAATGAATTTTTTTTTCCAGGCGCTCACTCATCAGGGACCTGTTGCGCTATGTATTTAATTGTGTCGGACAGCAAACAGCAGAACAAGTGCAAGCAGCAGCGTAGTTCAGCTATGCAGTGCTTTTGCAAGGGGTCACATCATTCAAAAGTATTTGAGGGAGTCAAGGAAAGAGTCTGCCAAAGCAATCAATTTGAGCCAGGATAACCAGGTTATCAGGATAAACAGGTTATCAGACAGCAAAGGAAAGGTGTGGGTGAGGGTCACCTGCCCTTTAAAGCATCTTCCCACCACTCATATTTCTTCTCTCGTAACCATGTCTCAGTGCTCTGCATGCAAAGAAATATTAGGTTAGAAGAAGCTTGGGTCTCTGTCTCTTTTTTTTCTTAATCATTAAGCCCCCATTCTCTTTGGAGGGAGCCTATTGTGAAACAAAAACTTATCTATTCAAGTGTGGCCTCAAATTTAGTTGCTGTCTGCTGCTGCCTGATAAAGACTCTTCTTCTGGCTATTTCCCCTCC
>NW_017729008.1:33755319-33757657 GCF_001723915.1 Gavialis gangeticus
GAAGAAGCTTGGGTCTCTGTCTCTTTTTTTTCTTAATCATTAAGCCCCCATTCTCTTTGGAGGGAGCCTATTGTGAAACAAAAACTTATCTATTCAAGTGTGGCCTCAAATTTAGTTGCTGTCTGCTGCTGCCTGATAAAGACTCTTCTTCTGGCTATTTTCACTCCCACATTACCAACCCCCATCCCCACAGTGCCGAATGGCTCTCCTTTTAAGCAATGCAATGACTAACTGAAAATGCATTCCAGTACTTTAAAAGCAGCCTTTCTTTTCCTGTTGACCAGCCAAATGTTTTATAGTTGGCAAGGCACCATTTAAACTTGGGAACTCAGGCACTTGTTCTTGGCCTACTCAAGTGATAAAATCCTACCCAGTTTAATCACTCAGTTGCAATCCAAATATGTCAACATTAATAGCTGCTTTCTGAGAATCCAAAGTATTCAAAACCTTAAAAAACAATTCCTACCTCGCTCAGTTCAATACATTTTCTTTTCACTCGGTCCCTGTGTAAGCCCCAAGTTCAGGAGAATTGCAGGGCTGTGCACGAAGATCTGAACTCATAAAAAGTAGCTCTACAAATAAAAGATTTCAGTAAATCCTGAAGACAGTTACCTTGTTTGGGGCTGTGATATTTTACCATGATTGAGCCTCCATCAGACAATTAGCAAGCACCAATATGCACAGCACTAATATCCAAGAAGCCTGAAATTTGATGCATTTCACCACGAGAAAACAACTCGGATGTTAACTTTCTCTAACAGCCCCAGACTTTTAAGTATTTCATTTTTCTGCTACACGGCAGCCAGGCTTGTGTGAAACCTGCGTTTTAACAGTTAACCATTAATCTTAAATTACATAAGTGTCTCATACATATCAACGTTTCACTTTAACAAAGTCTTCAGAGACGAACTTTCAAGAGATGACATTTTTTTTTTATGTGAATGCAATTTTAATGGATTTTCAAGTACTTTCAGGTTTTGCTCATGACAACTGGCACAATAAAAAGCCTTATGAACAAAGATGTGTTTTGTGCCTATTCACTTAACAAGGAGTTACTATTACAAACTACCTTATCATGGGAGAATTTCTTTGCAGTGTCTCTCAAAAGACCTGGAAACCTTTACAGCATTCATAGTTCACCTTACACAGCATATGGACCAAACTTTTTGTGTCTGCTACTGAACTACTCTTTATGGGCCAGAAGGAAAGCTTTTTAATTTTGTAGGCTTGGCAGAACAAGAACACTTGTGCAGTTTCCAATACATGGGTTCCCTTTCTCAACCCAATAGAAAATAAAGCCTCCTTGTATTTGCCAGACATTTTATGAAAGGGCTGGTCACACACCCCAATCTGTTCCTTTTCATTCCATTCAGGGGAGTCACGGGTCAAATTTGGTACGCACAGAAAAACAGCAGCTGTTAACCCCTCCAGTGCTGCACTTGATAGAAACAGCAAAGCCCATATTGTTCTGTCTTTCCATTTCCATCCACTGTCAGGTCACACAGCGTACACCCAGGGATACTTATGAATTCCCTATGAAAAGCTCATGGTAGAGGCAGCCTCCACCATGTAGCTCAGGAAATAAAAAAAAACAAAAAAACTTTAGATAATGACCTTAACAATCACTTGGGTTTGAATGCCATGTTTTCAGATGACACAGACACTTCCATATGCTGTGAATGAAATTCCCAGTTTGCAAGCTGTTAAAGTATAAATCCAGAACTAGTATCGTTAAAAGTATAAATTCAGAATTAAATTATGAAGCACCCAAATGGCGAAACATTTTTGAGAGGGAATTTCCACAAGTGCCCCATTCCTCTTGGTACTTTGAAGACTGCATCTCTGTGTATACAATTACTGCAGAAATCCACAGGAAAGGAAGATTACTGATTAAGGCACTCGACTGGATGTCTTGGCTTTGTTCCTGACGCAATCTTCTTGCATGAACTGGAAACAAGGCCTTTCCCATCTCCATACCCTAATTCCCATATTGGAAGGAGGGATAATGCCTATTCAAAGAAGAAATGGACCCCAGAATACTGCTGAACACTTCAGCTTAAAGGACTGATAATCCCCGTTCCATCTCCAAAAAGGAGAAGGAGGCAAGTTTTTTAGGCCCAGATCAACCGAAACATTATTTCTCTACTCCGTTAAATAGAAGTCAGATGGCCTGGCTGAGGCAGTCCATTCAGACGGATGACTTCCCATCATCATGGAAAATTTGGGAATTTTTACATCCAAAAATCCAAGCCATGAATTATGGTCACTCATGTATATCTGTATTAAAAATAAAAACCATTAGGCAGGATTAAAGACTACGGAGGCCTAAATGGAGCTA
>NW_017729008.1:33762657-33769269 GCF_001723915.1 Gavialis gangeticus
TACATCCAAAAATCCAAGCCATGAATTATGGTCACTCATGTACATCTGTATTAAAAATAAAAACCATTAGGCAGGATTAGAGACTACGGAGCCCTAAATGGAGCTAAGTGAGAAATAACAAAGAGTGAAAAAGCTAAACTTCCATGTTAATTGGGGTGGAATGAGGGAGGGCTAATGGGAGTTTCTCAGAATTAAAAGTGTATTTGCATTAGAGATAAGTTATTGTTTGAGAAGTACCTCAGCAAGTAAGGGTATGTCTTCACTGCAGAATTAGCTGCTATTCTTACCCTAGCATGCAACCCTTGCCACCTTGCTTTTGCTACAAACACAGAAGAAACTCTCATCTCAGATTTAGTGGTGATGTCAGTCTAGGCTGGATGTCCCATTTGGGGACAGGAATTGGAATCTGGCTGCTGCTTTCACTTGGACTGGTAACTCGCTCTCAAACTAAGAACTCAAGCTAGACTTTCGTGGATAGATTGTCTTCCATCGCCCTCGCATGAATTTCCCCCATGCTCCTAGGAGGACAGAAGTTCTACAGTTCACCAGAAAATATTCAGCGTATCAAATTGGAGAAGCAAGAACTACACACAATGCCCCAATACTGGGGACTGCTGCATGAGAGGGTATCCAGCAATTACAGCAAGGCTTTGCAGGGCGACTGCTCACACCTGGGCTAGGCTAACACAAGAGCTCACATCCAGGTGCTGATCAACGGAAGCTAGTTCTGTAGGGCACTGGTGCTCAACTTCTTTTATACCAGGACCCGTTTGTAAACACTGATGGCCAGGCCCAACCCGACCTGCTGCCCCCCGGGGTGTGGGGCAGGAGGTGGGTGTGTGGGACATGGGGGGCCCCAAGCAGGCTTGAACTCTGCCAGCCTGCAAGGTAAAAGCCATCATTTTCCACGTTTTTAACCTTTAAAAGACAATCCATTTTTAAAGTTGGTGGATCCATGTTTAAAGTTTGTTTGCAACCCTTTCGTATAGCCTTGCGACTCACTTTTGGGGCACGACCCGCAGGTTGAGAAACGCTGTAATGAATACATATCCAGAGTTTGGATGTCCTGCTCTGTGATTAACTCTCAGCTCTGTTAGGAGGGAGTGACTTGGAATGGGCTGGTCTAATGCCCTTAAAAATAACCATCTTTCTGTGTTTCATTAGAGTAGGTGAAGACCAAAAGAGTTGCTTCAAAAAGCTTTTTAAAAGTTTAAGAGCCTTAAATTTTTACATAGTTTAGCCTCTAAAAGGAGAACTTAAAATGCAGAGGACCCAGCAGCTCCCCTTTCCCATCTACAGGCTCCCTCAACAGCAGTTCACCCCTCTTCAACAAAGTATTTCCATGTGCTTAACTTGCCAACCCTTACCAACTTTGCTATATAATGATGGCTTGAAGCACATAGTGAAATGCTTTGCTGAACTGGATTTTAAGGCTTAACGTTTTATATTTAAGCAGCGAAATTCAGGCATGTATTTTTGAAAACCCTGAGCACAAACTTTTGCACTTCCTATTTGCATAGTAGCTAATGGGATCTAAACAAAGAAGATACGAGAATATCAAATAAGGAGATATGTTTTGCTACTGATCCAAAAAAAAAAAAAAAGCTGACATGAAAGTAGGGCAAGAGAAAACGATTCAGATGCTTCAGTAGTCACATTCATATTTCATATAAAGGCATGGAGAAACATCCTTTCTGCCTAAGGATGAACTACACCAGTGCTGGCTGGCTTTATGTATAATAGTGGTCAAGATTCAAAATTTATCAACACTTGCCACACGCATACTGGAGATGGCATTTTTTTATTATCCCGAGTGTAGGGAAATACTACAATATGAGAGACTACTGCTTTCCATGGCAGCTGGAGGATTTCAAAAGCACAAAGAACAGTTAATACTCAATTCTTATTGAAAAACAAGTAGAAATTGGACAAATAATTCTTATTTGGTTCTTGAAAAACTTCAGCCAGCTGCTTATTTGCATATATTTGTGTGATCTGTTGTGCCTGGCTTGTATGTGTTATTGTGTTAATATAAAGTAGGGGCACACATTCACACAAGCCAGACATAACAGATCACATAGAGAAGTAAATTTCTTCCGGCCTGTTGTGAAAACAAAATGGTGTCTGTGGGAGTAAGGGGATCCTACCACTGTCACATCAAAAGAAATCAACTCAGGGTCTAGTGAGAAAACTCAGCTTATCTATTTAAAAAAAAAAAGATCCCTAGTCTTATTTAAGGAAAAAGTGGGAAATTTCTGGCTTCAACCTGCTTTCGCACCTCAATTACTTCCCCTGGGCTACCTGTACAATACAAATTTATTTCATTAAGGATAATATAAAACTTACCTTCTTTCTACACCTAGTCATTTCAGAAGAACATCACATAAAAAAAATATTTATTGCCTATTTCATTTTTTCTTATTTTCAGAAATGTGCCCTAATTCAAAACATTAAGAACAAACACTGCCTACCAAAAAGTGTTTCATTTGGTGCAAGGGTTCCCTTCATCATTCCCAAATACTCAGGATCTCTTTACTGCTCCTCTTATTCACTATTCACTAGCACTGGTAATTTTTCTTCTAGTTCAGTTGTTTTCAACCTGTGCTCCATGCACCCCTGGGATCTGCAGACTCTATCTAGGGGGTCCACGAAAGATGACTACGATCAATTAAAACTGTGTGAATACTCACACTCTCTATTCAAAGGGGTCTGCACATCCATGTGAAATATTTTAGGGGTCCACAAATGAAAAAAGGTTGAAAACCACTGTTCCAGTTAAATGGAGCTGATCTGTGATTCTCATAAAGGCAGGCACAAGTGCCCAGATTGAAATAACATTTTTATTATTTTAGAAACCTTGAGCATAAATGCTCAGTCTGGCGGGGTCTGATAGGTGAAGAATCTGACTACAAAAGAGCAGGATAAATAGGAGCAGTTTGCTAAGACATTATGCTGCCCTCTAGGCACTGGAGGTCTAGAAAGAAGAGCACAGTCAAATGGGATGAGCACAGAACCACAGGGACGCGATTCTTAGTTTCTGATTTGGCCATTTTCCACTGCAGACTTGAAAAAAACTCCCAAAGACTTAATCTCTGAACTCAGCATGATCCAAGATGCAGAACAGTCGAAGTTCATACTGACCCACTGGCCTTAGGAAGCTTGATTAATTTAATAGATTCATAGCATTTAAAGCCAGAAGGGATCATTAGAGCCTCTAAGTTTGACCTCTTTAGCATTTACCTCTTAATCTCTGTATCAAATAACATGCATTTGGCTAACGGTCTCTGTGCTGTTCCACAGTGAAGAACACCCCACCCACCTACTCCTGCTCCATCTCAGACAACTCCAGAAATTAAAGGAACGTAACTGCCTTAGACCAGCCCTGCATGTACATCCAGCACCACTCCAGGCTCTGCCTTGAGTGAGCATATTGGCATGGACACAGGGCCGCTCCAAGGTAGTTACAGTCTCATTTGGGGGTGGTTTTGTCATTCATGGTGTGGCAGTGAGTGGATGGAGCAGGTTTAATGGCAACATTCCTAGACACAGCATGGAGGCAGGGCAGACCTGCCCTAAATCACAATTTATGTTCAACTGAAATATCTCTTCTAGGCAGGCATCTGGGCTTGAACTGGACATATTAAAAGATGGAGAATCGAATGCTTCCCTTGGTAGTTTGTTCCAGTAGTTAATCACACTCAGGGTTCAATATTTGTGCCTTGGCTCCAATTCAGAGCGTCTGCTTTAGTTACCCACCATTGGTTCTTGTTCTGCCTTTCTCCACTAGTTTAAAAAGACCTACAGCATTTTCTTGCACTAGTTTAAAAAGACCTACAGCATTTTCTTCTGGCTAAAGTACTTACGAAGTCACCTTTCAATCTTCTTTTACATAGGCTAAACCGACTGAGCTCTAAGCCTCTGATTGCATACTACATTTATTAAAATTCTTCTCTGTGCCTTCTCCAAGTTTTCAAAATCTTTTCCAAAAAAGTGGATGTGAGGACTGGATGCTGTATTCAAGAACTGGGTCCTGCAGTGCCATACACAGAGGTAAAATCATACTGTTATTCCTTTCTATGATACTACTCCCCATTTATACAACCAAGGAATGAATTATTCCTTTATGTTGAAGCTTTGCATTGGGGGCCTGTATTCAGTTCCTTGTCCATCATGACCCTTACATCCTTTTCAGAATCACTGCTTTCCACAATCCTGTCCCCTATTCTACAGGTATATCCTGCATCCCTTGTTCCCAAGAAAAAATACTTTACATTTAGGTCTATTAAAATATTTTTGAAAGGGCTCAGTTGAACCAATGATCTGCAGGACTGCCTTGTCCTCATAAGAATTTGGCACCTGAATAATACGTGTGTTCCCCAGAAGTTTTAACAGTAGCTATTTTATACATTTACTGCTAGATTGTTGATGAAGATGTTAGGTCCAGTACTAAGCCCTGCTACATAAGTGGTGAACCTAATACTGATCAATGCGAATGCAAATAGGAACGCTTGAGAGGGATCCCCTATTGAGATCTGTCACATAGCCAACATTAAATTCACTTAACATGCCTGAATGTCATGCAGTATTGGAGCCAAGGCACTTTGCCACTATTACATCTCTATCTATTCTTACCGTATTATTTTATTTTTGTGAGATTACATGGTTTGGCAAGACCTGGTTTTCAAAAAAACCTTTGTATATTGACTAGCATTAGTTATATTTCTATCCTTTAATTCATTAGCAGTTCACTGCTATATGCTTTCCTTTATTATATTGCTTAGGATGTCAGGTCAAAGAATTCAAAGGTGCTTGTCTTATCCCACTGATTTTGTTTTTAATATTGTCATAACATGACAACTTTTGAAGTCTTCTGGAATTCCCCCAGTTCTCCAAGACACTAACAATAGAGATAGGTGGCTCAGCTCCTTAGCAGCTCTTGGGTAAAAACCATCTAGACTAATTTACATTAAATTGTCTCCACAAGACTTTTCTTTAAACAGTCTCAGTTATTCATAGTCGAGAAGGATGACGGATAGCCCAGGGCTATAAATGCTGGCTTGGAACCTGAAAGGTTTACATTCCTTTTCCTATCCTGCTGCTGATATCCTGCATGACCTTGAGCAAGTCACTTTAGTTAGTATCCTTCAGTAGGCCCCGCAGAGGAAGTATTTGTTTTGCAAATTCTCCGGTTCCTCTAACACCATTGACACCAACATTGAGTTGGTATGATGACCATTGAATTAATGAACTGGGAAACACTTCTTCACCCTCAATGGGAGGGGTTCATCATCCTACTTATTTTTATACACGTAGTGAATATTAATGAACTATATCTGCTGTTTCGACTTCACTGTCAGCATCTGATGAAGTATGTTATTGCTCATGAGAGCTCATGCCTCTCTGACCTAGTATGTGTCTTAAGTACCCTTCTTTCTGAACTATTATTAATAACTCTCCCCCTCTAGTAACAGATTATACCACTGATTATCAACTGGGATGCTGTGAGATCCTTTTAAGGGTGCCGCACAAGATTAGCAGTGTTAGGTGCAATCACGGATGCACGATTCACAGACAAACCCAGAGATTTCAAATAGGAATCCATAACGTCAAAAACATTCTGACCTGTTGTAGTCTTTCTGAGTACTTTACAACAGAAGAATTCCTCTACTATTTTTTCTGTAGACAAAAAAAATAATGAAGGCTAAGAGCTCTGAGAGGTGCGTACAGTCAAAGAAAGAGTGCCTTGAGTCTAAAAAGGTTGAGAACCTTGCTAGAAAGATTTTCGTCTTGACACACAAATTTTCATTATCCTTCTGCCTGCCAGCCATGGGATTTTCTCTTATGTCTTCAATATCTCTTCTCAGTTTTCTATTCTAGATAAATTCTAATCTATGGGCACATCTGTGTGTGCCGATTTAAGGTGCATTAACCAGTTTTAAGGCACATTAAGGGTACGGGTCTACACGTGCACCCTTAATGCACCTTAAAAATGGCAATTTTAGGCTATTTGTGCCTAAACTTGATACCTGTAAAAGCAGGTATCACATTCAGGTGTGAATAGCTAAAGTTCATTAATGCACATGTAGACATGTTAAGATGCATTAATGCTGTGTATGTTGACTGATTTGGGACTAACTTGAGTCTCAAGTCAGTCTACACATCTTATTAATGCAACTTAGCACATGCACATGTAGATGCTTGCCTAAATTGCCTTAATGAGCATTAGGCAAATGCACATTAAGCTTAGGCATGTGTAAAAGCATGTGTAGAGATGCCCTATGCTTACCTATTTGATGCCTCACCATTTAAAATGTATTTTCATACATGCATGCATGCACACACATGCACACAATTTGTAATTGCTACCTCCACTTCACCATTACTGGAGTTATTTTTAGCTGAAACAGTTCTCTTCCTTGATTGTGAAATTGTGGCCTTTTTCCTCAGCTGCAGTGCTTTATGATCAGTAGGCAACTGCAAGACATTTCCTCACTACATTTCACTACCACCAGTGAAGATTTATCTGATGCTTTGATAATCCCATCGCATCTTGCTGTTAAATCTATCTTTTTTTTCTGCAGGGAGATGGCACACTCTTCTTTAGTTGTTTCT
>NW_017729008.1:33774269-33775357 GCF_001723915.1 Gavialis gangeticus
AGCTGAAACAGTTCTCTTCCTTGATTGTGAAATTGTGGCCTTTTTCCTCAGCTGCAGTGCTTTATGATCAGTAGGCAACTGCAAGACATTTCCTCACTACATTTCACTACCACCAGTGAAGATTTATCTGATGCTTTGATAATCCCATCGCATCTTGCTGTTAAATCTATCTTTTTTTTCTGCAGGGAGATGGCACACTCTTCTTTAGTTGTTTCTTTAGTGTTTGCTGAATTCTCTGTCTGGTCATCTTAATATGAAGTCACTGATAACCACTTGCCTCAGATGACAAGGCGGTCCATCAAGAAGGCCCCCTCCTGTAGCTTGCTCCAGCTATGCAATCAGGAAAGTGATATTTTATCCTCTAATCTTACAGGATGGTTTTGCTTAGTTAGTTGTATAGTCACAGGGCCCTGATTCTCCATATTCCATAATTTAACCACTTGGCACAGAATTGCACTTCAAGATCTGAGGTTTTAACTCAAAAGAAAAGTATCTAGCCTTCTAGCTTTCATTGTGGAGATAAACTTGAAAACATGAACCACATTTAAATTAATTCAGTCTGCAGAAACTCTGAAACGTGAATTGCCTCAATTAATCTCAGTCAGGACCTTGTGGATTCCATAGACACAGAATTTGGCTGCCTCCTGCTATGATTTTTTGTTATATAGCTTGAAAGCAGGTAACTATGTCTTGTTGGGAGAGGAAGCTTTAACTCCAATTTTCCCTCCAAGCTGGTATTTATTAGTGCAGTAGAGCATGCACTGTCACCTATTCCATGGAACACGCTATTCTCTCAGAGCAAGAGTTTATACATATGAAATAGAGGGATAAGGAGTCTGATGTATAAGGCTGACTTGTTAAACCGTCTAGATTAGTGGTGCTCAACCATTTAGCTCTGTGGGCCAGAAGAGTGCTGAGGGGCTGGTCCATGGGCTGGATCAAACATCGTGTGCCAGGATCAGGCGCTGGGGCCTGGCACTGCCCTCTCCCTGCACTTCATACTGGGATCGAGCTCCAGAGGCTGGTGCCACTCCCTCTCACTGGGATTGAGCCCCAGGGGCCTAGTGCCACTTCCTCCCCCCCCCCCC
>NW_017729008.1:33775575-33779568 GCF_001723915.1 Gavialis gangeticus
GCCCCAGGGGCCTAGTGCCCCTTCCCCCCCCCCCCCCCACATACCGGAATTGGGTGCTGGGGGTCTGGCACCACCTCCATCCAGCGTTGCACATTGGGATCAGGCCCCGGATCCAGAGTGCAGGGCCTAGGGCTCCCCACCAGTTTAGAAATTTGGCAGCAGGGGAGTAGTGCCAGTGCTCTCCAACTGCCAAATTTCAAGACCAATGGGCAGCCCCACAGGTTGAGTGTTGAGCACCCCTGATTTAAATAGTAGAAACAGGGAGTTAGTCGTGCTAGTCTGAAGGCAGGCAGAAGGCTCTGTAGAGGGGCTCGAGACAGAGTGCTGGCATTCTTAATTCTGTCCTTCCAAATGATATGGATGATTTCCAAAGACATTGCTGATGGTAACATGCCAAGGGTTCCAGGTGTTTCCAATAATTGCCAAAATCCCATCAACACCTTCTACATCAATGAATCTATTCACCTATATCTCAGACAGTGTGGGGTGGAGGAATAGGAGAAAAGGACTTACTGTATTTATGTATTTACTCAATTCCAAGATGTGTTTGTTTTCCCCATTCAACATGGGGAGAAAACTCCCCTTGTCTTGGAATCGAGTATGAGGTGATGTTGGGGGGGGGCAGGGAAAGGCAACTCCTACTCACCCTGACTCTGGCAGGCTCTGTCCCCACTGTAGCCCAGGGCATAGAGCATTTGTTTGCATTGGCCGTAGCCCAGCTCAGCTCTGTAGAAGTGGTGGCAGCCCCCTATCACCTCCCCACCTCTTGCCCTCTACCTGTTTTCCTACTGCTTCCCCTACTTCCTGCTCCACTGCCACAGTTTCCCCTGATACAGCAGTTGGGGAGATTCATTTAAGTTAACTTTAAGTCTAAAAAT
This sequence comes from Gavialis gangeticus, assembly GCF_001723915.1. Taxonomy (NCBI): domain Eukaryota; kingdom Metazoa; phylum Chordata; order Crocodylia; family Gavialidae; genus Gavialis; species Gavialis gangeticus. The sequence continues at coordinate 33,776,454 of NW_017729008.1, forward strand.
AAGACTCTATACAAAGAAAATTACAACAAATTTATATATTTTCCATGTATAGAATCTAATTATTGGGGAGTTGTCTTAAATTCAGGGTCATCTTTGATTTAGGTAAATATGGTATTATCAGTCGTCTTCTCATGGCAGCATAATTTAGGAGTTGCTGCTATTGAACTTAAGAGTCATTGTCATAGAATTTAGACATTATATGCCACTGATCTCAGCTATAAAATGCATTGTCTCTTTAAAGCAGTCTACTGTGCATATAAAAGATTACAAATTACAGTGAAAACTAAACACTTTTGTGTAAGCAACTGGAAAACAAACTTGATAACTTTAATATCAGGAATTTCAGGCCTAAAGGGCTAGTAGGATTGTACTATATACTCAGAGACAATGTTTTTGTTTATCTCATTACTATTGCCATGAAAGTCCCCTTTCCAGTGTAAGCTCCTTCTAAGCTATCAAAACCCAACTGTTTTGATAGTAGGAGTCCCAGGAAATATTATAATCTACATTTTTACAGGAAATCTAAAGAATTTATCAACTTTCAGACTTCTTTTTCAGATTTATTTTCCCTTAAACTATTTCTAAGTGACATTTCAAAGCTCATTTTGCATCATCCAGCAATTAAAAATGTGATGGAAAAATGTTGGCAGTGCTTCTATGGAGTTATGGTATAACTCCATAGATAACATGAATATTTCCTATACTCAACAAAAAGAGACAAAGGAATTAAAACATGTATTCATGTTACCACAGCAGTTACCACAAGGAGAAAAAAAGTATCTGACTGGAAGGGCAAGGGGTATCTTTTTATTATTATTTTGTCAATACAGGCTGCGAAGGAAAGAATTTCAATAGACGATAGAGTTAAGATAAAAATTATTGGCTGAAACTACAAAGTGCTCCCTTTCCAACAGAACAAAGATGCTTTCACAAAGCTCAAAAATAAATTACAGAATTTCTGGCATGTGTCCTTACAATAGTTGCTTGCATCTAGTAGACTTCTTACTTAAGGAGTGCTGGTTTCATTGAAAACACACTGGATGCGTTATGTGACCTTGGTCTATTTTGGAGGTTTTAGAGTTTCAAGAACATAATACAGATATTTCAATTACATGTGATATTCATCATTGTTTTCTGTTCTTGAATTGCTATGTAGGGTGGCTTTGTTCACTTAAACAGCTGGAAGACAATATGATCCTAGCAAGAAGCTTGCATATGTCTTCAAATCTGGGAGAGAGAGGAAAAAAAACTTTGGCAGGGAAAGATCTATATAAATCCAAAATATTTTAATTACTTCTGGGGTGATTTCTGCTGAGAGGATTTCCAAAGGCTACAAAGTAGATTTGTAAAGAGAAAGAGAAAGACCACGAGAATCCAGTTTAGTCTAAACACGTTTCATGAAAACCACCACTCATAGAGACAACATACAACTAGGAACATCACACACAATGAATCACAACTTTAGGTGATGTTGAGCTATTATTTATTGTATGCCCCCTGCTGTCCAAAAACATCAAGATACACCAGTTGAAATCTGTGCTGTGTTGGATGCAACACAGCACAGATTTCTCTTCTCTTCACCTTGACAGATATGCAGGAAACAGGACGCAGATGTAAATAGACTTTAAAAAATTGAAGCACATATGGGATTTGGATCTTGTGGGGGGCTACCTACATACTTGCATTAGCTGCTAGACCATAGAAAAGTAGGGCTGGAAGATACCTCTGGAGATCATCTATTCCAACCCCTTGCCTGAAGCAGGATCATCCCTATCCAAATCACCCCATACAAATCCATTTCTAACCTATTCCTGAAACTACACAGTCATCCTTTGCACGCAATGACAAGACAAAGCCCCTAACCTGCACAGGTAAAGTGGGTAACAGCAGCAGCCAGCATCCTGTTGCTGCAAGGTTTGCTAAAATATGCTCAAGAGATCCAAGGAAGATCATTTTACTTGCATGGATGTTTGACTTCACAATTTTTCACTCTAGAATTGCTGCTTTCCAGGATGTAGTGCCCACTGACATAGCAGTAAAATCAGACTGCTTACAGAAAGCCATGCCATTACTCAGACATCGCAGGAATAGGCAAGAAAAAATGTTATCCCCTAAGCACTGCAGTAATTCTTTTTATAACAGGTAAATCACCTCTTGCTCTTTTTGGATATTTAAGTAGATTGTTCACACGGTGCATGTTACATGAGCTGTAAAGACACTGATGTATTTGGAACTGTTCAGTGTTGGTTAGGAAACTAGGTAACTTCATTGGACATTAAGGTTAAATACATACAATCAAAGAGCCTGAAACAGAATCGATTCAAGTTCCGCCACTTCCTCTCATCAGTTGGCCAAGGCAGGTGGATGCCTGCACTGGCCAGGGTCAGAAGGTGGGGGAGATCTCTCGCACCTCTAAGCTCTGCTGGGCTGCAAATGCCCCAGCCCCAGCCCCTCACCAACCCCCTGCCTATCAGCCACAGGCAGGCAGGTGGTGGGGGGAGGAATGGACCCCTGCTTCAGTCCTGATGCCTCCTCCCCAGTTAGGATCTGCACAGTGGGGGGAACTGGAGAGAAGCCTCAGAGGCTGACAGGCCTACCCATTGCACAGACCCTGGCCGGGGGACTGAAACGGGGTTTCATTCCCCCCACCAAGGTTGACAGGCAGGGGGGCTGATGAATGGGTGGGGCTAGGGTGTTTGCAGCCTGGCAGGTCCCCCCACATGCAGCCTGGCTTCACCCCAGTGGGTCTGGGGAAGCTGCTTCAGCTCTGTGACAGCTGGGGACGCCATCCCCCGCCCCCCCCCCCAGCCTCGTTGGAGCAGACAAGCTGGGATGGAGGCTAGCTCACTGGACTTGCTAGGTGTGGGGGGTTATCAGAGGGCTGCAATGCATCCTGGGATTTCATACATTTCATAGACATTAGGGCTGGAAGGGACCTCAGCAGATCATCAAGTTCAGCCCCCTGCCCCAGGGGCAGGAAGTCAGCAGGGATCATAGGATCCCAGCAAGATAAACATTCAATTGTCTCTTGAAGGTGCTCAAAGTAGGTGCTTGAACCACCTCTGGCAGTAGTCTATTCCAAACCTTGGGGGCTTGGACAGTAAAGAAGTTTTTC
>NW_017729008.1:33780201-33780422 GCF_001723915.1 Gavialis gangeticus
CTTTTTGAATTGTGGAGCCCAAAACTGAATGCAGTACTCCAGCTGCGGCCTCATCAAGGCCGAGTACAATGGGAGAATGATGTCCTGGGATTTGCTTGAGAAGCATCTATGGATGCGTGCCAGTGTTTTGCTCGCTTTACTAGCTGCAGCATCATGTTGAAGGCTCATGTTCATCTCGTGGTCAATCATGACCCCCAAGTCCTTTTTGTCTGTAGTGCTAG
>NW_017729008.1:33783814-33784046 GCF_001723915.1 Gavialis gangeticus
TCCTGACCCTAGCTACTATGAAACTATGAAACTATAATAGGTAGGAGTGCCCTGTGGGACTGGTGAAAGACTGATGCAAAGTACCCGTTTAGCAAGTTTGCATTTTCCTGGGGATCAGTTGTCAGTTGTCCCATCGGGTTTAGCACAGGTCTGATGTTGCCCTTGGTTTTCTTCCATCTCCCCACATATCTAAAAAAGGACTTTTTATTGTCCTTGATACTTGTAGGTAGTT
>NW_017729008.1:33784147-33791975 GCF_001723915.1 Gavialis gangeticus
AGAGAGGGGGAGTTTGGGACAGAAGTTAGTTAGACAATTTTAACCTAAATCAGTCAAGTATGATACTACATCCATCCAGGTCTGTCTTAAACTAGCTTTAGCCATTTTGAAACTGGTATATGTGCACAGAACTTCTTTTCTATTACAGGTTTAAACTAGTTTCTGATTACTTATACCAGTTTATGTGTAATGTCTGTCCCTATCCTATTAGTTCTCAGCCATTCACATGGAAAGATGAGTATTTGAAACAGATCACTTGTGTTTTACTGCAATTAGATATTCTTTAAAAGGGAAAGTGGTGTTTCTCAGTGTTTTGCATCCATGGAAATGCAAATATTGTACTTCCTTGGAGACTACATAGTCTACATAAAGTTGGCAAGAGAAGAGTTGAAGGAGCAAAGTAACTTATCCTGTCACACCAGGTCATAGGAAGACTCAAGGAATAGAAGCTATGACTCCTTATCCTCACTTGTATGTTCTTTTTACTGAATGACAAATTAGTGTGTAGCATAACTTGATGTTGGACATGCACTCCTCATTTTGAACCCATTTTTAGATGCAATTCAGAGTATTGTTGACTCCCATTAGAGGCCTTGAACTGCCTCAGGTATGTGAGGTCCTAGAGCGCTTGACTGTATTAACAATCTCCAGGATAAATCCTGAACTCTTATTTGGAGAGCTCTTAATGCACCTCTACAGCTTTCATAGTCAGCTGTCAGAGACTGCATTTAAGGCTACCAGCAGCTTGTCTGGGCCAAGGGTCAGGGTGAACTGACTGAGGCTGATGCACATTTGTCCTTGGAGCCTGGTTTTGAGGTCTTGGTATTCAGTGTATCTCAGATCAGGAGCTGGGGTCAAGTCTGAAGTGGCCTCACACGTGAACTTCTATCTCTGGAACAGTAGGTAGGGCACGTTCATTCCTAACTCTCTACACTGGTGGTGCTCAACATTTCTCTCCAGAGAGCTGAATGGGCAGTGGTGTTCAGTCTGTGAGCTAGAGCTGGCTGGTGGTCCCAATCCAGCATCTGGGGAAGGTACAGTGGGCACTCTCCAGCCATGGGCAAGAGGGCAGTGAACAACCCAGTCCCACAGGGGATGGGGGCTTGACCTGGTCCTGCAGGAGGACGAAGGGATGTGGCTTCACCCTATGGGGGAAGGGTGTGTGGCCTGGCCTCAAACCAGCCATGTGGGGACAAAGGGCCATGGCCCAGCCCCAGTCCAGGGCCATGGGGGAAATGGGTGTGGCTCAGTCCCAACCCAGTCCTGTGTCTGGGGGGGCAGCAGGTATGGCCTGTCCCCATACAGGGGAGGGGGCATGGCCCAGTCCTGATACACCTTCAGTGGGAGGGTGCATGGCTCAGCCCTGTAGGGGAAGGGGTTGCTGCCATGCCTGGCCCCAACCAGCTTTGCAGGGCTTGGGGTTTGGGAATTTAGCACAGGGCAGGGTGGCCATATTAATAGTCACTGCTCTACCACCACCAAATTTCCTGACCCATGGGGAGCCTCACAAGCCATATGTAATAGCACCATGGGCCATGGACCAGAGGTTGAGCAACCCTGTTCTACAAGACCTGCCACTGACAATGTTTAGACAAACCTTGGCACCTCTAACCAGCTGTGGTCAATTGCATGGGGACCAAACTCAGCAGTCAGGACTCCAAGGTTAAATTCTTGGCTCTGCCAGTGACCAAATATGTAATAATAAAGAGCTTATTTATCTCTTTAGATTTTATTTTCTTTTTGCCAAAAATGTATTGCAGCTCATACCACTGAAAACAATACAATTGCTCACTAAGGGCCTGCTCCAATACGTGGTGAAGACAATGGAAAGAATCTTATTGACTTCAATGGATTGGTCCCCACATGAACATTTTGTATCACAGCACTAGGATACCAAGACAAAAGATACTGAAAACTTAATGCAATCAATCGTCTAAGTCAATCCAAAGCCCTTTCTTTTGAAACATACACAGCGTCGTTCAAACAACTGTGGCTTATTTTTTGTTCTTCCCACTCCTCACTTTTGTTTTATTTCATTTTGAATACTTCAGTGTTTTGTGTTTTGAAAGCTGGCCTATTTTCCTTCACAAAGCAGCAGATTCAGTTGGTGGTATAAATGCTAAATCAGCATGTGTCAAACTTGTTAAACCTTTTTTATGCCGAGCCTTGAAGGACCTGATAAAATAAAGCTGTAAAGATATACGTTTTAATAAAACATTATTCATGCACTGTTAGTCCACGAAATATTCCCATGAACTGTATAGAAATGAAAAGCAACATTTCTCTGGCCTAAAGCTAACTTTTTATGATTCCCTGGGTAATTTTTCTTTTCTTTAATACGACTTTATTTATTTTACATTAAGCTTTCAGAAATGGGATGGTATTTTCCTTGACACTTTTTCATGTGTTTTTTTAGCCTGACCTTTTACATCATTCTCCATCTACAGGAAACTTAATAGATACATGGAAATCTGGAAGGATAAAGGATAAATGCTGACAGCCTTGGACACTGATCAAATGGTGTAGACAACCACTCTTTTAAGATAGAAAGGATGGCTTTCTGGTTGAGACACAGGGTTGGGACTTGGAACATCTGGATTCTGTTGGTGGATATTCCAGGCTTGGTGTGTGACTTAACCTGTCTGCCTCAGTTCCTGTTTCATAAATACCATCATTACCATTTTACTTTTTCCCATGCTTTTGTCCATTTAAATAGTAAAATCATTCAGACAGGAACCGTCTTGCCCAGTGTTAGTTCGATGTATAGCACAATGGGTTATAAAGTCATAGAGCAGTAGCACTGGAAGAAGCCTTGAGAGGTCATCTAGTCCAACCCCCCTGCCTGAGACAGAATCTATCTAAACCTAATCTGCCAAAGGAAACCTAACCTAATCTGCCAAAGGAAGGGGACCTCAGCAGCCAACATCATGCTGATGCAAAAAGTTGTTAAAAATACATTCAAGAGATCCCAGGAAGAAGGACATGCCCCCAGTTCAGAGGAAGACAACAACCCCACAGTCTATACCAATCTGACCATTCACCTCATTCAGAGCCTCTATGCATTACTGTAACACAAGAAATAACTTTTCATTTAGGCACTGCTCAATATGTTGGTCTATCACTTCCATCTTTTAAGAAGATACGTTTTTGAGACAGAGGGTTTTCATGATGGTTGCAGGGAAGAACTAATTAAAGTCATGAAGTTGGTTTTTTTCCTCTCCCTTAATTCTTGCTCCTCAGCATCTCCAAGCTTCCATTAATATTCAGATCATGGTGGTCCCCCAGGCTTTTCGGCTGTGTTCAGAAACAGGCAACGAACTAGTAAAAAACTTGAGCAGTGTTCAACCAGGGTGCCTGGGCACCATGGGCTGCCACAGGAAGTATGAAGAGGTAAGTTGATAAGGACAGGTTCAGGATCCAGAGACCATGCTGGAAGAAACCTCCAGGACTGTAGAGGAAGGGCTGCCAGAGGTTCTGCTAGAAAAGGAAGAGGGCATGGACTCCTAAGAAGGTGGAAGCTGGAAGCCTGTATCTTCTGGCAGCAAAAAAAGTCATCATTTACATGTGCAGTGGTTTGCCTGGAGAAGAGAAATGGAGTGCTAGCAACAGAGGAGAAGGAGCACATTTCATTGATGGAAGAAGGCAGGCCAGGAATCCTTAAGTTGGGGAGGATCAAGACCACTGCCATGAAGAGGAAGTGACCGATAGTGGTGGCTGGAGACTCCCTTCTGTGGGGTATGGAGGGATCCACCTTATGTCCTGACCAATAGGTCTACCAGTCTGCTGTTTCTCTGGAGCCCAGATCTGAGATGTCATAGAAAGATTACCGAGAATCATCCAACCCTTTGACTATGAATCCAGGATGCTAATCCATGTGGGCACCCATGATACTACCAGGGGTGACCCTGAGCAGATGAAGAGTGGTTACAGGGCTCTGGGTGCAAAGGTGAAGGGGACAGGGACATAGGTGGTGTTCTCAATTTTTCTGGTCAAGGGGAAGGGCCCTGGCAGGAGTGGTTGCATCCTGAAGATCAGTGCATGGCTGTGGAGGTGTCACCAGCAAGGATTTGACTTCTTCAACCATGGGATTTTGTTCCAAGAAGAAGGATTGCTAGGAACAGATGGGATCCACTTAACAAAGAAAGGGAAGAGCATCTCTGTAGATAGGCTCACTAACCTAGTGAGGAGGGCTTTAAATTAGGCTCACAGGGGGATGGAAAACAAAGCCATGAGGTAAGTGGGGAAGCAGGAGACTTGGAGGAAGCAGAAGCAGGAGGGAGCAAGAAGAGAGGCCTCACTCTTCCTAAGGAAGCAGGGCAATTGGTTTGTCACATTGGGTGTCTATACATAATTCATGGAGCCTGGGAAACAAGCAGGAAGAATTGCAACTCCTTGCACAGTCAAGGAACTATGATGTGATTGGAAAAACAGAGGCTTGGTGGGATAGATGACATGACTGGAGCACTGTCATGGATAGGTACAAACTGTTCAGGAAGGACAGGCAGGAGAAAAGAGGAGGAGGTGCACAGTATGTAAAAGAGCTGTATGATTTCTTAGAGCACCAGTATGAAACTGGAGATAGGTCTGTTGAATGTCTCTGCATTAAGGTTAGAGAGGAGAGAAACAAGGGTCTGTCATAGACCACCAGACCAGGAGGATGAGGTAGATGAGGCTTTCTTCAGACAAATACCAGAAGTTTCTTGGTCACTGGCCCTGGTTTTCATGGGGGTATTCAATCACCCTGACATCTACTGGGAGGGCAATATGGCAGTGCACAGGCAATCCAGGAAGTTTTTGGAGAGTGCTAGGGACAACTTCCTGGTGCAAGTGCTGTAGCAGCCAGCTAGGGACCATGCTCTTCTTGACCTGTTGCTCACAAACAGGGAAGAATTAGTGGGGAATGCAGTAGTGGATGGTTTCCAGATCACAGGCCCTGGTTCTAATGGGGGACTTCAATCACCCTGACATCTTCTGGGGGGACAAGACAGCAGTGCATAGGCCATCCAGAAAGTTTTTAGAGACCATCAGAGACAACTTCCTGGTTCAAATGTTGGACAGGCCAATGAGGGGCCATGCTCTTCCTGACCTACTGCTTACAAACAGGGAAGAATTGGTAGGAGATGTAGAAGTGGATCAGAAGTTGGGCAGCAGTGACCATGAGATGATTGAGTTCAGGATCCTAATCTAGTACCAACCCCCTGCTCAAAGTAGGACCATCCCCAACTACAGCATCCCAGCCAAAGCTTTGTCTATCCAAGTCTTAAAAATCTCCAAGGATGGAGATTATACCACCTCTTTGGGTAACCTATTCCAGTGTTTTAGTACCCTCCTAGTGAGAAAACTCTTCCTAATATCTAACCTAAACTTGCCTTCGTGCAACTTGAGACCATTGCTCCATGTCCATCTGCCACCACTGAAAACAGTCTGGCTTCGTCCTCTTTTGCACTCTCCTTCAGTTGAAGGCTGCTATTAAATCCCCTCTCAATTTCCTCTTCTCCAGACTAAATGAGCCCAGTTCCCTCAGTCTTCCCTCATAAGTCATGTGCCCCAGCCCCCAAACCATTTTAGTTGCCATCCATTGGACTCTCTCCAATTTGTCCACATCCTTTTCATAGTAGGGGGCCCAAAACTGAACACAGTACTCCAGATGTGTCCTCACCAGTGCAGAATAGAGGGGAATAATTACTTCCATCAGTCTGCTGGCAATGCTTCTACTAATGCTGCCAGTATGCTGTTAGCATTCTTGGCAACAGGAGCACACCGTTGGTTCATATTCAGCTTACTGTCCACTGTGACCCCCAGGTTGTTTTCTGCAGAGCTGCTGCCAGCCAGTCAGCCCCCAGCCTACCCTGGTGCATGGGATTCTTACATCCTAAGTACAGGACTTTGCACCTTTCCTTGTTGAATTTCATGAGATTTCTTTTGGCCCAATCTTCCAATTTGTCTAGGTCACTCTTAATCCTAGCCCTACCCTTCAGCTCTCACTAGCTTGGTGTCGTGTGCAAACGTGCTGAGGGTGCACTCAATGCCATCTTCCCAGTTGTTGATGAAGACAGTGAACAAAACTGTTCCCAGGACCGACCCCTGGGGCACACCAATTGATACTGGCTGCCAGCTAAACATTGAGCCATTGATAACTACCTTCTGAGCCAGATGCTTCAGCCAGTTTTCTATCCACTTTACAGTCCATTCATCCAGCCTGTACTTCCTTAGTTTGCCTGTGAGAATGTTGTGGGAGTCTGTATAAAAAGTCTTGCTAAAATCAAGGTATATCCACATCCACTGGTCTCCCTGCATTCACAGAGAGAGTCACTTCATCATAGAAGGCTGGTCAGACATGACCTGCTCTTGGTGAATCCATACTGACTGTTCCTAATCACCTTCTTCTCCAAGTGCTTCAAGATGGATTTCTTGAGGATCTGCTCCATAATTTTTCTGGGGACTGAGGTGAGACTGACTAGTCTGTAGTTCCCTGGATCCTCCTATTTCCATTTCTTAAATATGGACACTATGTTTGCCCTTTTCCAAACATTCAGGACCTCTCCTGATAGTCATGAGTTTTCAAAGATGATGGCTAATGGCTCTGCAATCACATCAGCCAACTTCCTCAGCATCCTCAGGTGCATCCCATCCAGCCCCGTGGACTTGTGCACTTCCAGCTTTTCCAGGTAGTCCCTAACCTGTTCTTTCACCACTAAGGGCTGCTTATCTCCTCCCCAAACTGTGCTGCCCAGTGCAGTAGTCTGAGAACTTACCTTGCCTGTGAAGATTGAGGCAAAGAAGGCATTGAACACTTCAGCCTTTTCTGCTTCCTCTGTCACAAGGTTGCCTCCCCCATTCAGTATGGGACCCACACTTTCCCTGATCCTCTGTACATAGTTGTAGCAACCCTTTTTGTTACCCTTCACCTCCCTTGCTAACTGCAACTCCAATTGTGCTTTGGCCTTTCTGACTTCATCCCTGCATGCTCATACTATATTAAACCAGGTTTATATTAAACCAGTTTGGGCCATTTTGAAACTGGTTTATGTGCACTGAACTATTCTGTTACAGGTTTTAACCAGTTTCTGATCACTTAAACCTGTTTATGTATAACTTCTGCCCCTTGCCTTGAAGTCTGCTTTTCTGAAGTCCAAGGTCCTTACTCTGCTGCTCTCCATTTAGGAAGAGCAGGATTCCCAGCCAGGGAGGGAGGGAGGGAGGGAGGTGGCCTTTTTGTGGTGGTACCACCCCTTGCTGTTGATTGGCCAAGGGTTCCAGCAGCCCCACCCCTTGCTGCTGACTGGCTGAGGAGGAAGTGGTGTCACCACTCACCATTGATTGGCCAAAGGGACCTGCCCCTCACCAAAGGGATGTCCTGTATACTGGGGATGTGCCACTGGCCACCTTAGCTCCAGATCTCATGATAAGTGGATACGGGCAGACCCATGCTCTCCCTGCCTGGCTGTTTCCCCACTCCCCACTGTCTGCAGCACTGTAATAAAGAAATTAGTTTTTGAAATGGGATTCTACTCAATTCACAAAAGTTATGGAGGAGTGTCCTGAGTCCAACAAAGGGTGCCCTGAGTATAACAAGGTTGAGAACCACTGCAGTAGAGGTTCCTCTGGACCACAGGACAAAATAATACCTTTGATAAATCTGCTGTATTGGTCTAGCTATTAACTAAACATAGGATCCAGTAGTCAGAAGCCAACATCTCGAAAGTAAGCTCCCCAGATAAACCAGAATAAACAAAAATAACCTTCATATTCACAGGTGAGGCTGGCAAACTTCCAGGCTTCTAGGTAAAAAATGAAAAGCAGGTGTCCTGGAAGTTTTCATCTTTAC
>NW_017729008.1:33792037-33816589 GCF_001723915.1 Gavialis gangeticus
GCAGGTGTCCTGGAAGTTTTCATCTTTACAGATTTAACTTTTCTGTGTAGTTCTCTCCATTAGTAAGGAACCACCTCTCTTGCTAGTGGATCATGATTTTTTTAGGGTCCAACTGCCTTTCCTGAGCTCCTCTGAATTCAGAGCAACACTCCTGGACCCCAGGTTTCCCTTTTCCTCTATTGTCTCTCTGTTCAGATTCTCACTTCTTTCTTTATTAGGGACACAGTGAGGGTGATTCACGATTGTGAGAGTCTTCTAGAGGAGTGCAAAAGGTCTCTGTGACCCAAAGTTAACAAGAACAGCTTCATCCCCAGATCTTCCTGTACCAGCACTGAATTCTGGCAGTCCTTCTCCTAGGGACAGACAACTAAAGTTTAATATCTGTGTCTGTGAAGGGTGGCTTTGAAAAGACTGCATGGAAAATATGCCTTAGGAGAGGAGGAATCATATATTAGTTCCATAATACTCCTCAAGCATAACTGTCCAGCAGATAGGGAGTGTAGGATCATGAAAACCCTAGTGACTCCATGAGATAATTGCCTTTAATTTGACATAATAGTGCATAAGGTTCTTCCATTAAGCAAAAAAAAGAAAAAAACAAAGAAAAAAAAAGATGTGTGGGCAGAGCAGCTGAAGCAGTGTTTGGAATGTAGTTCTGCCCTTCACTTTAGGTACTAGCAACACATAGCAAGAAACCTATTATTTTTTCCCTGCCTGAGAATATTTTTTCCTGTCTTGAAGGAGCCCCACTGTTCTTCCCTCCTTCCTACACCTGCTCCCTTCTCTTCTTTTACAGCTGAGGTAAAAAGTAAAGCTATAAAATTTAGAACCACATACTTTGGATATCTGGCTCCTGAGAATGGTAGGCAGGAAGGATATTTTACAAGACAAATTTTAGGCCTCCTTCAGTGAACATTTACACATATGAGTAACACAGCTGCTGCAAGTGAATTTGCTGAAGCCCAGTCAGCTGTGAATGTCAAATCCACATCTCAGCACAGATTTCATGGTATTTGGATCCATGGTTCCATCTCTACTAAAAATAAAGTTGTCCAATGTAGAAACTACTGAATAGTGACTATGAATGAGTACTGGACAAGGCCTCTGGAGATAAGTTTTATTCCTCTGACTGGTTTACTGAGTAGCCCTGAGCAACTTACTTTCCACTTCCCCATAAGGATAATGAACGTGGCCATTTAATAGGTGTGCAGAGGAATGCTCTACAATAAGGATAGGTATTAATATAGCATGGTCAGGAAATGCTGAAAAATATTGATGGGCTGGGTAAAAATTTGGCAAAACCAAAATTTGGTGAAACTAAAATTTTAGCCCAAGTAGAGAAATTCCAGCAAAATCTCAGAAAATGGACATTTCCAGAAAACAAACTTTAATAGAGAATTTGAAAACTATATCTGGTAATAAATCTGTTCTTATTTTTTTTATAGGTACTCAGTATTGTGGACCTATTTTCAAGCAAAGAAAATTTGAAGGGGTATGAATGGAAAGCAGCTCAACTCTGGGAAACAAAAAACTTCAAAACAGCTTCAAAACGAAATGAGGGAACTCAAAACTTTTTGAAAGTTTTGACACATTTCGAGTTTGGAAGCAGCCCAGTGGCAGGAGGCAGGAGATAGACAGGGCAACGCTCTGTCACGAGTTTTGCTTGTCCGTAGCTTGAGGTGCAGTTTCCTCCAAGTCCCTGCACTCATCTCCTTGAAACTTGGCAGGTTTGTGGCCTGAGCAGGGGCCACAACCCCTGCAGTTTCACCCCACTGTATTGTAACACATAGACATGACATGAGTTTTGCTTTCAAGAATTTGGGATGCAGTTTCCCTCAAACCCCTGCACTGATCTTCTTGAAACTTGGCAGGCTTCATGCACTCAGTAGAGGCTACCATCCCTGCAAGGTTCATCCAAATCAGACAAAAACAACAACGTTATAGATATTTCATTGTTTCCCCATTAACCCCTATGGCTGGATCTCCGAAGCGGCTCCGAAGCTTTTCCGAAGCGGTTCGGAAACTCTGAACCACTTCAGAAAGCCTAACAAAGCCAGTGCTTTGATCCAGACATGCTGCTTCATACGCTGAAGTGTCTGAAGCTTCTCTGGATTTGAAGCACGGTCCGAAGCCTCGCACAGCCCTAATAGGGATTACCCTGTCTACCGCAGAGGAAATGCCTGAAGAAGGGTGTTTGTGCTGAAAAGCTTGCAAAGAACAATTTTTTCCAACTATTTAATTGGTCTAATAAAAGATAGCATATTTACCCAAAGAGCCTTATCTGCTTAAAAGTTTGTAACATTCAGTGGCAAGTCTGAGGCCCAATGGAGCAAGGAAATTCACATTTATTAATAGCCACTGCGACACTGTATCCAGAAATACCCTCAATAAGACAAGATCTCAGCCTAAATTGGTGAGATGAAGGTATTGCTTTATGCTAAAGTTTATAGGCTTCATTCTGAATTTCCTTAGCTTTTATGGTTTTGTGGTTTCTTAGCATCCCTTAGCATACTGCTGTCTGCAGTATCATGCTTTTTATTACCATACTATTTTTGTTTAAATAATGCATCAGCCCAGAATACAAATTACAATGGCTGTTGGATAAGTGGTCTTACAGTGTTTTAGGTTCTTACTGAGATTACAGTAATTTCATTTGATATAAAGCCTGATTTCTTTTGAAGTTAATATTAAGTTTCTCTCTCTCACGCAAACTCACGATTGTAACATTACCCAGGATATAATGTGACCCAGATTGTATTTCTTCTATAAAAATTAACCTACTATCAAACATACTTTTGCCTTTAGAATGAATGTTTGCATAATGCAAAGCAGCTACTTTGATAGTAATAGAAATAAATGGCTGAAAGAACACTAAGAAATGGAGAGCTTTTGCTTACAATTTAAATTCTTTCAAATGGCAAGGCTGTGTGAAATTCTAATTCACTGTCTCTGCAACAGTCAGTTATTTAAGTGTCCCAAAGATTAGGAAATTACTTTAAAAATGTAATTAATACAGGAGCACAATTCTCTGTGGGCTGTAAGTTGTGATGCATTAAGTGTAGCAAACAAAACATAGCCTAGGCCAGTCATCTACCTGCATTATACATCTAATCCACTAAAATATGTACAGAGCTTTATTCTATTTGCTTTACAGACTTGATACTTTGTAGTCTCAATATTATACACTGATGTTTACACGTTGACAACTGAGTCTTAAGGGGTTTTTATTTTTACTCATTTTTTGGAAATATTCCTACCATTGTAGACTCACTGATTCAAAAATGCAAGGATTACCTTTGTGTAACCTACTTCCATCTCTGATGGCTCATTTTAAGGGCAAAAAATTCTGTGCTATAGCTGCCATTCAGTTTTAGATCCAAAATGGGAATGATGCTCCTGCACTGGACTTCAAGCTGTGTTGTATGTGAGTCGGCATACCTCTGTTCTATAAGATGGTATATTGCTTCCTTGGGAATCTCAATTTCCAAGTCTTTCTCTCTCTAGCAGTTTCATGAAGCTGACTCCACAAGACAGTAATGCTTTTGTGCATTACAAAAAGGGATTAAAAACTTCTTACTAACGACAAACTGTTCCATTGCAATGATCATCTTTAACCTTTGTCAATTGCCAGAAGTTATCATGCCTTAATACTTAAATATTATTCCTACTTAACACATAGGGAAACTAAGGCACAAGGCTAGTGACTTACTGTGTAACTGTAACTTGGTGCATGGCTCAGGGGTGGGAGCACAGCTGACAAGGATGATTGCCTGGCCCCAGGGAAAGTTAAAAGCTCCTAGGGAGGGGAGCTGAAGGAGAGAGGGAAGGCAGCAGTGCTAGGAAGGCAGCACGGAACAAGGGTTGCCTTGTTCAGGTGCAAGGAAGGACCACAGGTTTTGAATTTGCTGGTTTTGAGTTAACCCTTTGTTGTTTGTATATTTGTTTTTCTTATGGTTGATGTTTCCTGTGGGGACTAGTTTGCCCCCAGGAAAATAAAAGCTGAATGACAATCCACTATATGTGGTGGAGAATGCGGGGACTTTAAACCCACTGTCAGCCAGAGAGACTGGAACCCTGATAAAATGGTTGGAGGGGCTACAGCAGCAAGAACAGTATCTGTTTCAGCAGCTCCAAACCCAGCAACAGCAGCTCCAGACAGAGCAGCAGCAGTAACTGCAGCAGTTTCACAAAGACCAGCAACAGCAGGAGTTCCTGAAATGCCAGTTGGATGTGAAATGGATCTCCACCCATGTTGGTGAGTCACCAGACTCCCAGAAGCTAGAGGGTGAAGTCCTTACCAAGATGGGACCTGAAGATGACCCAGGGGCTTTCTTTGCAATTTTTGAGTGGGTAGTGGAGAGCTATCAGTGGCCATGAGATGCATACAGTATGAAGGTGGCCCCTCTGTTAACTGGGGAAGCATAAACTTCTTACTGGACCCTGGGACCAGATTCAGCCTAGGATTACAAGACCCTTAAAGTGGCTATACTGGATCAGTTGGGTCTCATGGAGGAGGCCTATAGCCACAGGTTTCTAGTGGAGACTTGAGACCTAAGTGCATGGCCCCATCCCATGGCCTACAAGCTAGAGGACTTGTGCACTTGCTATATAAATCTGGACTCCTGATCAGCTGCAGAGATCATGGAACTAGTGATTTTAGAACAGTTCTGTGCCATCCTCTCAGTAAAAGCCCAGTGGTTGGGTATACCACTATTGGGTGGCCAGCCTGAAGGAAGGGTAGAGGACTTTGTGGGGCCAGAGTTAGACTGCCAGTATCCCTGGGGAAGCTAGTAGCTTCCAGGCCTGAGAGAGCTGGGACCATGGGGCAAACAGGCAGGTTCTCTAGGGAGGCTTCCAGTAGAGGCACTTCCTCCATTGCCTCTGAGGCCCCAGGCAGGAGGAGAGCCCTTGAGTGTACCCACCAGAAAAGAAAACCCCCTTGGGCATCCCTGCAGCCCAGATGGAGGAAGGGCAGGTCAAATGATATGCTTCCAGTGCTAGGAGAAAGGCCACTGATATTGGGACTGCCCACAGATGGACTGTAGGTACTTCAATGCCGTTGTCTCAGAAGCCAGGCAGAAAAACCCAGGCCTGAGGAGATATTTGGAACCTGTAAAAATTGTGGATATCCATGTGGTAGGGCTCAGACTCCGGCTCTACCCAGATGTTTGTACTAGTGGTTTGTAAGTATGGCAGACATCCCAGTAGGTGAATATACACATGTCACCTGCATTCATGGGGATACCTGACACTACCACATAATCCACCTGAGCCTGACCATCAGGGGACAGGAAGGGCATGTAAGAGCAGTGGTGGCCAGCTATCTAGTCTACCCTGTGGTGGTGGGGTGAGATTGGGGTTCGATGGCCAAGTTGATATGGTTGGCCCAGAAAATAGATAAAACCCAGGCTGACCCCAATCTCATGGAACTAGAACCATGGGTGATATTTCTCTTTTTGGACCCTGAGCATTTTGGACCTCAACCCAAATCACACCAACAATGGTGGTGGGTTAGGCAGAAGGCTCTTGCCAGCCCGAAGAAATGCTCAGGAAAAGGGGTGTGAGTTCAGTGTGATCTGAACCCCCTCAAAGGAAGTGGAGGTTCAAGGAAACTCAGGTGCTTATCAGGAGGATGGACTGCACCAGGTGGGGGAAGGCTGAGATTCCATCCATGATCAAAGGGAGAATCTGGTATATGCCTCTCTCTATGGATGGATGGGATGGCCAATGAGGCCATAGTGGATGCAATCTTAGTGGCCTAGGGCCCCCATTTTGAGTTGCAGGGGGGCCTCCTGATGAGGGTGACCAAAGTCAAGGTCACAGGGGTGTAGTGGTTTCAACTGTTGGTCCCAAAACATTATCCTGGCCAAGTTTTAAAATCAGCACGTGATGTACCACAGGAAGGCCATTTGAGGGTGGAAAAGACCCAGGATAGAGTGATGGCAAGGTCTTTTTGGTCTGTGGCATACCAGAAAAGCAAAGACTATTGTGCATCCTGCCCTGAGTGCCAACTGGTTGCCCCATGGCTTGCTTGTAAGGCACCACTGGTGCCTGTCTGATTGGTCAGCATACCCTTTGAGCAGGTTGGGGTCAACTTGGTGGGACCACTGGAGCCTAGTTCAAGGCGATCCAAGTTCATCCTGGTCCTGGTCAACTATGTCACCTTCTACCCTGAGGTTGTAGCAATCTGCTTGGCTTTAGCACAGCATTGGTCTGTGAGCTACTACAGATTTTCTCCTGAAGGCCATGCCCTTGTTACTACATGAAATCTGGGGCTCATTGAAGATCTATTCAGTAAGGACCTCAGTGTACCATCCCCAAATGGATGGCCTGGTCAAAAGATTTAATCGATCACTGAAGGGGATGTTGAGAAAATTTGTCTCAGAGGAGCCATGAAACTACAGTCAGTTATTACACTACTTGTTCTCTATACAAGAAGTTCCATAGTCTTTCATGGGCTTTTTACTCTTTGAGTTCCTATATGGGAGGCAGCCCCAGGACATGTTAGACATCCTGCAAGAGTCCTGGCAGGCCCAGAGGACAGCTACACAAAATGTAGTTCAGGATGTTTTGATGCTGCAAGAAATATTAGACCTGGTGGGGGCCCTCACAAGGAAAACCTCAAAGTGGTCCAACAGGAGCAAGAACAGCAATACAGTAAAAATGCTCAGCTTCAGGTCTACCAGACAGGGGATTGAATCTTACCATTGCTTCTCTCCATCAAGAATATGTTACTGGTAAAGTGACAAGGCCCTTTTGTGGTCCTGCAGAGGGTAGGTTAGGTAATTTATGAAGTTTGCCTAGTGGGGAAATGGTAGTCTTCACAGATATACCACCTGAACCTGCTAAAGGGCTGGAAGGTATGAGAGGCCTGTCTAGTCTCTAAGTGTTTACTAGAAGCTGGCCTGGGGATTTTGGATCCCCTCCTGGATCTGATAGCTATCTTCATGCTAGGGGAGGATTTGACCCTGATTCAACAGGCTGAAATACAAAGCCTCCTGGAGAATTGAAAGAGGTGTTTACAGTGAGTCTCGACATTAATCAAACACCAGATTATCCTCAAGCAAAACTGTGCATGTCAGAAGGGACACTTGAGAACTCCAGTACAACTGGGGGAAATGGTAAAACAAGTTAAGAAGATATTGGACTGTGGGGTAATAGAGGAATTGGCCAGTGACTGGAGTAGCCCAACTATGTTGGTGCCAAAGCCTGACCACTTTCTCGTTTTGCATTGACTTCTGCAAAGTCAACTTGGTTTCAAAATGTGACATGTACCCTATGCCCAGATTAGATGAAATGGTGGAGGGAATAGGTAACACAAATACATAACCACCCTAGATTTGACCAAAGGATATTGGTAAATTCCTCTGGATCCAGTGTCTTGGGAAATCACAGCCTTTGCAATACCCTGAGGACTGTACTACTTCAAGATTTTACCTTTTGGTCTACATGAATCCCCAGCAACCTTCCAATGTTTAATGGACAAAGTAACCTACCTGCACTGAGCATATACAGCCACCTATCTGGACAATGTGGTAGTATTTACCAACACATGGGCAGACCATCTCCAGCAGTAAAAGAACTGTTGTAGTCAATATGAGTGGATGGTCTCATGGCTAATACAACTAAATGTTGCCTGGGGTACATGGATACCTGGGTTATATACTGGGCAACAGTATATTTGTCAATGAGTTGACAAAGTAAAGGTCTTGGTGGAAGCACTGGTGCCAACAACCAAAAAAACAGATGAAATAATTTCTGGGTTTGGCAAGCTACTATCAGTGATTCATCTCACAATTTGCATCCAGTATTGCCCCACTGACTGATCTTTTGCAGAAGGGAGCACCATAAAGGATTCAGTGGTCACCCAAATGTGAGATGACAGTGTTTGGGGCAGTAAAACGGTTGCTATGCAGTGCACTACTTCTGTGCAGCCCAGACTTAACCAAATAATTTTATATTACAGACAGATGCCACAGAGAGAGGCCTGGGGGTGATTCTTTCCTAGGAGTTTGAGGATGATGAGCATCTCAGCAGGAAGCTCCTTCCCTTGGAGGAGAAGTATGCCATCATAGAAAAGGAGTGCCTAGAAATTAAGTGGGCAGTTGAGATCTTCTGCTACTACCTCCTAGAGGCTTGGTTTTGTTTGCTCACTGACTATGGCTCTTTAACATGTCTTAATGCCATGCAGGAGGCCAGTGCACAGTTGACAAGGTAGTACCTGTTCCTGCAGCTTTTTTATTTTTTTGATACATCCCTGCCCTGTGTTGGAACATGCAAATATAGACTTGTTCTCCTAAAGTGGAGGGGAGGGCAGAGACTGAAAAATGAGAAGTGTGTACCCTGGGCTCCACTTTTGGAGGGGGATGTGTAACCTGGTGCATGGCTCAAGAGTGGGAGCCCAGCTGTAGGGGGGTTAATGAGTGTCTACCTGCTCAGGGGCACAGGGCCAACTGACAGAGATGACTGTCTGGCCCCAGAGGAAGTTAAAAGCTCCCAGGGAGGGAAGCTGAAGGAAAGAGGGAAGGTTGCAATGCTGAGAAGGCAGCACAGAGCCAGGGTTGCCCTCTCCAGGTTTGAGGAAAGACCACAGGTTTTGATTTAACTCTTTATTGTTTGTATTTTTGTTTGTTTTATTGTTGATGTTGTGTCCTGCCTGGACAAGTTTGCCCCCAGGAAAATAAAAGCCGAGTGACAACCCAGTACAGTAACTCTCCAAGCTGCATAATACCCCTAGCCCTCTTCCTTTTGGCCAATGCACGGAAAGACTTTCTCATGTTTGGACTTTCTCTTATCTCTCTTACCTCTATTCACTACTACACACACTTCCTGGTCCCAGCAAAGATCAGAAACCAAGGGACCAAAATACCAACAGAAGGCAGATCCCATGATATTTCCAACCTATGGGTTAGAAGGCAGAGGTCCTGGAAACAAATTAGTACCTGATACTGTGAAATTTCCAGGCTAATCCTGGGAAGATTGAAATCAAGCACATAAAATTGTGACCAATATCCAAACCTTTGAATGCTTTTCTAGAATCTAGTAATAGAATCATAGAAACAACATACAAGGGACTTCCAGAGGTCATCTATAGTCCATCCCCCTAAATCTTTACATCTTTAAACGATTCACTCACTACAAATAATTATATTAAAATTGTGCATCTTGTGGGGAATACGAAGAATTGTCTTCATTGTATTTAAGTCATAGGAAAAATGTTTCAGGAGTCTGACTGCAGGTGACCTAGTGGACACTTTCCAAATTAAGAGTGGAAGTAACACATAGGTAAAAAGGAAGCAAATTAACAGTGGCTCAAAAATTGAAAATGCCTCAAAAATAGATGTCAATCTAGAAAAGAGAAGTAAATGGAGACTTCTTTGTGAGAAGGATGGTTAACATGCAAGATGTTACTAAGGAAGGAGGCTGAAACAAAATGTGTACAAGCATATTAATTCAAAGCATATGTACAGTTGTGCCTGCAGGTAGAGCAAGAAGATAGGATTAAGACCAAAATTGGCCCTGCAAAATGGATTGGGTGGCCTTTCCCCATTTCTAACAATTTATGCACTCACAACCCTTAATTACAGCGCCTTGAATGCAACACTAATTCTGTGTGAACTGCCATGCAATGGGCGAATAGTATTTTCCATTAAGGTGTCAAGGTCAATGATATGGATAATTAACTAACACAGTGGTTCAATACATTAATTCTCTATGAAGTAGTAGTAAAATGTACGTTGACTTCTGTATAACCTCTATGTAGATACTGTACCTTCATGATAGGATGTGAATATAATAATCTGCTAGAGCCTGTCTACAAAGAGAGGAGATGTTTTCTTAAATGATAATGATGAATGCTGCTCTGGTAGGGAGCAGAAGCATGTCATTAAACTAGCTAATATTTTGCTGCCCTCCATGTAGAGCTGAAGGGCAATATTGCTAACAAATCCTTGTGGGCTGGAGCAACTGAACAAGGCAGGGAGAAAACTTGATAAAAAGTACATAAAGGGCCTAAAGGTGAATCTGAATCTAATACAGAGTACATAGAGTTGTTTTGTTTCCTTTTTTCTTCAAAAGTAGTAGTTCAATAGTTATTTTTTCTTCAGTAGGAATCCCCTCCCTCCCCCATACACTCCAGTCACAGAGTTCATCACCTATCAATAAAAAGAACTTGAGATTTATCGAGACTCAGTTACACAGCACAGAGATATTAGCTCTGTTCCAACTTATTTCAAGGTCCCAGAGTTCAAAATGAGAATGTATAATATAGCTGGTGGCCATGGCAGTGTCAAACCACTGCAAAGATCTGTCTGTGCTGCACACACGTGCACGCATATGCACACACACACACTAACATAGATATACAGACTTGAGCATCAGCCTGTAACCTGTTTTGGTCTCAGGATAGGCCTTCAGAAACCAGGCCAAGTTCTTGGCTGAAGCAAGTTGGCGAAGTCCAAGAAACTGCACTAATTTAAGAATAGACAGTATGCTCCCATGTTAGATCAAGAAGGGATGTCACAAACTGTAGTTAACTGGCTATGAATGCTGTTAACATCCATCCCTTACCCTATCATTTACAAAAACCAAAAGAAAAGAAAACTCTATCACTATACTAAGCAGACATTTTCATTGTGCCACCCACAGTGATGTCAAGGACTTCTTCCTGAATTGTTATGGATAGTTTAGAGCCCAGCAGTGCATATGAGTAATTCAATATCTTTATTTCAAATGGCATCATTACATGTATGCCAACAGGAAATCCATCTGCCATTCAGCTGTGTCTGGTCCTATCTGAAGTTCCTCAAAACATTCTATAATTTTAGCTAAATTAAATTATTCTGTGTCCTGTTCCCAGAAGAGGTGCACTCTGTGTCATTCTGCAAATGTCACCTCACTTGAGCACATCAATACATGCATTAAACTACACAGCTCCTAACAAATTGAATAGCTCCGTTAACATTTGCCCATCCACCTATTCTGCTCTTACCCAATTTCTGATACATTACCATGCTTTAACTCTCACCCATGATTACTGCATTTAATAGCCTCTTGTTGACGGGCTTTGACAAATTACATCAACTGTCTCTATATTAATCCACTCTGGGGAGAATTAATGCACTCATCTTCAGCATTGTAAGGGTTAAAGTATTTTATTGCTCTAATATTAAAAAACGCTTGAGAATACACAAATCTCCAAACATTTATTTATATTTACTTTTAATAAGCACTATAAAACCTGTCTCAACAAGCAGCAATTTAATTGCATCATTGCATTTGATCAGATGAACATCCTGTTCATAATAAAACCTTACCTATAAATAAACATAGGAAATACAAATTAAGCTTCCACATTAAGCTGCAGCAGACTTAATGTCTCAATTCTTTCTCTACATGTTATGAATTGAATTTTCTTTTGGAATAATGTGTATACTAAAATGTTGCTATTCATGTTTGCATATTTATAAAAATTCTAAAGGCACTGGGTATGCAGGGGATTAGCCCCCATTTCAGAGAGCACCATATCTCCACAGATACAACTCACAGTGTAGTCCATCAAACCTGATAGGATCTTGCTAAAAAAAAAAGAGGGAAGAAATAAAACCATAACCAAGCCCCCTCTGAACCTCTTCTTTGGTTACAATTGTTTTCTATTTATCCAAAATTTTCAGCAAAAATATTTATCCAAATATCCTTTTTTTGAAATTTTTAATTTTCGGTTTGGATTTGCTACTGATAACGGGAAAGAAGCACAGAAGAAAACGAACAAAAATCAGCAGAAAAAATATCTATTTTTTCAATGTAATTTTTTCAATATTAAAAAAAATAAAATACCAAAAGAATTATTTCTTTAAAAAACCCCCCCCAAAACCAACAAATTCCTCTTCTAGAAAAGGCCATGGTTATGGTTTTTTTGGTTTTTTTTAGAATTGAAACTAGAAAAGTTTGGTGATACACCTCTATTTCGAATTGGAGTTAGTCATGTCAATATAAAGAACAATTTATAGTCCCATCTCTCAGGAAACTGCACCCAGGGTTACTATAATGGGGCACTGCAGGTACCTGCCACTTTAAGGGCCTGGAGCTGGCAGCTGCCTGATGAGGGCAGCCATTTTTTGTCTGGGGCTGCCCATATAAACAGGGCAGTTTTGCTGCCAGAGGTGAGGCAACAACGCTGCCTGGCTTCAGGTATCATCTGAAGGTAAGGGAGGAGCTGTAGGGGACGGTCAGGAGGCTCCTGGTCCTGGGTATGTCCTAAAGCTGCACCCTGCCGGGAGTGAGTGGCCTGGTGGGGCTGTCAGTGGTGTGGGAGTCTCCAGGAAATAGCAGGCCAATTACCACCCTGATGAAAGGCTTGTTGGGGTGCCTTAACCCTCAAATTGGGTGGGTTCCCCACTTTGTAGGGTCTGGAAGGTGGAACCCCATTAAGAGAGAGAGTGAGGCCATGGACTCACGAACCTGTCTGAACATTCCCCTGACTGGTCAGTGCTTGGGCCAGGACCGGAAGGGTCAAAAGTCCAGGTGCCCACCGCGAGGAACGCCCAAGAGCCGAGGGCCTGGGGTTCTGACTGGCCTAGAGGTGGGCCAGGGCTAGTAGCCCAAGGTCCTGGGGGGGGACCACACCTGTGAGGGGGAAGCACCTCAGGGAGCTATGCTTCCCAGGATGAAGGTGGATTAGGTTGCTAGAATGGAGGGATTGTAGAGGGGTTCAACAGTAGGATTTTGGGGCCCAGCAGGGGGGCTGGTGATTGTGAGAACTATGGATGCCATCTGCGAGGCTTGGGTTGCGGTGTAGGGGAGGAACGGAGCCACAGATAGTGCCCCTGGCATTGGGGCAAGAAATGGGCAGCCTCCCACTTATTAAGATCAATTAAACTATTAACAACAAGGCATGGCAGGAAAGAAGGCAGGCGGCTAGCCCAGAAACAGGTGGGCAGGCCACATAGAAATCGGCCCTGAGAAGGCCCTCTGTTACGGTTACCAACCCAAGATTTATTTATTTATTTATTTTTACAGACAGTCCACAAACATTTTTACTGACAGTCAAACTTTTCTACCAGCATATGTTTCATGTAACATAAGTATAATTCTTCTGCCAGGCCCTGGACAAGGGCTGATTTCAAATTTAGGGATTTAACATGTATCATAGTAAATTTTCTTGGTTTGGCAACCTTCCTTGACTGCAGTAATGGTTTTACACTCTGATTCCCCTCCTCCCCAGCTTTCCCCTACTCGCTCCCCATACTCTGAGACCCCCACACCCTGGGGCTCCCTGAGGCTCCCCATACTTTGAGGTCCCCCTGTGGGTCACAACCCAAAAGTGGGCAAGAAGTGTATATGAAAGGGTCACAAACAAAATTTTAAAATGGATTATCTTTTAAAGGTGAACAATGTGGGAAACTGTGGCTTTTCTCTTGCAAGCTGGCAGTGTTCCAGCCTGCAGGAGGTTGCTTGGGGCCCCTCATCAACCACACCCCCACCCCCTGCCCCACACACTTGGGGCCTGGGGGTGGCAGGGGCAGTGGTTTGGGATTGGCCATTAATGTTAACAAATGGGTCCTGGTGCAAAAAAGGGTTGGAAACCACTGAGCTAGAAAGTCCTGACAGAGATCAGTGAAGAGTGCTGGCTCCCACTCAGGCATCAGGGCTGAGTAGAAAGTCAAAAAGCCCAACACTGAATTGATTCACTCTTTGCAGGTTATTCTAAGATGCAGAGATTAAACTGAGAAACAACTGGACACACATTTACCTTTGATTCAGGAAATGCAGCCACATGCCTGCAGTGGCCCAGGGCAGAAGCTGAGGGGTGCTACAGTATGGCTCTCTGACATGTATCCAGTATGGGCTATGTGTTCACTTCCTCTTCCTGCTGCCCACAAGGTCTCTGGGATTTGCAGTCCAGAATCACAGCAGCAGGATTCTGCTGGGTTGCTCATCACTTCCTTTTCTTGCTTTCAGGTGCCTCTAGGACTTCTAGTCCACAGTTGCATCCAGCAGTAACTTTCAGTAAGTTTAGCAGTGCAGGACAGATCTGTACTTGGGGGAAGGGGGGTTTCACCCCCTTCCCTGGCCCCAGCCCCCAGCCTGAGGGGGTAGTCCCTGCCTCCCCTCCCAACCCTTCTCTGCTGGAACAGACAGCCCAGGGCTGGAAAGCATACTGTGGGGACTGTGATTTAATTTGAACCAGGAAGGGGTCTGAGACAGAAGTTTCATAAACTGGTTTGACCCAAATCATTTGTCTGATGCTACATTCAGTCAGGTTTATCTTAAATGAGTTTCAGCCATTTTGAAACTGGTTTATGTGCACTGAACTTCTGCTCTGTTACAGGTTTAAACCAGTTTCTCATGACTTAAACTGGTTTATGTGTAACTTCTGTCTCTAGCCTGGATGGTGCTATTCTGCTCTGTCTGTCCTTCAGTGCTGAACTGCAGCCTCACTTCTGATGAGGGCTACCCGAGCAGCTCCAGGTTGCTTTGTGTTTTTATACAGAACTAAATTTTCTTATGGACTTTATAGACAGGGGGGGCTTGGCCTGTATTTTTATGTACAGCTGACAACCCTGGTTGCACCAGTATAAATATGCTTGCAATAGGCAACTGGTAACTAAAATCGAGGTTAACCCTTGGCACAGGCAGTTCCAAAATCTGTAACTGCTTTCTTTGTACTTATCAACAAGATTTCTACTCACCCATTCTGTGGTAACAGTGATTTTAAAGCTAAAACTACACATTTAATATCTGAGACAGATTTCAGTTACAAAGTTGAGTGAATGGGAGGTCACTTTGAAAAACAGAATCTCTCAGCCTTTTCTTTTACACTTCATGGGGATAGCCTAAGTCCCTTAAAGGGAAACAGTTCAAAATGCGCTTTGATGAACTTACTGTGTGAAAAGCTTCTAACCTACAGCCCTGGAGAAAACCAAAAAATGCAAAACAGGCAGTGGCAGTTCAAGCTTCTTCCAAACTGCCCTCAATGTGACTCCACTCCTGCCCTGAGAGAACCAGGACAACCAGTAAGTATCCGTGGGCATGCACTTCTCTGTCCTCTTCTGAGCCAGCCAGTGGAGGTATAGTGGTATTGCCAACTCTCATGATTTTTGGCATTGTTCTTTAAGCCTATGCTTTGGGAATGTGAAGAACTTAGCTTTTTCTTTTATATATAGTTAATATACATCTATAAAAGAAAGAGCTAAGCTTTTCACATTCCTGAAGCATAGATTTTAAGAACAACACCAAAAGTCGTGAGAGAAGGCAATAATGGTATAGTTTAATGTCAATTATAGAGCTATTTTATATCCTTCCGAAACCAAAGTGAGACAACCAATGTATTTCACACACCTGGCTATCACTGACAACCTGGGCTGGATTCTTTGCTGACAAACCCCATTACAAATTCCCCTCAACCACCCAGTTTCCTATTCTATCAAGGTAACAGTAAAACTTTCCTCATCTGAAACGCTGCAAGGACCTTGCCCCTCACAAATCATTCCAATGTATTCAGTTTTGAATATATGTCAAAAAGCATGAACATACACAGCTATAAGGTATTTATCCTTTGCCCAGTGTTGTTCCTGGAAATTGCAATTCTTTTTTAGCCCTTGTAGAAGTGAATGCAGCACAGAGTTTATAACAAAATAAAAAACATGAAATAAACTGGGTTATAGTGGCCATCTAGGTGGCTTCGTTAAATCTCTGAACTGAAAGCCTGGCACATTTCCCAAAGCACTGGATAGGACCCCCTCCCCTTGGAGGACGGTGCGGAGAGAAAAAAAGCTGCTCTACCGAATCACAGAAGAGGGATGCTCTCAGACCTCTGTGAGTGATTTAGGAGCGGGTTTAATTATCTCGGGATGTCTGTTTAGTTCCTTTACTTAAAACAAGAAAAAGCTCTCATGGAAATTAAGACAACCAGCACAAATGACAACCAATATACTCCACTAGAATATATCTGTCACCTAGCAATATATAGTCATATTGCTTCTCAATCTGGATGTTTTAAATTTCTTGTTACTGTTTCTAGGTCAGACCAGTGGAACTTTTAATAGACATTTATTTGACCGTTGAAGGAGCTGTGTACTTTGACTGGTAGCTATAAGGCACTACGTCTTTTTGCTGAATGCCATGCTTATCTCAATGAGCTTATTTTCCATGTGGTATTTTCTGGGCTTTCCTGTATCTGGTCATGATAAAGACTTTACTGTATATTCATTGGTAACTATTATTTTTAATGCTTCCAATGATATGCAATTAAAAACACATGGATTTGTGTCCTCCGGGTAGATTTCAAGCTGAAACTTCAGTTTCTCCAGCCAGTCAGGAACTAGTGGCTGATATTTTCAAAGCCTAACAGATACATAAATCCCATTTAAATTAAAAAGAGTAGTGCATCTAAGCTTTCAGAATCTCAGTTTTGATTTCTGTGATGGTATTAACACAGATGTGAAGACAAGTCAAAATGTCAGGACATCAGATTTGTAAGGCAATCATTTTGTAGTTCTGTAGCTCCATTTAATGACATGATGGCTCTCCAGCTGTTTAAGTTTGGGAGCCACTGAAGTAGGGCATATTTCAGAAAACAACACTAGAGTGAATCAGCTGGGTTTCAGATTGGCTGAAATGCTGAACTAATCTATCCTTTAATCCAATAAAAACATAGATTTTTTTTTCAATAGCAAGATGTGGAGAAGCTGTTATTAGTTTATCCACATGTATCAGACGGCATCCACCTCATTAGCAATTTGGTGAAAGAGACATAAAGGCAGTGGAACAGAACATGTTTACAGGATAAATGTCTCCCACTTTGAAAATAAATATCTTGGCTTGGGCTCAGCATTTACTTAGCAGTAGGAAACTGCTGTCCTGTGACAATGTTCCATCCCATTGACATTATCTCTTAATTATGTTATAAGGAGAAACAAGTTAACCTCAAAGGACCAGAGGTTCAGTTTCCATTAGGATAAGCATCTAGAAAGTTTGAATACTTATGAGCTATTATCCCAGTTTTGAGTTAATCCTCCCTCTTCCTTTTCCAATGAAGACTTGGCTTCTGTCGTCGTGACCTTCTCAAAAGCCTCTCATGTTTTTTCTCTCTCTCTCTCCCTTTTACCCTTCCATCCTCCAATAGACCCAACACATTTGGGTCTACAAGGTTCTCTATGGGCCCCTTTTTCCTTAGACACTTCTTAATTCTCTCTTTATAACTACAGGGATACAAGGGAAAAGATCAGTCAAGCAAGGAAGTTTCTACTAACTTTGCTCAGTTTTAGGAAAATAAGCAATTATGCCATTCATATGCTTAAATTAGCTGAGTGTTTAGCCTGTGTCTACAAAACTCAAGACTTGATTTCTTTGGGAAGAGTCCTTCCTCTTGGTAAAGGCACTTCAACTATGGGGCTCACTCACCTTGTTGTATGCATCATAGCTCAACTTTGTTAACCTTCGATAAAACTTCCCATGTAATCTTTTTACCAGAATGACTGCATAGAGTAGAGTGGCCTTTTTTTATTTAAAGTGATATTTGACAACTCTGGGCTATTTTTTGTACTGCATAATATAAGTGCAGACACATAGTTATGAAGATCTTTCTTTCGCCAGCCTGGCCTCGTGTAAAAAAAACTGATGACCTCTTAAAGTAAGACCTATTCAAAATGGCTAAGGACTGTTCACTCTGAAAAGTAGTTTCCCCCCTCTCCTTTAACAGGGTCTGGAATTGCACACCCAAATGAAACAAGCACTTTGGAAAGAATTTAGGTGAACAAAGCATTTTTCGCCTGTTCATTTATTTCTCCTAAAAGCCACACTTACCCAGAAAAAATCTCACTCATGGCATCGTGAGCATTAATCAAAATAAACAGCTAGTCTATGGGGCACACAGACATAATAGATCTACTTAACACCAATTAAACCAAGCGGTGGGCACTATAACCTCTCTTCACTTCTACTGATCAGGCTGCTGTGCTGCATACAGATTTCACTTGGCAGGTTTAGTACTGACCGTTCAGTTCTGTCTCCAGCCTTGACTGCTCTGCCAGCCACTCCAGAGGCCTCCTCTACACATTGCATCTGTTGCACAATTACCTTGTTAATTGCACAATACGTTTTGACTGGTCACACATGCAAATTAACTATTGCACCTTAAACCAACCAGCTATAAAATTGTTGCTCAAAAATGTGTAATAACTTTATAGCCACTTTCTATCCAGCTGTAATTTGCATGTGTAGGCAGTCCTGCAGCTGGGAGACTGCAGCTGCTGCAATCTCCCAGCTGCTGGGGAGCACTCAGCCCACTGTGACCTCCTGGGCCTAGAAGATCCCAGCCAGCTGCTATGATCTGCCAGCCATTGCAATCTCCCAGCTGTGAGGTGCTCCATGCACCACTGTGGCTAGGAGACCACAACAGCATCCCATGACTGCGGGGGCTTAGAGTCCCACAGCTGATGGGGCTAGCAGTCCCAGCTGCACCCCAAGTGCATCCTGGACCAAAAATCCCTACATCTGATGGGGCTCTCGTTCCTGGCTGCACCACATACATGGCTGGGACTAAGAGTCCTGCACCTGAGGGGGTTTTTGGTCCCAGCTACATGTGGTACCTGCAGCTGGGAGCCCCGTCTGCAAAGGACTGGGATCCTCTCTCCCCAGCAATAAGACCCAACTGGATCCTACAATCATGCTTCCTGCCATGTATGTGTGGCATGGCAGAAGGTGCAATTATGTGGATTGTGCATTAGATCCTATCGGGCCTTTACTTGCATGTGTAGAGGGGGCCAGAGAGTCACATCCTTATGGTTACAGACTGGCAGACAAAATAACTAAAAGGGGAGGGGAGGAGCAAGGGAGCTCTTCCTTAATTCAATGGGAGGTAAGCAAGTGCTTACAGTTAAATATGTTTAAATGTGCCACAGATTCAAGGTCTGAATTAACTTTTGAAATAAACTGGACCTTCTGCTATAGTGTTAATAGCCATATTAACCGATTCCCATGGTTTTTATCATTTGTCTCAGTACGCCTAGCAGTTTCCTTCAAACCCCAGCTCCAGGATCCACATGAACATTTGAGACTCTCACTTTTCTAATAAAAAATGCAATGTCTCAAACCCTGAGAGATCCAGAATAAAGCTTGGAGACGTGACTCTCAGCACCCTATACAATCAGAAACAAGAGAAGTAATAAGAAGCCTATCTTTATTTATTTAAATCATGATTTTCGGGAACTAAATTCACACAGTGCATCCCCATGAGCATGCACATGCATTTCTCTGGGGGCAAATAGCATCTACTTTCCCAGGGGAACACCCGTGCACGTGAGCTCTGGCGTGTGGCAGATTGCCCTGGGTGGGGTAGGTGAGACTGGGGCCAGCACCTGGGCTGGCCGAAGCAGCCTTCCCTGGGTTGCTGGGGGCCTCCTGGGGCTGCAGCAGTGGTGATACAGGCACATGGAGCCTCGTCGGCCAGGCTCCACTTTCAGATGGCACACGCTGCAGCCATGTGCGCCACCCCACTTTTTTATGGAGCGGGTTATTTAGATGCTGGATTTCCTGGTATCTAATTTCAGCTCTGTGCTGCATATTTGCAGCACACAGAAATTTTTCACATGTACCACGTGCATTTGCTCATTCCTGCAAGCCCGATTCCTGCAAAGGCTCAAACACCTTTGAGGCACCACAAACCGCATGTTCCCACTTGTCTGGAGGTTCCCACGATCTTTGGCTATTTGACACCAAACTGAAGCTGTGCCATATGAGGTGGTTGGTGTAGGCAGATAGTCTTATATAAGCAATTATTTTTCTCACCACCTATGTTATGCCTTTTCTGTTTTAACGTGCAATTTGGTCTCCTTTGCTGATATGAGTTCACTGCTGAATATATCTGCTGTGATTTTTTTTTAATCTATGTTCCCTTCCATCTTGTCTTGTTTCGTTCTCTCTGGGTTTTTTTAAGGGGTGTTCTGTTGATTACACTGTGATGATTTTGGAATTAAGCAGAGCAAAAAGTGTTATTACATCAACTGTATCTTTGAATATTTGCATATGATTATTTGCTTAAACATTGGTCTAGTCAGGCAGTATTCAGGGGTTGGTTTTAAATACAGTATGCAGTTGACAAGCTACTTCTTTTCTTTCGTGGATTCTAGTCATTTGTACCCTACTGGAAAAAAAAATGTTTGCCACTGTGTATATTGATTTTTTTAAAGTGAGAAAGCAGCATTTATTTGAAAAAGAATTACTGCCTTATGAAACACTTTCTTTTTGCTCATTCCTGAAAGCCCAAGACAACGTTACAGGGCTTCAAGCTCAAAGTGGCTCACGTACATGTTTCCAAAAAACAGACCCCAAGACCTTTTGACATGAAATACCTCTTTCCAATATTTCTAGCTATCATGGGCATATCAAGCATTATGACATTTAAAATATGATACAGCATCAAGATCTGCAGTGCAATGAAAACACAATCAAAATGCCAGAGCAGAAAATATTTATAAGAGATAGGTTCAGTATGAAAGACATACTATAGTTTGATAGGTCTCACTTTTTTTATCTTGTTTTCCATGAAATCAACAGGATCTCAAAATTTGCCCTAAAATGCTCCAATAAGATTACTGCATAGAGCAAACAACCTTTAAGTAAGGTTTGTAATGCTGGGCAAATCACTGAAAAGATAGCAAGTGTTACTGCTAAATAGTGGACAGAATTGCTCTTGTTTTGGCTGTACTAATATAAAATGTTGTCCACTTTGTTATCCGATTTCAAGTTTTTATTTAACATATGCTATGCTGTGTATAATAGGCAAAAAGAAATGATTGCAAATATGCGTGAGAAACTTTTTGATCCTAGTCAAGGTTATAAGCCACATATGTATGGTAACAAAATTATTGCAATTATTCATTCCTTACTAGGACCTAAACATTTAGACTTCTTCAAACACTGGAGAAAAGAATAATGTACAAAGTTGCAAATAAGAGTTTGCATCAAGTAACAAGATGAATGGTACCTAGATACCAAGACATACTGAAAAAAATAAATGCTGTCCCATCTTTCTCACAAACAAATAACTTGATTATGCTGTGAGCAGTGGCTAGACCTACATTACATTTTTTTTAACAGAAGTGAAGAATGACCGATGGTTTTCTGTTTCACAATTCCAGCATCAATGAGTCCTTATTTAGAAGGCACGGGCTTTAAAACACTCAAGTAGCTCTTCTAGGTGTCCTTTTTTTATAGCTAAGTACAGGCTGAATTCTGAAAGGGTCCAATTTACAGGGCTTTGGATTGGGCCCTGGACATGTACAGAATATTTTTTAAATACTAGACACTCACCACAGAGTCTTGTGATGTGTGTGTAACAAAGACAACTGTGTTCTTAATCCCACTGCATTCTCTAAAGAGCAGAGGGAATAGGCTGAGGCTTTTAGGGAAAACATGCCTAAAATTCCAACAATTATGCTGAGGAGCAGGATTTGCCATGTCTGTGGGTTTCAGTACCAGTTTGCATTTTTAACGAAGGAAAATGGTGGTGTGTATGTGTGAACTTGAATAAAAAACAGAAGAGTTAGTGACTCAGAGACTTAAGTATCTTCACCCATAGCAACTTCTTCAAAGCATTCTACTATCTTAGGGATGTATTTGGTGGCCGTGTTGGAGAAAAAACAAATAAATTGCAAAACTCTTGAACTCTTGCTTCAGAGATGATAGCTTTTATTAGACCAACTAAAAAATTGCAAAAATAATTATCTTTTTCTGCAAGCTTTCAGGCACATGCACCCTTCCTCAGGCTCAGCCTGCGTTCCCAAAAGCTTGCAGAAAAAGATCATTTTTTTTTGCTATTTTTTCATTGGTCTAATAAAAGGTATCATCTCTGAACCAAGGGTTGTAGAGTTCTGCATTTCTACTATATTAGTGATTCTCAGTCAAGGTGCCGCAAAGCCTTTGAAGGGTGCCCCGAGGTGCAAGGAGATAAGTAGATAAATGCAGGGTCAGGGTTCCCCTGCTTAGCTATCGCACCACCCTACTCCCTGGCCCCTCTCCAAGGAGGTACAAATTGCAGTAAATAAGTTAGTTTTTTAACTGAGTTGCTGTTCAAGTTATGGAGGGATCCCTTGAATATAATGAGGTGTGCATTAAGTCTATCAACATGCACCTCAAATATAAAAAGGCTGGGAAGAACAATAGCACTACATCAAGAAGTGTTTGAGACACCTTAATCAATTCTAGTCTAAATAAAGGAGGGTAGAGAGACAGATAGGTGACAATACCATTTTCTTTCACTTGATCACAGAAGCTACAAAGCTACTGTCATGCCCAGGCAAACCTACTAACACTGCTGTTACCTATTTACATTTCAGGTCCACACACATAAAATTGGTTTTAGCGCATGAAAAAAGGCACTTATTTCAATCTCTATGTTTTCAGAATAGCAATTATTCAGATGTGAAAATAATTGAAGGGTATGGAGAGAGGTATTGAATATTCCCACATAAATGAGTGAAACCTAAACATCACAGTGAAAAATTATATATATGTGAACGCCACGTTTTATTTATCCTAGCAGATAGTCGCATTCAACTCCTACATTTACCATCCTTTTATAGTGGTGTCTGCATTTTATTCCAATGCTTTGCCCAAACTTTGGTATTGCTCAATGCCATTATTTTCATTCAAAGTTAAAGGTATTTTAGGAGGTGATTAGCATCTTGAAGGATTGGCTGCTGGGGCACAAAGGAAGGCCCAAAAGAAATGGAACATTTTATACATTGCAAAGAATACTCGCTCCCCAAAGGCCAGAGCAGGAATTGCACACCCGCTATTTCATCGTCTCTCTATTTAGTTTGGGAAAATTACTGACTTAGGTACTACTCGCATACAAATTGGAACAGGCAGTAATAGGCTTTTTGGAGCTGAACTTTCAAACTAGACTTCAGTATTATTCATGCCTGTATTGCATTAGCACCCTGAGGGGTCCCCTCTTAAGATCAGGGCTTTGTTGTACCCTGTACACAATATAAAAGACAGTCCTTGCCCTAAGTATTAGTAATCCAAACAGACTCAGTAGCCAATGGGTAGGAGAAAAGAATTGGCATAGACTATATTTTATATGCAAGGGAGTTTGGCCACAGAGACACATAAGAGCCTGATGGAAGACACATGAAAAGTTTTTGATCATATCCCTAAAAGTCCTAGCCTACTATAGCAACCACCCTATTGTTCTTTCCACCTTCTATCTCCCATGTTTTGAATCATTTCCAAGGATTTCAGACTCAATTTTCCATGTGACCACTAGGCTGCCAAACAGATGAAAGAGAAGCTGACTCCACTGAGTGGGCATAAAAACTTGGATTACAGGAATATATGGAGGTTGCATGAAGAAATCTTGATTATTTTTTAAAACAACCCCTTTTGAATGGTCTCATTCTTTACATTATTGATTTACTTATTTAAACTGCCTTTAACTAGGTTTGTAGCTACTTCTGGTAATTTATCTTTGCTTCATGGGTTTAATGCCATCTTTCTCTTCTTTAGGTGACTATTCTCATTTACATAACCGAGTTAAACACAAATAACTGTTCTGGTATTTTGCTTAGGTTCAATCTGCTTCTTTTCAAGATCTGAGGAAGGGCACTTTGTACCCAGAAACATTTCTAACATCTCTCTCAGCTATAGAATTGGTCCAATAAAAGATACTATCTGCAAATCCTGCTTTTTATACATCTCCTGGATCATCATAGCTCCATTACTACTTGAATTCTACTTTGAAAACAAGATACCTTGTTTAAAAAAAACAACCAAAAACTGATTTTTGTCCTCATTTGTTTCTTTTCCACTCATCTTGCAAACAGCAAAAAGGAAAAAAAAAAAGGAGGCTTCTAATTCTGTGACACAATCCATAAAGACGATTGTAAAAGAAGGATCCAAAGCAAGCCCGCTGATTTGATCTGGACAGAGGTATTAGATAGAGCAACTCATTGGATTAATACTTTGCTCCAGCTATCCGTGTTAAGACAATTAATGATACAGAATAGAGATTTATGGAATGAACTCTCAGGCTTAACTATAAAACAAAGAAAACCCTTTTCTGCCATACACATTTCCATTCGTATCTTGTCTGAACAAAGATCTCTTATTCTCTAAGTCACTCATGCAAATCATGATTCTACAGTAAGAGTGAAAGTGGCCTGTTTAGGGTGCAAGAAACGGCTTTTAAATAAAGTAAAACTGTTTAAAGTAACACTTTTTTAAGTAAAAGTTTTTTAAAAAAAGGAAAAGCTTTTTAAATAAAACGTTGCTGGCTGTTAGATGAGATCTGTTAGTGTCCAGAACAGCTTGCTTGGTGAAGAGGTGGGAGCTCTGTATTGTCCTGTGCTTCAAAATGGCAGCAGGGATGCTGAATATGTGATGCTGTGAGCAGTGCCATAGCAAAGCGGGAGGGAGGGCGAGCGAAGCAACTGCCCCGGGCATCGAAGTAAAGGGGCGCCAACTGGTGCTACCCAGTGGGGGCAGGGCATGGGATGGAGCTACGAGCAGTTTGTTTGGTGGGGGGGGGGGGGCAGGGACAGGGGGGGG
>NW_017729008.1:33816923-33819082 GCF_001723915.1 Gavialis gangeticus
CACTGCGTACATTCCCAGGCAAGCATGGGGGGGTGCCGCTCAGATCTGTGCAGGGAGAGGGTGGGTTGGCGCTGCGGTCTCCCCCCGGTACCAAACTTCCTTGCCATGGTACTGGCTGTGAGCACTTTAATTAGAGCAGTTCTTGGAGCCCACTCCTCCCCCCCAGAGCATGTGTAAAGAAGCCGCATGAGCTCAGTTCTGTGCTGTGTAACAAATGGATTTTTTGCATCTGTCTGAGCAAGTCACTTAGGCCAAGTTAAGACATTCACTTCCTCCTGGGTGAGTTCCCATTCTCTCAGGAGAAACCATGAATGTGCAGATGTTCAGTATTTTTCTCTCAAAGCAAAACAGGCAGTTTCAGGAGAAAAATAACCGGGGAACAACCAGGGTTTGGGTCTGATCAATGATCGGCTTGTAGAGAGCTTTGGAAGATATTGAACAAAACTGACTCTAGGACCAAGCCCTTGGGCACTCCACTTGAAACCGGCTGCCAACTAGACATCGAGCCACTGATTACTACCCCCTGAGCCTGCTGCTCCAGCCAGTTTTCTATCCACCTTACAGTCCATTCATCCAGCCCGTACTTCCTTAGCTTGCCTGCAAGAATGCTGTGGGAGATTATATCAAAAGCCTTGCTAAAATCAAGGTACATCACATCCACCCATCTCCCCGCATCCACAGAGAGAGTCATCTCATCATAGAAGGCAACCAGGTTGGTCAGGCATGACTTACCCCTGGTGAATCCATGCTGACTGCTCCTAATCACCTTCTTCCCCTCCAAGTGCTTAGAAATGGATTCCTTGAGGATCTGCTCCATGATTTTTACAGGGACTGAGGTGAGGCTGACTGCTCTATAGTCCCCTGTATCCTCCTTGTACCCTTTCTTAAATATGGGCACTATGCTTCCCCTTCTTCAATCATCTGGGACCTCTCCTGATCACCATGAGTTTTCAAAGATGATGGCCAGTGACTCTGCAATCACATCAGGCAACTCCCTCAGCATCCTTGGGTGCATCCCATCTGGTCCCATGGACTTGTAGATGTCCAGCATTTCTAAGTAGTCCCTAACCTGTTCTTTCACCACTGAGCGCTGGGCTGGTCATGTCTTTCCCAAACTGTCCTGGCTGGTGCAGTAGTCCAGGAGGTGACCTTGCCTGTGAAGACAGGCAAAAAAGGCATTGAGCACTTCAGCCTTTTCTGCATCTTCTGTCATAAGGTTGCCTGCCCCATTCAGTAAGGGACCCACATTTTCCCTGATCCGCCTCTTGCTACTGACATACTTGTAAAAACCCTTCTTGTTACCCTTCCCATCCCTTGCTAGCTGCAACTCCAATTGCAGTTCGCTGTTCCTGACTCGATCCCTGCATGCTCAAGCAATGCTTTTATACTCCTCCCTTTATATTTGTCCAAGTTTCCACTTCTTATAAGCTTCCTTGTTGTGATTTAGTTTACTGAAGAGTTCCCTGCTAAGCCAGGCTGGTCTTCTGCCATACTTGCTAGTCTTCCTGAACATCAGGATGGTTTGTTCCTGCACTCTCAGTAAGGCGTCTTTAAAGTACAGCCAGCTCTCCCGGACTCCTCTCCCCCTCAGACTGGCTTCCCAGGGGATCCCGCTCATAAGTTCCCTGAGTGAGTCAAAGTCTGCTTTTCTGAAGTCCAGGGTCGTTACTCTGCTGCTCTCCTTCCTTCCTCAGGGATGCTCCGCACCACAAAGCAGTGTGTGTGCGTGTGTGTGTGTGGGGGGGCAGCTGCAGCCACATCTTGGTGAGTGAAGGAGGCAGAGAGAGCTCTGATTTTCCATGATAAAAAAACCCAACAAAATCAAACACCAAAATACATAGAGGTATTTAGAATTTATGATAATGATCGCACTAGTAGGCTTCCAAATTGCTTTAAAATTTTAAATATATCAATAAAATATTGTGTCCAACTTATGTATGTGTATATGTGTGTGTATATATATGTGTGTATAATTTTTATAATATAATTTTTATATATTATATTATAAAATTATAATAAATTATAATTATTATATTATAAACAATAAATTGTATTATAAAAATAAATTTGATATATAAAAACACTATATATATATATATATATATATATATATATAGAGAGAGAGAGAGAGAGAGAGAGAGAGAGAGAGAGAGAGAGAG
>NW_017729008.1:33824082-33828756 GCF_001723915.1 Gavialis gangeticus
GAGAGAGAGAGAGAGGGTTAGACAGAGAGGTTAATAGATATAGCAACAGGTGTATTTGCAGCACAGTGTTAAAGGGGTGGCTTATTCACCTCAGTGTTTATCTACAAAGTTTGGATTCAAAGGTTTGGCCAAATAAGTTGTCCCACTGAGGCCAGCTGTCTGGATCCATGCCAACAAGCAACTTTTTCTAGTAGTTACTTAGAAGGGAAAAATGAAATCCTCACACCATGCAAAAAGGATATTATACAAGAGACTTGATCAAGAATTGCAAAAAACTGCAAAAAACTGAAGGTTTTCAACACTGTCCAGTTAAAAAACTGAAAATTGAGATTTCCCATTTTCATTTTTTCTGAAGACAACTGAAAATGGATGAGACTGACATCTTCTTTTTCCTTGGAACAATTTTCTATCAAAAATATTTTGGCATAATCTTTTTAACATCTCTAACTTAACTCCAGTTTGTACATATTCTAAAGATCACATCACCCTCTTTAGACAGCTTCATTACCAAACCTTTCAATACTTCTACAAAGCATATAAATGAGCATCTTTGTAGACATATCTGCAAAGCAAGTCCATGATTGCAGGTCCTAAGTTAAACTATATAAAATGTATAGATTGGAAGAATATTTCCCTGTCTTGCATTTGTGCCTACAGATTTTTTTTGTTAGGTGAAGAATGCACATGCAATTAATCAGCTAGATTTAAGCCTTCAGCTTTGAATTCATGGGGCCAGGTGATCAGTTCCCAATGGAGCCTACGTCTTGCTCCTTCAGACCACGCTGTCAGACATCTCTTTGGTTAGGCTGACTCCTAAACAGAGGTATCATATTCCCTCAACTTGTATCCTCATTAGTCATCCTCTGGACATGGTTTTTGTGTGGTAGACTATTTTGCATGTACTCCTTACAGTAGGGCTGTCCAAATTCTGTGTAGCTGGGGTGGGGGAGTCCACCCAGAAAAGGCTGCACCAGAGTGAGCCATGGACCCCCTGAGCTGCACACCACTGGCACAGACAGATATTAGGGTCCCACTCTAACTCTTGGCACTTAACATAAAATACCTTGAGTTAAAGTACCACTCCTGACCGAACAGACATTCACTTGTTGGGTTGGGAGCAAATGAGGGGTGGACTGGAGGCAGCCTGCACTGGCCCAGTTAGCAAGTGGAGGAACTCCAGAAGCCTCCCGGGAGACCACCAACCCTCCTGCCCCAGCCCTGCCCCCCCAGCTTTGGGGCTGAGAGCGAGGGAGTTCCCAGCTGCTGAATGGGAGCTGAATTGGTGGTGTTGGGGGGTTGAAATGGAGCCCCTTCACTTTGGGGAGCCTGACCCAGATCCCCCTAACACCCTGGCCAGGGTAGCTGGGGGGATGACAAGGTGAGGGGGCTCCATTTCCTCCCCCCACCCCCACTTTTATTAGCCTGCAGCTCCCTTTACTTCCCCTGACAGCTTGGGGGGGGGCTGGGCACCCCCAAATTAACTCTGGAGGGAACATAAGTTTCCTAAGGCACTTTGCTTTTAAACACCTTAATATAATACCTGATTTAATGAGGGTTACTTTTTCATGTGATTGGCCATTTTAAAAACATTCTGCAGTTGTGTATGTCTTAAGTCTTGGCTGTAGATTGCTTTGAGGGGCCATACTGCTTGAAAACTGTCATTTCCCTCTGCACCCCAAGTGGATGCCTCCTCACTGGTGACCACCATTGTGTGACCCCCTCTTTCACGCATGATATGCTCATGCAGGCACCCTCCACTCCCACTGCCACAGTGCCCTCCCCTGGCCTCACCCTCAGCTCTCCCATGCTGCATGGTGCTGCTTCACGCCTTGGGAAGGGGCAAGCAGCAAAAGCCAGAAGAGGGAAGGAGAACCTGGAGGCTCCAAGCATGGGCCACCAGTTGAGCAGCCCTGCCTTAGAGAGTATCTCTGACCCCTGCTTGGACAAATCATGGCTCCTTTTAGTTAAATGATTCCCAGACTGTTTAGTTAGGTGCACTTTTGAAATATACATAATAAGTAAGAAAAGAACATCATGTAATGTAGGTGGACCCCATTTCCAATCCATTCAATGGGCTGAGTGATTCTGCCTTTAATCAGAAAGCTATGGAGAAAGTTTGTTTTGTGCTCATTAATAGAATGATTGCAAAGTTTGCCATGATGAGAAAGTGGCTTTTTCAAAGCCCCTTAGAAAAGTAGCAACTGTCCTACTAATCATGTCCAGACAAAACCAAAAATAATTAAATATGAAACACAAGACCCATGCTAGGAATAGCAATATGTCAAACAGTTCACAATTAGTTCAGCTAGCAGCAAGCACAGGGTCCTAGCTGACCTGCAGGTGGCCTGGGTTACAACATTTTGCTATTCTGATTTTATTGTTATAATGCAGTTCAGTGCAACATGGTATAGATAATGCAATGTTACAGAAATGAAAGGAAACAAGAGTAAAAGAAAAATAAAAAAAAATATAATACAACTCAGAAAGCAGATATTTCCTTGAGGGCATAATTTAGACCAAGATACACCTATATATATGGAGAGACTAATATCTACATAGTTATGTGGATATTAATCCCTTGAAATTGCTAAGATTTCATTTTAATACTATCATCCATGATGAGTAGTATACAAGGGGGGGTGTAAAGCCTCTGGCTGTGCACCACATGTGTTGTGAACTCTCTGAGCTTACCAGCATGTTAGCATAGACACTGCTGGAGCTTTGCATGTAAGCTCTGAGCTTACAGGCTGGTCAATGGAGGGTCTGGCTGGAGCCCCAGCTTTCACACAGCTCCAAAGCCTAGGAGATGAGTGCTGCTGCTTGTCTTCTCTTATACCCTGTTGTTGAATTTGGAGGTGGGTGTGGGGGGGATGAACAATGAACATGCTCTTTCCTTGGGCTTTGGAGCCATGCAAAAGCAGAGACTCACTGGTATCCAGGATCTGAGGAAAACAGGGGTGATCATACTCCCTTTAGCTGTGTGGCACATGTATAGTGAGCTCTCTTTGCTCACTTCAACATCCCCCCTCCCCCATGATCCCTGATCCACCAGGATATTATTGTACTTCATAAGTAATCACTGGGGTAGCTGAAGGGGAAAAAAAAGAGTAAAAAAAAAGACTATTCATTGTAAATCAGGGCATGAAGATCTGGTCCTCAAAGAGGATGAAACTGATCTTTTAAAAGTGCTACTTTTCAAGAACCGAGTCCTTTGCCCCAGTGCAAACCACATATTCCACATACTGTTAGTCATCTTTCATAGGTTTTATTTATGATGAGAAAAGGTGATAGATGCTAACTAGGGCTGTGTGAAACAGCATTGTTCTGCTTTGATTTCTGTTTCGATGGAACAGTGTTTCGTTTTGAGTTTCATTTCATTTCGAAAGCACTGTTCCATTTCATTTCATTGAAGCTCTTTGGCTGTTTCGTTACTGTTTCAACATTTTACCCATAGGCAGTGCTGGGAAGACTGGTGCTGCTGCTGGCTCCAGGTTGCAACATCAGCCTCCTGTGATTCGGGAGGCAGATCGGGAGCCCACACCACCGGAAGCAGTCCCTGCAGCCCTCCCAGGGGTGCGGGTGAGCCCTTGATTTGCCTGTCAGATGACAGGAGGCTGGTGCTGCCAGCTGGAGCCAGTGGCAGCATGGATCTTCCCAGCATGGGCTGTGCCAGTGCCGGCTCCAGCCAGCACCAGCCTCCTGTCATCCAGCAGGCAGATCAGGGGCTTGCCTGCACCCTTGGGAGGGCTGCAGGGGCTGTGCTGGACTGCTCCTGGGGGTGCAGGCCCCTGATCTGCCTCCTGGATCACAGGAGGCTGGTGCTGCTGCCTGGGGCCAGTGGCATGTGGGCCCAGGGTGGGTACCCACATGAGCTGATTTGCCGCAGTCCCTGCATCCTCCTTGGACGGCAGAATCAGCTCATGCAGGGACCTGCTGCTGCCTCAGGATCAGGCCAGCGGTGGGTCCGTGCACGAGCTGATTTGCCCAGAACCCCACACCGGAGCCAATCCAAGGAGGCGGGGAGAGCCAGGCCTGTGCTCCCCATGGGGCTGAGCAGCATTGGGTTGTGGAGCCGCTCAGAGCACAGCCCTGGATCTCCCCTGCCTCCCACCAGTGGGCTGCTTCAAAATTTTAAACTTTTAGAAAGTTTTGAAACATTTCAACTGGCCTCATTTCGAGGATGTTTTGAAGCCCTTCATTTTGCTTTGGTTTTGCTGTTTTGAGCTTGAAACAAGTTGAAACAGTGTTGAAATGAAACAGCGAAGCTTCACACAGTGGGGCAACTGAAAAGTACGTCTATGTGATAAAAGTGCTTGCTGAAGGATCTGTGAAGATTAGACCAAGTGTTTTTCTGTATTTGTTTAGATATTAAGCTATAAGTTGTTGCTACATCCTAATTATAGTTTAAGATGTAGTAAGGCCTTGTATAAAGTAAGGCGTAGTAAATTTAGCAAAGTCTAGAAGTAGTAAAGCCCCGTGGCTCAGTTAAAATTACCTTATCAAAGGAATGCAAGGCTTGTACTGCTATTGGTCAGTCTAAGGACAGTTGAAGAAAAAGGAATCTAAGTGGTCATACGTTATCAGTGTCTTTCAGAAGCTATAAATTAGCTGAAATATCTGGAAACCATTCAGAAGGAAGATGCAGCTCTGTGAAAAGGATTAGTTAGCTGTTGC
>NW_017729008.1:33833756-33839832 GCF_001723915.1 Gavialis gangeticus
GGGTCCTTCCTGGCACCTCTCAGACAGCATTGTTCGGGGACGCCTGACCTCAATGAACTTTGTGGAAAGAGAAGCTTGCTGTGTATCGGGAATCAGAGGGACTGCTGATACGTTGCTGACGTGAATTGCTTTTGTCTGTCATCGTTTGTCTTGTTACTACGTGTAGTTGTGTTATTCTTAAGTCAATAAATCTTTCTTAACTTTCTACCCCCAACCACACTCTCAATCTAAACCCTCCACACGCGGCTAAGACAGCACAGCCCTAATGCTAAACCCTACTTTTCTAGGGCTGATTCGAGGAAAAAATATCAAAAAAAATGTTTTGATGAGAAATGGTTTTTCTTAATCAAAATATCCATCTCCTAGTCCACCCTGTCCCTTATTGAATCAGCTCTGCTATGTACTAATATCAGTATACACTTCTAAGAAGACTGCAAAGGCCTGGACAGAGAAGGAATCGTATCGAGGAGGTTACAGGGGTAAGCAAACCTGCAGTTAAAGCACCAGTATGCCTCAGCTGCTCTGACTTCAAAATGTAGCAAATGGCCAGTAGACATTGTACAGGTGTGACACCCATTGTATTGGGTGTGACACTTGGACAACAAATCTGAAAACACCTGAGAGCTTTGAATGTCTTTGAAAAGTCCCCCATTTCAGCTGGAAGGACAGAAGAATGAATACTAGTGTTCTAAGCTCAAGAAAACACCACCAGCATTGAAGCCACGTTTATACAGCACCAGCTCCATGGGGTAGGACACGTCATAAGAATGCCTAAAAACAGGCTCCCTAAACAGGTCCTAGATTCTTGATGGTCACCCCTCTAGAAGTGGGCAAATGAAGATTCAAGGACACCTTGAAGGCCAATATGAAGAAATGCAATATTAAC
The DNA here is from genome assembly GCF_001723915.1 of Gavialis gangeticus. NCBI lineage: Eukaryota > Metazoa > Chordata > Crocodylia > Gavialidae > Gavialis > Gavialis gangeticus. The sequence goes on from NW_017729008.1 coordinate 33,834,643, forward strand.
ATTAATATTTGGAAGACTCAAGTACTGAGTTGTCCCTAGTAGTGCCACGATGTATGACAAAGCATCTATCATTTTGAGCAAACTCACCTCACTATGGAGGTGGATAGATGATAGAGAGACAAAGGGAAAGAGCTGTGACCTGACATCACCAGGATTTACTCCTTCTTCCCAGGACTATTTGCCACATCTGCAGTCAAACATGTGGATCTCAGATTGTCTTCGGGCATCAATAGACTCCCCAATGCCTCCCTTATTTACTTGAAGACTGTAATCCTCGTATCAGGAGACTGCTGCCACCACCGCTGCTGAGTAGCCACTGGAAGGTCATAGTGCCTTGTACTCAACTGAACCACAACCAAACCATGGAAATCTGAGACATTTTTACAGAAGTTATGAGGTATGTCTATGGTCTGGTTTCTAGAAGGCCACATTCATAAGTCAGCCCATTTTCAGGCACCTGTTCTCTGATTCCTACACACTTTACGCACACCCAGCCATCCCTCAGAAAACCCCATGAAAGAGAATGTCCTATTTGTGCCCCCAGACCTGTATGACCATGCCTTGAAGATTTAAATAAGACTGGGGGTTGTGTGTACCAGGCACGGGCAGACACAGTAAGAATCAGTCCATTGTCAAAAGACAAAGTGCAAAAGAACAAACATATTATATAGATCCCCTATATAGAGGAGAAATCGAGTTACAGAGAGCCTGGGGGCATATCTACACTGAGGTGAAAGCATGCTCTACCTGGTATGCCCCTGAACCTGCTCCATCCACCCAATACTGCTAACACACACCAACACTGGAAACACACTGGAGAGGCCACTCTAGGGAGTCCTGTAGTAGGTGCTTTCAAGCAAACTGGAGTCAGAAGTCATCAGAGCAGCTGCCAGGAGATACCCTGGAGCGTCCTCACCAGCACATTTCTGGTTTGGAGCTTGTCAGCTGAAGTGAGTGGGCATAGGACGTTGGGAAACACTTTGGTTGCAGCACAATGTCACCACTGCCCAGACATGCTCTAAGTGACTATCTCATAAAGTTTCTTCCAGAAGGCCATATAAGATCTGGATTGAATGCAATTCCCAGTCTAGTACCTATCCACCCAAGACCATCTCTCCTGGATTGTAGAAACATTTCACAAGTCAGCTGTAAGGGGCTTGCTCTTAGTAATAGCAACTCAGAGGCTGGAATATAAACCAGATGTATACAATGTACTGATTTTAGGTGACCCCTGAGAGCCGTAAAAATCTGAGAACCCTTGGGAATACAGTCTTGACCATGTTTAATGGATTCAATTATTAGCTCCATTTAGGAAACAAAGAAGTTGGAAAGAGGAAATATTTACAAACATTGCTTTTGTTCTTCTTTAAAGAAGAAGAGATTTACAAGCCATGTTCCTTTCAACTTAATGCCGGTGTGGAGGGAAAGAAAGGTTTCAAAACTAACGTGATCTATCGTAAGTAGACATGAATGACTATTGATATTTGATTGGTTTATTACTTCCATCTGAGCTAACCTTTGTTACTTGGATTTTACAAATTTAAGGGCTTGCCAGCATGCTTGCTAGTTAAATAAAGGGCATAGCTAAGGTCTCTGAACATCTGGTCCAAATACTTAATCATCTTGCTGCACGAAAGCTGGTATTTTTATCTCGTACCCTGATTGGGTCTGCATATTTTTTTTCACAAATTGGTATTTAAACCTCAAAACCTTTAGCTAACTACATCTGTCATTGATATTTTATTGTTTAATTTCTTTTTATAGAGCCAAATTACATCTCTCCCGCATACAGCCTGCACTTTACATGTCTAATTTGTCGACATGTTCTATAATGATAATTTCATTGATTTAGAAAGTGACATTATGAGCAACATATGTTCAGTTTAGCAGTAGACCTTGTTATGGCAATAATGTCTCCCCCCCCCCCAACTCAAATATAATCCACATTAGGAGACAGCTGAATCATTTAACTGCTTCAGGTCCCATAAATATAGAAACCTGCTAGCGCTCCCATCTCATATTGCAAGGAAAGTATAAAAAAGACAAACTTACACTGTTTATGTGCTATACTGCCTACATATACCAGGTATATGTTAGGGCTCTCTAGAAATGATACTTGGAAAACAAAATTATCTTCCTTAAAATAGAAAAACAAATACAAGACACTTAATCTGAGAAGGCTATAATATGAGAAGGCTATAACTGAGGAACAACAATTCACAAAGGGTATCAAGAAAATGCCCTACTACTTTGTCCCAATTATCCTTAATATAATCATCCGGAAGCAGGTCTGTTCTCATATTATTCATGAAACAGCTGAATAATAAAAATGAATCATTTCTACAGTTCCCCAAGGTAGCTGGGTGCTTTCTAGTCAATACAGGACGTAAGCACTTTGCAGAAGGGGCCACAATTAAATTTTACAATTTTCCTTTTGATGGTGACTCAAAAGATCTGGGACCGGGTCCTGTGTAGGTCATTGTTTAACAAAGCAACAATGCAGCTCTACTGAAGCCACTAAAATATACAATTAACTCAGTGAGCCACTCTTTTGTGCTACGTGCTAAGTTCACCGATGTTAAAAGCAGAAAGTCACTTGTTTTTAATTGACATTGAATTAGTAATCATGCGCTGTTAGTATCCAAAAGAAACAATAGTATCAGACTACTGTCCTGAGCAGAGAACTAGGGATTAGGAAACCCATCAGCTACAATATAGATTATATCTCTGCAATTTGAGCACGGGCCCATGACCTATCTAGTTCAGCCCTTTTCCCCTCATCTGACGTAGGTGGGTAAAATCTTGGGTCAAATCTGTTGATTTCTGATTGTGCTTCTTTGTCCAAATGGAGATAAAATTTATTTCCTTCCTAGGTACTTTGTGAGAATAAGTGCTTGCATAGTGTTTTGCAGATTAGAAAAGGACTCTTGATAAATGTATGGAAACCTTGGATATATGGAAAATATTTTTACTTTAAATGGGTTTCCATTAAGTGGACTAAACTATTCGATACTTTATTTGCTCCTTCAGTCAGAGCATAAATGGTGTCTAAGAGCTTTTAAAAGTTTTTGCACTTTGCATTCAAATATATGTGCCGCATACAAAATGGATATTTCTCAAGCTGTAGTTCTTGAAAATTTACCTTCACTCCTAATGACTTCTTCAATACAAACCAGGGGTTCCAATTCTTCTTCTTTTTAAATAATGAATTAAAATGGCGATCTCTTAGGAATGGAGAGTTTTTTTCCCTTGGGGAAATGAGATGCATGCAACTCTGTACTGTCTTATCCTTGTAATTTCTGAAAGGAACAATCTGAAAATGCTATAAAACAAAATACTTATTTCCTTTCACTCTGCCTTTGGGGGAAAAAATGAAACTATCAGACTGGAATAAAAAGCAGTAAAAAAAGAAAGAAAAAAAACCTAATATGGAAGTGCACTTTCAGTGTGTTCACATGGAAGGGGAGGGGGGGGGGACATATGTTCTTACCAAGTCTTAGTTAACCTACACTTAAATGAGGTACAATCCTAGTACATACCACGCAGGCTGCTACCTTTCATACTAAACAAACCTCAATGTACTACCCCGTGAACTACCAACAGTTTAGTTTTCTTTAGCATTGTACTCCACATATTTAGCTAACATGTGGTTAGAATACATTTTTCCCCTGGTGAAGGCAAGGACTTTGAGTACAGATGACTTCTTATTTTAACATACTGATCAAAGTAGGGGGAAAACAAAACAACAACAAAAATCCCTCTTTGTCTTCCAAGACAGGCAAATTAGATTTCCACCAGCATTTATGTGGGCTGCAAATTGCAAATGTTATCGTCCAGTAAGCACAGGACTATAACTTTCAGTAAGAGCTACATTTTAAATGTTTTTCCAATATGTCAAGAAGGGGTATAACATAGTTACATTGTTCAAACCACTAGTATAGAGGTATATAGGTAACCCGTGTTCTATGCTAGTGCATTTTGTTTCATCAAAGTGGGAAAAGTGCATCTAACAAGCTACACTAATCAGCAGAATTGGAGCTCGACTGAATGTTAACATAGTTAAGGTAAGTATGCCTTATGCATGAATATCTTAGCTTGAGTGTATTGTTATTAAATGATACAATGCTTATAGAGGATATACTAAATGGAAGGAGATGTGATCTAAATCAGTGGTTCTCAAACTTTTTTTTCTGTGGACCACATTGAAAATTGCTGAGGGTCTCGGCAGACCACTTAAACTTTTTTTTGTTCTATACATCAAAGCACACAACTCATATTTTAATATTAGTAGTCTTACCTTTATAATGTGATAGATGTGCCTGTTTTGTTTTTCTTGAGAAAAGTTCTGGGAAGTTGGGTGTAATGTTTGTTAGCTTTAGGTCCCCTTTCTGTGGACCACCTGAATGGAGCTCATGGACCAGTGGTGGTCTGTGGACCACAGTTTGAGAGTCTCTGGTCTAAACTATAAAGGGTAGGACTGCAACCCAGAAGACCTGGATTCTGCTTACAGCCACTAATGCACTGGATGAAATAGAGCAAGTCTCCTTCTCTCTCTTTTTCTCTGCCTCAGTTTTCCCCATCTGTAAAATGGAGATAACAATACCGACTTCCTCTGTAATTTTTTTTTTTTTTAAATCAGATCAGTGAGCCCTGCTGCAATTCTTTCTCAAGTCTCTCACCCAACAGAAAGCGTTGGGGGAAAACATCAATATGACCAATGCAATTCTCTCCACTTAATTATTTCACAGATTTCATAGACATTTGGGCTGGAAGGGACCCCGGAGGATCACTGAGTCCAGCCCCCTGCCCCAGGGGCAGCAGGTCAGCAGGGATCATAGGATCCCAGCAAGATAAGCATCCAAATGTGTTTTGAAGGCGTTCAAAGTAGGTGCTTGAACCGCCTCAGGTGGCAGTCTGTTCCAAACTTTGGGGGCAAGGACAGTAAAAAGTTCTTTCTTATATCTAGCCTGAACTGGTCATGGAGGAGTTTGTGACCATTCGATCTTGTCATCCCTTGCGGGGCTCTGGTGAACAGCCATTCCCCCAGATCCTGATGAGAACCCTAATAAACTTATAGGTGGCCACCAGATCACCCCTGAGCCTGAGCTTTTCCAGGCTAAAGAGCCCCATGGCTCTCAGCCTGTCATCGTAAGTTCTGTTTTCCTGACCTCTGATCATGCAAGTGGCTCT
>NW_017729008.1:33844832-33851884 GCF_001723915.1 Gavialis gangeticus
GGTCAGGCTGATGGGCCTGTAGTTAGCCGGGTCTACTTTCCTCCCTTTCTCGAAGATAGGCGCCACGTTGGCTCTCTTCCAATCATTGGGCACTTCACTAGAGCACCAAGAGCTCTCATAGATCCGTGCCAGGGGCTGAGCTATGATGCTCACCAGCTCCCTGAGTACCTTGGGGTGTAACCCATGAGGGCCGGCTGACTTGAAGGTATCCAGCCTGTCAAGGTGTTCCTTCATGAGGTCAGCTTCGATGGAGGGCAAGGAATCTCCCTCACCCAGGCCTCCCTGACACATAGTGGGTAGGGCCGTCCCATGGGGCTGATGAAAAACTGATGCAAAGTACCCATTTAGCAAGTTCGCTTTTTCCTGGGCGCCAATTGTCAGTTGCCCCTTCTAGTTTAGCAGGGGTCCAATGTTGCCTTTGCTTTTCCTCCAGCTCCCCACATATCTAAAAAAAGACTTTTTATTTTCCTTGATATTTGTAGCTAGCTGGAGTTCCATCGCAGCCCTGGCTTTCCTGATTTGCTCTCTGCAAGTCCAGACTAAAGCAGAGTATTCCTCCTTGGTGGCAGTTCCAGTCCTCCATCCTTTATAGGTCTTCCTTTTAAGATGCAGGAGGTCCACCAGTTCCCTGGATAGCCAAGGGGACCGCTGTGCCCTTTTGCTGCCTTTCCTCTGAGATGGGATTGACTTTGCTTGCGCATCTGGGATTGCTCCCTTGAGGAGCAACCACTCGTCCTGAACTCCCCTCTCCATTGGGTTGTGGCCTTTTAGGGTCTCTCTGACAAGCCTCCTTAGCTTGTCAAAGTCAGTTTTCCTGAAGTCAAGGACTTCTGTACAACTGACTGACTTGCCAGATTAAGTCAACATGAAGTGGAATGCAGAAGCACGTTCTTACTTGAAAGTCAACTTGTGCTGTCCGAGGCTCTTTGGGAAGATCCCTGATTAGTCTAAACATGTGTAATGTGAGAGTCTCTTTTTCCTCACCTTTAGGTGACCCACTAAAAGCCTAGTTTGGAAAGAACTGGGATACATTTTTGCTTGAACACTGGTGATCTGTTCTGTGTGGAATGAATTGGTGGTCTTAGTGCAAGTGGTCAACATCTCATGCAAAATGGAAAAAGTCACAATTAACAATCTAAACAGAGGAAAAGTGAGGGAATGTGTCATGGATTATCCAGCTGAACTGCCATTTACCCCTGAGATGATCACTCAGTTCAGGGCTGCTGGAGAAAGTACAGGGAAAATGGTATTTTTGTCTGCAATAGGGAGAAATGTCTTTTAGCTATCTGACACCTTCTCTGTCCCTGAGTTCATATAACACACACAACCATATACAAACATAAAGCTGGATATTTATCATATGTAAAACATATTTGCTATTAAATGTGCCCCATTCATGTAGACTTAACACATGTCACGTACATAATGTTAAACACACATAACATCCTATATCACTTATGCTATGAATATGCTATATATCAGGTTTGTCTAACTGATGGATTTGGCAATGCAGTACAGCATGTCTGGGGCACCTAAGGGTCTCAGGCACAAGTTGTAGCAGTGGGTGGGGGATAGCAGACAGTCCTTACAAGCCTGCGGTACAGCACTGGGGAGAGGGCATGGGTGCGCAGTGTAGTGCTGGGGGTGTGGGGGCTCAGATGTCCAATGCAGCAATAGAGAGGGGGTGTATGCATAGTGCAGTGGTGATAGTAGTGGATGTGTGTATGCAGCGCAGTGTTGGGGGGTGTGGGTGCAGCAATGGGGGATACCTGCATGGTGCAGTATTAGGGTTGGGGGGTATGACCTCAGGGGCCCATGTTTTACCCTGGTGTGACCTGCTGGTGTCTGGCCTAAAAAACTGCTGGAACAGTGTGAGGCACTCAGCTACTTACAAGCTGGACAGCACTGGTAGACATAGACATATCTATATCAAAAAATTTAGATCAAAATATTTTATTTGATATGTGTGTATATGAATACAACATTTTTATCTAAATTTTTATGCACTTTAATTCAAAGTTTATCGGAGTAATTTTTACTGGCTTTCCTTTTCAAGTTGAATGGATCATTTTGAATCCCAGATATAATGTAAGATTTTCAAAGATGTTTAATTGACTAAGGAGCTTAAGGGACATAGATATTTCAAAATGGGGAAGGGGGCAACTCTTGCACCCGGTTGTGCAGCAGCTGTTACATAGTGGTTCTCAATCAATGTGCCGCAGCATCCTGCATTGAGATCCTTTCAAGGGTGCTATGGATACTTTGAGATCCTTTCAAAGGTGCCTACGTGTACAAAGCTGTTAAGTGTACAAATGTGGTTTATAGGATAAACCTAGAGATTACAAGCAGGAATCCATAGCGTTAAAAACAGTCTGCCGTCTTTCATTGTTCTGAGTTCTTTGCAATAGAAGAATTGTGCCATTATTTTCCTGTAGTCAAAAAATGAGTGAAAACTAAAAGCAAGCATTTTCTGATGCATGCCTTGAGTCTAACAAGTAGTGCCTTTATTCTACCATGGTTGAGAACCATTGCTCCAACAGTTGTGCGTGGAGAAGCCTGAAATGATACGAAAGCAGCAAAACTGCTCCAGTTTCAACCCTAGATAAAGTAATGTTAAAACTAGATCAGATTCTCTACAATTTGTATTGTTCTCAACTTGTGCACATGGAACTGTTCGAGCGTAATGGCTGCTGCGCACTCCTGATCTGTGGCGCCCCTTCTGAAATGTTCCCCTTTGGAAATGGCTCCAAACATATGTACCTATGCCCATATGTTGAGTGTTGTTTTAAAGTCACTCTTGCAAGTGATTCTTAGGCAGTTAAAAACCTAAGTTAAATTGGTTCTTAATTGCCTTCACCACTTGTGAATAAAGAATTTTTTGTATTAAATTAAATTCACCATATGTAGTTAAAACATTTTTTTTACTGGTCTTTAAAATGATTACAAAATTCAAGCATTGTTCTCCAAACAAGAAGAAGATTCCAGGAGCTGAATACTTACTCTACTTGCCTTGTGTTTCTAAAGAAACTGTGTTTATAAAGAAAATAAACTCACATTCCAATCCTCTTTTTGTTGCTGTTTATTTAAAAGAAGCTAATTGCTAAATAAATAAGGATGATTTTTTTTCCTACAGTAGGCAGAGCATGAAGTTTGTCTTTGTCCTTTCCTCTACTTACTGCATAGAGATCCTAAATGAGCTATAACTTGGCATCTTTTAGCTGAAAGATCCAGAAAATGATTTCTGTAACAATATATAAAATTTCACCCAAGAAAAAAGCATTTTTACTTTAGCCATCTAAATATAAGATTTATTGGTTGGAATCTTGGAGGATTAATAACAAGGTGCCAAGCTTGTCAGTTTGGTATTTCTGACAATTTCTGGTAGTACCCAAGGGTGATGTGTTAAACCAATGCTTAAATTCCATTTCTTAAAGTGTTTTAGATGCTTATGTAGTCCAAGCCACACCGATTTTCAATGATATTTCAATAACTGCTTACACTGTTGGTTACAGGTCAAAATTGGCCTAATTAACTTTTTAAATTGAAACAAAGATCAACAGAAATGTTTATACAATGCACTACTTAAGTAGGTATGTTCATGCTACAATCAATGCAATTAATTCCTTCAGCTTGCACAGTGTTTAGATTGCCAAAGGTCTAATTCCTGTTATCAATCTGTTTGCCGCCATGAAATCATTTTATTTCTGTGATTGCCTTTATTCCAATGAAGACAAATTCCCTTGTATCCTGCAAAGCTGACATGTTCTCTTTGAAATATTTTGCAACCTAAACACTGCAACACTGTGGTACAGGAACCAATGTGAAGTCTGAATGAAGCTCAGCAGAAACTAAATTGAAGCTGACGAATGTACGCTGTCTAAACTGCAGATAAAACAGCACAAAAATTGGGAGAGTTAGTACCACAGCCTACTGTAATAGCACATGGTGTTATTAGTAACTATTTAAAATGCAAGATTTTTTAAACAGATCAAGTCGCCTTTATTCACCTTTGAATGACAAGCTGCAAAGAAAATTGCACCCACAATTTTCAGAAAAAGGTAGTTGTTGTACCTCTATCCATTTCTCCACTGGGTATAAAAAAACTAAGGCAGATTTCCATTTCAAACAAGTCGAAAATTTAAAGCAACTGATTGCAGCTTCATCTGCATTCTTCTCTCCCTCCATCCCTCTCCCCACCCAAAATATGGGATCATAGGAAAGTAGGGCTGGAAGGGACCTCATGAAGTAATTCAGTCCAGCCCCCTGTTCAAGGCAGAATCATCCTTGACTAGACCATTCAAGCCAAGTGTCTTTCAAACCTGCTTTTGAAAACTTCTAAGGATGGAGATCACACAATTTCTCTAGGTTGCCTGTTCCAATGCTTGACCATCCTCATACTTGATACCGACTTCATATGAGTTCCAATGCTTGGCCATCCTCACAGAGAGTTCCTCATAATCTCCAACCTAATTTTTGCTTGCTGAAGCTTGAGGCCATTACTCCTAAGCCTATGTCCTACAGTCACAGAGAAAAGCCTATCTCCATCTTTTCTATAATAGCTCTTCAGGTATTTGAAGAATCTTATTCCCCTCCAACCCTTCCGAGTCTTCTCTTGGGGGAATGAAACAACTAAAGAAGGTTCTTTCAGTCTTTCCACATAAGTCTTGCCTCCCAGGCCCCTAGTCATTTTTACTGTTCTGTGCTGGATTCCTTCAAAAACGGTCCCTATCTTTCTTGAAGCATGGTCACTTGATTCAACATAGTACGCCCAGCAGAAAATATAATCGTCTACTTATTAAGCACTGCGTTTTAAAGTAAAAAACATTGGACTCAGTCAATGGGATCCTTTGCCTAAACTCCTTCACGGAACATGAGGATGTAGAAAAATTACTTATGAAATGACTGGTGTTTATTTGTTAAAGTTGTACAAACAGGCTATCGGTTTGTTACTCTTTGAAGAATATGGCCCCAAGCCTCCAAAGTTGTTCTTCAAAGGGTTTGTAAAGCACAGTGCTCAAAGGGGCTTTTGGGAGCCCCTCTTTATGAATTCCACCCCCAGACTGAAGAAAGATTGTTGCCTTTTCCCTGACTGTAGTGAAACCCACCCTTACTCTAGCTATGATTCATATTTCCCTGCCGGAGATGACTTACAGTGGGTTTCTTAAAAGAGATCTTTTTTGAGCCTTTGTAATGAATTAGTTTATAGCAAATGGTGAGAGTGACTCTTAAGAACATCTCTCAAGTGCCATAATAAAGGACCTTACTTCTCACCACCTTTTCAAGTGCAGAAGTTTGACACTATACTATATCATCAATACTATACCATGAATGGTAGTGCAATTTATATACGATAAGAAAAAAAATGGATATATCAGTGATAACATGTTTATGCTTGTTCACCAACTGATTTACTTGTATCCTGGCAAACATGGCCTATCACAGTGAAAGGGAAAATTTTGGTGGAGACCCCTTGTTAAAACATTGGCAGCACACCAACACTAAGGCCACAAAAGGCCAGATATATGGTGCATGGAGCCCTCCAGTCTACTGGAGGGCCACTGGAAGTTTGGTGTGTGGCCTGCTTCAGCATTCAGGGCCCTTTACCCTTGCTGAACATGGCAATAAGCAACAAGCCCCAGACCTTTTCCCTGGACCATGGCCATGAGCAGCAAGCCCTGGATCCTTTTCCTGGACCTACTGTCACCACCAGAATCCTCCCAGTGCCTCTGGATCCAGGCTGGATTTGACCGACAAGAAGTCCTGCAGTCTGGATCTGGACTAGGACCTCAGGTGAGTTTGTTATCCAAGCATTAATACATTTACTTCTTTAACACACCATCCTAACTTCTAAGATTGAGTCACAGAATAGGACAGAAGAGGAAGAGGACCCACACACCTTTTTATTAATAGTTTTTTTAGGGACTTTGGCAGGATGGACCAGAATCACATTTACATGCATAAGTCCACTATGAGCTTAACAGGTGAAACAGAATATGGCCCCAAGTCTTTCAGGATTTAAATTCTTTCTGTGGGCATTAGCTTCTTCCCTGACAGATAGAATCTGGGCTCAAATACTCCTCCAATTCTATGTTCATTTCATAGTTTCATAGATACTAGGGCTGGAAGGGACCTTGGAAGATCATTGAGTCCAGCCCCCCACCCCAGGGGCAAGAAGTCAGCAGGGATCATAGGATCCCAGCCAGATAAACTTCCAAGTGTCTCTTGAAGGCATTCAAGGTAGGTGCTTGAACCACCTCTGGTGGCAGTCTATTCCAAACCTTGGGGGCTCAGACAGTAAAGAAGTTCTTCCTTATGTCCAGGCTGAAATGGTGATGGAGGAGTTTGTGACCATTTGACCTTGTCATCCCTTGGGGCGCTGTGGTGAACAGACATTCCCCCAGATCCTGGTGTGCAGCCCTGATAAACTTATTAGGTAGTCACCAGATCACCCCTGAGCCTGTGCTTTTCCAGGCTAAAGAGTCCCATGGCTCTCAGCCTTTCTTCATAAGGCCTGACCCTTGACCATGCGTGTTGCTCTCCTCTGCACTCTCTCAAGCTTCTCCACATCCTTTTTGAATTGTGGAGCTCAAAACTGGACGTGGTACTCCAGCTGCGGCCTCACCAAGGCTGAATACAATGGGAAAATGATGTCCTGGGATTTGCTTGAGAAGCATCTATGGATGCAGACCAGTGTTTTGCTCACTTTACTAGCAGCAGCATCACATTGAAGGCTCATGTTCATCTTGTGGTGAATCATGACCCCCAAGTCCCTTTCATCCGTAGTGCTAACCAGCGTAGCACTGCTGAGCCTATAAGCATGCTGTGGGTTTTTTCTCCCAAGATGGAGAACCTTTCATGTTTCGGTGTTAAATACCATCAGGTTCTCATCCACCCAATACCTGAGCCTGTTAAGGTCAGCCTGGATCACCCTTCTGTCCTCAGGTTTGGATGCTTTACCCCAGAGTTTGGTGTCATCGGCAAACTTGGCCAGTCTGCTTCTGACACCAGTGTCTACATCATTAATGAAGATGTTAAATAGTATAGGCCCTAGG
>NW_017729008.1:33856884-33871550 GCF_001723915.1 Gavialis gangeticus
ATTCATCCCATCTAGTGTGCCTATATCCCCCCACATCTTAGTGTCGTGTTGTCAGCAAATTTGAACAGGGTGCTCTTTACCCCCTTGGCCAAGTCACTGATGAAGATGTTGAACAGTACGGGCCTGAGGACCGAGCCCTGCAGACCCCCACTGCCCACATCCCTCCAGGTCGAAAATGACCCATCCACCATCACTCTCTGGGTGCGGCCCTCCAGCCAGTTGGCGACCCATTTGACTGTGTAGGTGTTGACACCACAGTCCCCTAGTTTTTTAATGAGAACAGGGTGAGAGCCAGTGTCGAAGACCTTCCTAAAGTCCAGAAAGACTACATCCACTGCTACCCCTGCATCTAAGGATTTTGTGACCTGGTCGTAGAAGGCCACCAGGATGGTCTGACAGGACCTGCCTCTAATGAACCCATGTTGGTTGCCCCTAAGCATAACCTCCCCCGCTGGCTCCTTGTGGACATGTGATCATGGGATACCTGATTGAAGGCTTTTTTAAAGTCAAGATATATGACATCAATCATCTCTCCCTTGACCTTGATAGGTCACCTGTTCATAAAAGGAAATGAGATTGGTCAAGCAAGACCTACCCGCAACAAACTCATGCTGGCTATCCCTCAGGACGTTGCCATCAGCCAGTCTGTTAAGGATGGCCTCTTTGATAATTTTTTCCAATATCTTTTCTAGGATAGAGGTCAGACTGATGGGCCTGTAATTTCAAACTCTTCAGAGTAAAGGAGTGCTGAGTGATGAAACTAAAGAAAGTTTCATCTAAAGATCCAGCACTACAATAATTGAATTCCCAGAAATGCTAGTGCTGTGCCAGCACAAAAGGAGCTAACACCGAGTGTTACCTAGAGTTTGCCAAGAAAACTTCTCCTCTGAAAATCCCCATGAAAAATTTTACATGGTAAGAGCTTCAAACTGAGTGAAGTTCCTGAACTGAAAGTTTTCAATTTGTATTAAATTGCATTCAAAATGATTGCCAAAGCATGCAGTAATATTACCTTGGCCTTTAAGTTCATTAAATATTGCCAGCTAAAAATGTATTTGGGCCTGGAGATCACCAGAACACAGGAATCCAAAAAAAGGGGGGAAAAAGTGATGGAGAAGCTGAAGTAGGAATTACTTTTTCTTTAAGGGTCAACACTGAACCAGTGCTGCAGTGTGGAGGGAGAAATCACTACAGAAGCTCATTACAGTGGAAATGAAGGTATACAGCACTTGGAGCAAGTAGCCTTTTGTAGGTGCAAAAAACAGGTTTCAACACTCACTAATTTTGCATTAATATCAGTGCAACAGATGTAGGTTGGCTAAAAGTAGCATTTGTCCCTGTGCATGCATAGTTCTGCAAATTTTTATCAAGAAGCCACTTGGGAAAATTTGGCCTTTTATGCAAATTACCGAGTTGTGTTTGCATAGCGCTCAGATTCATTGCAAGTCTCACCACAAATTTGGGTCTGGATGTTACTTAATGTTGTCTCAAGGTTGCTCTTGACTTCAGCCGGTTCCAATGGACCTCAAGCAGCATCTCTCAGCTGCAAAGGCCAGACAGCAGCAGCAGCATTACACCCACCCAGGCTTCTCTTTGTTTTGTAACTGTCCATCTACCTGTGTTGGGGAAAACCTGGGGTCCCCCTGTGGCTGATCACCGAGCTGGGGGGTTGTGTGTGGGGGAGTGTGTGTTTTGGGGGGCGGGGGAGTCAGCACTCTCCATGGTGGACCCTGAAGTAGACCAGAAGTACTTCCGGTCCACTTCTGGGTTCACCACCGAACATGTGGAGGGCCCCCCTGCACTCCTGTGGGACGCTCCATGTGCCCCAGTATCATAGCATTCACAAGCCACCTGGTACGTCGAGGTACGAAGAAAAAACATTTAAAGCTGCGTCTATGTCCGAATCGCTAATTCTCCAAAATCAGCATCGAATCTTCAGATTCAGATTCGGCCAAGTTGAGTCAGGGACAGTGATCCAAATCAATGAATTGAATCACTGTCCCCTGACTCATGCCAAATCCGAATCTGAATTGAATAGGGCCTGCTTCGCACACCCCTATAAAACAGCTTTAATCAGAGCAGACTGCAACCTAATATGCACTGATAAGAATAAAGAAAATTGCTGTGAGGCACTATTTTGTTTTCAAAACTTTAGCTCACAAATGTTAATCAAAGAATGCAAATAGCAGCTTTGATTTTTACCAATTATTATTTTCCTAAACGGCTACTAAATATTTGATTATTTGTGTATAAACTGCTGTTAACTTCCGAGTGACATTTCAGTGTACATTAACATGGATAAATTATATTAACTACAAGCAAACACATTATTAATATTTTAAAATTTGTCAACTTTTGGAAGTGGCATAGGTCTGCCTCGAGTCTTTTAAAAAAGCCTCAATTTTAATGCATTTCCAAGTAGGCAGAATAGCTCAACTTTCTAAATAATATGTTTACTGCAGATTACACTGAGAGTGAATTTAGCATTTGTGAAAGGTACTGGATTGACATGCATGAAGCTGCCTAACACCTAGGAGGGACATAGAAATGTCTATATCACAAATGAACAAAAGATGCCTATTTATTCTTCTGTCATATCTCCATCAGGGAGGTCACCACACATTTAGGGAAGATTCAAGAAACCTTGTACCTAGGCAGTTATGGGATAACTTACCTTCTAGGTTAAAATGTCTTCCTCTGATGCCCAAGAAAAGTTGATTTCTGCCCCAGACTATGCCAAAATGTATGAGAAAAGGCAGGACAATTGTCCCTGTGTCCCCTGGCTATTGTCTAGTGGTAGTGTTCTTAGCCTGCCAATGGCAGACTTCCTGGTTTGAGACCTGTCACAAGGACCTTGACTGGCTGCTCAGCACCTCTCCACATGATATTTTTGGGGGGTTGGATCAGAGGACCTTTCAGGTCCCTTTCAACTCTGTGATTCCCCCTTAACTCCACAACCATGTGTTTCAACCCTGTTCTCAGTAGATGAACTCCACTGGCTCCATTAGATTGATGGCACGACACAATGGGGAAGTTACTATGAAAGAGGCAGAAAGCTGCATGGGTGACTGGTGCCTCCTGAGACTGGGGGGCAGCAGTGTTGGAGGCAGGGTGGCGAGAGGTGACTGCCCGCAGAAGCCGCTGGTGGCAGTAGCCACCAATCTCGGTGGGGAGGGGGGGGCATGTGCCCCCCCCGTGCCTTTCCTACCAGTCGCCTATGCAAACTTGTATTTGTGATAGACACTTCACTAGAGGTTTGGCCAAAGTCAGTCTCACAGAGGTCAGCAAACAGTCATCAAATGGAAAGAAAATGGACTATTTCTGTATTTTGTCGGCAGCCTTCATCTCGCTTTCAGCTTGCATGTACTTTTCGTTTTTGCCTATGGCTGGTATTGAGCTAGATTGAAAGTGAATGCTAGTAGTATCAGAGAAGTTTATAAAGCAAGAAGCCTCCATAGACATGCAAGGCCTGACCAAATCTCTCAGGATGGGGGAACATGCCTCCTGATGCCTTTTGAGTTCCTGCTGCATTTCCCCCCTCTGGGAAGTGAGGGTTGTAGTGAGGCAAAATCACACCATCACACAGTTCCTCTGATCTTCAGGCAAATCTCGTGGGCGCCACTATGCTTATCCAGCATCCCTCCACCCCCTAGCAGCCTGGCTCATTCACAGCAGCTGTGCTGTCACTGGTTCCCTCCCATATGGCTGTGAAGTACTCCCCCTCACTGAGTGGGAGTTAATGATATTGCAGGCAGCCTTTTAACTCCCATGTGGATTTCTGTCAGATTTTTGGAGAGAGTCGTGCTGCACGGAGTTGCTCCCCCCGCTGGCTCCCACACTTCTATACACCTGCTCACAAAGTAGCTTCCCCTTATTTCTATAGACTTCCTCACACCTCCAAATCACCAAGGTTCGTGAAGAGTGGGTTTTGAAGTTCGGGTTTTTGATGTTGAGGGGCTCCCTACTGTCCCCATCTATTGGTTTCAGGGACATCCTTTTCTTTTCTTTTTTTTTTTTTTTTTACCTTTTTTGGTCCACTTCCCTGCACAGAGAAAGTCAGCAACAGGTGTCCTGTTTGTTTCTTCATCAAACATTAGGAGGTGGAAAAATGATCAAAATTCAGTGTGTTAGTGGGGAGGGGCTTGCTAAAGATCAGCTGTCGTTGCCATAAATAGAATTCAGGTCTCTGACCCCTAGGCCTGTGCCTGTAACAAAGCCATTTGTTCTCTCTTATACAATCCATAATGTGTAGAGTAATAATAGTGTTTGCAGTAAATGATAGATGCCATAGAGGGTTTGAACTAGGAGACAGATCACTCTAGAGGTGCCCAATTCAATGCTTTCTCTGTATAGCATCCACTTCAGCCACTGTCAGAGACAGGATATTGGGCTAGATGGACCATATGTTCATTACCTTTAGGGTAAGTGAAAGCTTAACTGGGGTGACATAGCCCTGTTTTATTCAGGGTAACCTGTGATGGTTTAGCTTTCACTTACCATAGTGACCACATGTCATCTGTTCCTTAGTAAGCCCCTGCCCCTATTTGATCATTTGCCCATAGATGTAATTGCTCTTAATATTGGAGCAAACATTATGGACACAAAATGAAACATAAGAACATAAGAAACGTAAGTGCCATACTAGGTCTGACCAATGGTCTGTCTAGCCTAATATCCTGTCTCTGGCAGTGGCTGAAGTGGATGCTATACAGGGAGAGCACTGAACCAAATATCTCTTACAGGGGCAGGCAATTATTTTGGGTGGAGGGCTGCTTACTGAGTTTTGGCAACCCATTGAGGGCCACATGACACGTAGCCAAGGGCAGATAAATATTAATTTTCTAAATTTTTTAGGGGCCTCATGGGCTGGATAGAATGGCCTAGGGGGCCACATCCAGTCCACGGGCTGCATTTTGCCCACCTGTGCAAATGATCTATCTCCTAGTTCAAACCCTCCCTGGCATCTATCATTTATTGCAAACACAGTTATTACCCTATACATTATGGATTGTATAAGGGAGAACAAATGGCTTTGTTACAGGCACAGGCCTAGGGGTCAGAGACCTGGGTTTTATTCCTTTCTATGCTGAACTGTGGATAAACAACCACTTCTGGCACCTCTGTTTCCCCTTTTGAAAATTGCAGATACGCTTACATTGTTATTGGGGTGTTTTGCAGTAGAAATAGGGTAAGTGAAAGTAAGGCTTGTGAACTGAAACTATTAGGTTGAAAGCAACAAGTGAGCCCAGGGTACTTAAAGCCTAATTTGTTTGTTCCTTGAATGGAAAATTCCTAATACAACTAAAATGAGCTTGTATGAATCTGCAGTTATCGGAATGTTTTTAACATCTTTTGAACCAAGTAATTAGTCTACACCTGCTCTTCATTTAACTCGCCAAAAAGAACATTCTGTACAATATTGGGCAGCTGGCATATACTATATGCCACAAAAAATTATTTCTTTTTCCAAATGAAATGGATGACAGCCTAGGATAAGCAGCATGTTGAACTTGCAAGGAGAGGTCAGTAAGAAAACTGCCATGAATATACAGTTTATCAGGATATGCTTCTGAACCAATAGCCAACTACTCACATTTCATTCTTAATCTTTCTGGTCCTCTCTAAATCAGGCTCATCCGCTAATCATTGTCCTTGATCTTCTCAGCAGCCTCCAGCCTGTCAACTTCTTTCAGGTTTTGTCAAACATGGAAGTCAAGGTAGTAACCAAAAAGCAGAACTCAGCAGGCTGAGTGTAATCAGCATTGTTACCATTTAATGCTACCCTTTTCAACTACACCTTCTGAAACACGGTGGCAAGAAAGGATGGACCTTGCACTGGGCCCTACAAATGGAGAGGAAGTAGGAGCACTCTGAAAAGTTTCATTTTAGGCAACACTAATGTTCATGAAACTCCCCCCCAACCAAAAACAAAAGACACTCCCTCTAGCACCTAGACTAAATAGCCTACTTTATTAAGCTCAGAGCATTTTATGGGAGGGGTAGAAGGAGTAGAATCAATGGATTATGTTCCATGAAGGTAATACAGACTTTATGGCATTTTTATGGGTTTTATTTTCATGGAAGGTAGATATTATTGAGTTATGGCTTGGGAAGCGCAGGCTGATTTTGGCATCTTTATTTTGCATGCAGTAATTTAAATTTGTAGAATGCCTCTGGTATGGGGGCAGCCCTTAATAAATCTAAATAAATAGTTGTGAAATTAATAGAAACCATGCAAAGTAATATAAGAACAAGATAGATTACTAAGGATGGTAGTACATCTTCTCAGTCTTCAAAGGATTGTACAAATATAAAAACAAGCAGAAAGAAGCAGCTTTTTTTCTTTTAAAGCCAGATGACAGTTTTGAGTCTGCAAGGCTTTCTGAAAGTTTCCTAATACAGCACAATTATGCTTTCTACCCCTTTGGCATTCATAAAAAAATTGTTGGCTTTTTTGCCTACAGAGCTTCATATAGCCATGATTCAGAACATGGGAGACAAACAAATAATATGATGTATAATGTTCATCACTCGGTGGTCATACTCCATCCCAGAGATGGCTGCATTTCAGTGCTAGTAAAGTTACTCGACATGCACAACATTTTAGACTGTGGAGAATATATGTTCCTTACTCCAATCTCAAAGCATGGACATGTATTTAGAAAATTATGTAAATATACAATTCAAATATATATAAAAAGATAAAATTTTCTAAATACATGTCCATGCTTTGAGATTGGAGTAAGGAACATATATTCTCCACATTTGTTTTGTACATTTCTAACGAGTTCTTGCATACAAGTCCTAAAGGTAATTTGCTGTCACAGTGTTCTCACTAGGTTGGCTGTGAGCAGCTGCTATTTCTCCCAATGCCCACTTGTCTTACAGAGGGTAATGGTGCTTGATGTTGCACTCGGTAATCTGGGTTATACCAATACATTTGAGACTGGCGACATGACTACCACTGTAGAAGACCCAGCATATAGAATTACACAGTTCATCACAGCCACACCTTTTAATAATATGAACACATGTTAAAATGTTATCAATTTCAAAATATATTCTAAAACAGTGGTTCTCAACCTTATTGGACTTGAAGCACCTTTGGAAAACGTCAGCTCTAAGTTTACATGTGTTTCTTGAATAATAAAGCAATTCTTCTGTTACAAGGAATTCAGAAAGAACACAAGTAGTCAGAAGGTTTTTGACATGATGGATTCCTCTGTGTTTAATCTTTTGAATCATGTTTGCACACCTAAAAGGAATAATGTTGCATGGCACCCCTTGGCACCCTTGAAAAGATCTCAAGGCAGCACCCTGGTTGAGAATTGCTATTATAAAACAGCTTTTAGGTTTCAGAGTTGCTACTGGATTTAGAATAACAATATCCTATATAAATACACACACACCAGTCTTACCCAATAGCTGTGAAAGATATAAAACAGGAACACTGAATGAATATAATAGAACAACCAAACAAAAAAGATGGTGAGAGAACGAAAGGATGAACCAGAAAAACAGGGCTGGGACAGATCGATCTCACGTCATCTATCTGTCCAATTCCCTGCTCAACGCAAGATCACCCCTGTCTAAACCACCTCATCTAAGTGTTTGCCTAAACTGTTCTTAAGAACTTGCAAGAATCTCTAGGTAATCTGTTCTTGTGCTTCATCACTCTCATAGTTAGAAAGTTCTTGCTCAAAAACTATTAATCTTTCTTTTTCAGGCAACTAAGGTGTTACTTTTAACAGCACATCAAAGAAAACAAATGGAAGTCTTCGGCTGCTGTCTTATTAAACAAGGCACCCACAATTTTGTAAATGTGTTCCTATCAACACTAAAGAAGGAAGACAATAATTTCAAAAGGGTTTTTTTTTTAATTCTGTAATTATTTTCCTTACTAAACAAATTAGGCAAGAGAATATTTGGCAATCGTAATTTAAAAACGCTGATGCATATGTATGGAATATTAGGTATTCAGATATGGTGGTGAAAGGAACATATATGACCCTGCATATCTGAATTCAATTGAGCTGCTTGCATACTTAAAGTTAGGCATAGGCTTAATTATGTTGCTGAAGTGGGGCTACAGATAGATTCATCTGAGCACCTAGCTCTCTCCTTCACTTACACATAAAACAGAAACATCACCACCTCCAAGGGCTTGGCTGAGAAGAGGGATTCTACTGTGTATTTTAGTTTAGCACATCAATATAAATAGTCAGAGGCAATTAAGAAACTTAAAGCCTCAATAGGACAGCTGTTGTCTCAAGGATAAATTATTCATCTAATAAGAACTTCTGCTTTTAAAGCTCATTTGATACTTGGGGAGACATGAGAACGGTTACTGATGTATATTGCAGTGGAAAAGAAATTGCAAGAAATAAAACCCAGAGCATAATTTACAATGTTTGCAATGACATAAGGTAATTTCTGTGACTGTCATTAGGAACAATGCATCAGACTGAAAACTTGGCCATGAATCTCCTGGTGAAGTAAACTCTGTGACTGCCATTCCTGTGAAAGGTGCAAAAGCATCTGGGATCCACACTAACATGCTCTACAAGGAGGGGACTGAGACTGATTAAAGGTAACCCAATAACTCTGGATCGACCACAGTTACTAAGGGCCTTGTTATACCTTATGCTGTAAGATGCACAAATGTTAATCGGCTTAGTGTTGCTCAGTTTAGTGGAGCAGTCACACCTTAAGGGAAAAAAAAAAACATCTTTGACAGTCCTTCACCTGTACAGCTGTGACTTGCCACTAGAGGCTTGGTAAAGTGCATGACTAGGAAATAGGGGCAGGGCTAGGAGCTATGTACAGCCCTAGATGAACGTGGTACTCCATAATGTTTCATATGTTTTTCTGTGATTAAAAAACTGTGATTTGAGCCCCCTAAAGCTGAGCCCCTTTCAATCTGGAGAGTAAAGGGGCTGACGGCATCTGTGGCTGGGGAGAGGGGTTGCTGGCTATGGGGTTGGGGGGAGATGACCACACCAGGGGCACCACAGCCACCAGGTGCTCCAGGGCTTCTGCGCTCGCTCCGCCTGGTGGGAGCAATGAGCTGGTCTGGCTGGTGGTGGGAGGTGCTGTGGCCACTGGATACTCCAGAGTTGTGGTGCTTGCTCTGCCCAGCAGGTGCAGTGAGCCAGTCCAGTCCAGTCAGTGGCCACCCAGGAACATTGGGCAGAGTGAGGGCTGCAGCCCTGGAGTGTCTGTGGTGCCTCTCACCACTGCCTGGACCAGCTCACTGCTTCTGCCAGGCATAGCGAGAGCCGCATCCCTGGAGCATCTGGAGATGTTGGAAGACTTCAGCTTGGGTGGAAAAAGCTGTGGGGAGTCACCATACCTTAATGGAACAGGAGCAAGGTTGTGTGGATTAGGGATAATCCTGCCTTGGAGTGGCGTAACTTTGAGCTGAATAACAAATGCGTTAAGCCACATAAAGGTGTTAAGGTGTAGCCAACCCAGGGGTTAAGAGATACAGAAGCCACCTAAAATTACTGTGTAACAAGGCCCTAATGAACTGTACAGGAAGCCACAATATCCTCTGGAGGAAAAAAGTCAACGTTAGGAATTAATATTTTGCAGATAGGCTTCTGATTCACTATTAAGATTTTGACATTCTAATCTCCTTTCCTTTTGTACTCAACAGTATCCTAAGGCCTGCATCCACTCAACCTCAGGGTGTTATCACATCAAATCTCACATGCTTAGCAGGGGCTGGCGTGGTAAATACATGCCTGGGAGGCCTGTAAGATGAAGGAGGGAGCTGCTGGAAATAGTGCTGATGGATTCAGTTTCTCCGAGTCAGTACTTCTTACAGAATGCTGTGTCATACGAGGAGCACATGGGTACTAGGAATGCCTTCAGTGCCAAAAGTGCAACAGAAATCTTAATCACTTTTGGTTCTTAAAATTCATTCAATATATTGTGAAAATATTATTACACTATTAAGAACTAGTATCTCAGGTCAACTCTAAAAGGTCAATAGGTTCCCACTACTGATATGGAACACATTTTCATATCCTATCCTGTTTGGTTGTGTAGTTTTGCTTTGCGTCACCAAAGAGCTGCCACAGTTTCATAACAGCATTTAGTGGTAGATGAAGGGATTCATAATTGTTTCCCCTTCTGGCTCTACATAATGTACATAATGATTTATGATCCTTTGGTGGTATATAATGGTAAAGGTATCATTTTTCCTGTGTGTCACATATATTTACAAACTTTAATGCATACTGCCATCCACATCTATATCCACTCACCCTTATATATACCAATAGATAGGAATAATGTCTATCAATAATAGTAATATATATATATATATATTTTTTTTTACAAACAAGGCCAATGATTTAGAAAGAAAAGCAATTAAGGCTTAAAGCAACTAATGAGTTGGTAGTAATGCCAGACAGGCCTGGGTGGGCGAGGGGGTGGTATAAGCTCTCAAGTGCCCTTCGCTTCAGATGAAATTATATATTACACTTAGATCATACTAAATTTGTGGAATGTTAAGCCATGGTAAATTTAGAACATGTTGCGAGCAGTTGTACATTAAGGGTTAATGCCATCTCTTATCTGCATGGCTCTGTTTGCCACTAGAGGGCTAGTAAGAAGGGGTGTGGCTAGGAACTAGGATACCTGGGCTCTATCCTCGCTCTAGAGGTGGGCTGGGGCCCTGGGAATGGTGCATCCTGGGACTGCAAATTGCTCATTTTATCACTGTGGAACCCCTTGAAGTTACCCTAACCTGAGCTAGGTATCATGGCCTAGAGTTAAGCCTTGCCTGAAGTGGCATAACTTTGAGATCAGAGGGCATGTAGCACAAGTTAACAAGCTTTAATGTGCAGATGCTTGCGTTTTAGGTACTCTTAGTATAGTCTAAGTCAGTGCTTCTCAAACTATCTGATGTGGTGGACCAGCAATTTTTTTTCCAGTGGGCCAGGGACCGGTGCCTGGTTCAGCCGGTGGCAGAAACTGCATGTAACAGCGCTACACAAATGCGTGACCGGCTGTTTCTTTCTCTTTCCTCATCTCGCACGACATGACATCACCTGGAGTGTTGGAACGTACGAACTGTGGCGCTGTGACATATCAATGTTATGCCTCTGAAAATATATTTCCTTCTTTCCTGGGAACTCACTGTGGACCGACGACCAGTGGCTTGTGGACTGGCACCGGTCTGCGGACCACCACTTTGAGAAGCACTGGTCTAAGTATAATGTGTTACTTCACCCTTACTATGCCAGTGCAGTGCTACCTGCAAAGACCTGAAAATTAATAAAAGACTAGAGAGAAAAGAGATTTATACTAAATACTTTAACTATTTTGAAGGTCAAAACTAATTCCATTCCAATCAGACTAGAAATCAACCAAAAATAATAAAAGGAATATTTAAACTGATACCTGCAGGAATTTCCCACCACTGATCTACTAAGTTATGGAAAAGTTTTGGAAAAAAGTTTGTTAGCAATACACTGAAAAAAAATACATATTAAAGAATGATAGCTCTGTGGTCTAAGATTAGGACTAAAGTCATAGAATCATAAGATAGTAAGGATGGAAGGTACCTCACACAAGGTCATTTAGTCCAGCTCCCTACTCAAGGCAGGGTCGTCCCTAGCTAAACCATTCCAGTGGGTCCCCCACTACAGAAAAGTTGTGAACAAATTGGAGGGAGTCCAGCAGAGGGCTACAAAAATGGTGAGGAGGCTTGGGGACATGACTTCTGAGGAAAGACTGAGGGAACTGGGCTTATTTAATTTAGAGAAGAGGAGACTGAGATGGGACTTAATAGCTGTCTTCAACTACCTGAAAAGAGGCTGGAGCTGGACTGTTTTCAGTGGTGGCAGATGACAGAACAAGGAGCAGAAGTCTCAGGTTGCAGCAAGGAAAGTTTAGGTTAAATATTAGGAAGAGTTTTCTCACTAGGAGGGTAGTCAAACACTGGAACAGGTCTGCCAGAGAGGTGGTGGAAGCTCCATCCTTAGAAGTTTTCGAGACCTGGCTAGACAAAGCTTTGGCTGAGATGATCTAGGGGATGGTCCTGCTTTGAGCAGGGTGTTGGACTGGATGACCTCCTGAGGCCTCTTCCAACTATAATTTTCTACTATTCTAACTAAGTATGTGTCTAACCTGCTTCTGAAAACTTCCCAGGATGGAAATTCCACAGCTTTCTTAGGTAACCTATTCCAACGTTTAACCACACTCAATTAGAAAGTTCCTCCAAACCTCCAACCTAAATTTCTTCTGCTACAATTTAGGACCCACTGCCCTTTATCCTTTCTCCTGTGACCAAAGTGAATAGCCTATTTCCATTCTTCATATAATCACTCTTCAGGTATTTTTAAGGCCCTTTCTGTCTTATCTCTGCCAGATTAAATAATTTTGGGTCTTTCGGCCTATCCTCATAAATCACGTTTCTCAGAGCTCTAATAATTTTTGTAGAACCCCAATGGACTCTGTAATTTTTCCATGTTTCTTGAAGTGTGGGGCCCCAAACTGGACACAATACTCCAGGTGAGGCATCACAAGTGCCAAATATAGTGAGAAAATCACTTCCCTTCATTTGCAAGTTATGCTCTTAATAACACAACATAGTGTGCTATTGGCCTTTTTTGCACACAGGAGCATGCTATTTGATCATTCCTGACCAAACCATCCCAATCAATTGTCTGTCTGACCTGCACTTAAAAATGTCTGTGGACTGAGATTCCACAACTTCTCTAGGCAGCCTGTTCCAAGGCTTGACCACCCTCATAGTCAGAAAGTTAGTTTTCATCTCTAAACTATATTTCCTCTCCTCCTATCTTTTCTACAGCCACAGAGAAAAGTTTATTTCCAGCCTCCGTCCCCTTTAGATATTTAAGGCTGTTATCAAAACACCCCTTCAGTCACGCCCAGACTAAACAGTCCTAGTTATTTCAGCCTTCTCTTATAAGTCATGATTCTCAGGCCTCTATAGACCAAGACGCCATTGTACAAAGACAGAAAAGGGACTGACCAAGTTGAAGTAATTTACAATCTTGGTATAAGAGAAACAATGACTACCAAGGTGATTGTTAGTTTCCTCTCCTAACTGCTTTTTTTCTTTAAGCTTTTTTAAACACCCAGGGAAATCCAGGCTAGAATTTTGCATAAACCAAGCTCACTTTCTGGTATTTGCTTTTGATCATTTAAATTAGCTATGACAAAATGAGAAGGAAGCAAATGATCTGAATATGATTCTAAATCAGTTTAATGGTGAAGAAGATCAAAGAATACTTATCATCTAGGGTGCAGACAGAAATGACATTCGTCACATGATCACCCCTTGAAAGCTCTGTAAAGCCATGCCCAAACAGAAGAGCAGGGCTCTGACTGCACGACAAATTAACCCTCATTGTATGAGGGTCCAAATGAAGATGCTCCAAAGCCGAGCGCTTTTGTTAATTTCTGTCTGCTCCGGCTGCTGCACAGCCTGGCCCGCCTGATGTCTCTGGATGGAAGGGGGAGAAGGCAGGGGAGAGAGGTCAGTTCTGGGGTTTCTGCAGCCCCGCTGGACTGGAGGGGTGGGTGGGTTGGAGCCCCTCACCTCAGGGGGGTTCCAATGTACCTGACCCCCACTCCAGTGGGGCTGAGACAACGCCAGAACAGACCTCGCATCTGGAGACAGCAGCAGAGCTGTGGATGGGGGAGCAGAGCTAGGGGGAGAGGCTGCACAGACACAGTCTCTCTCCCTGGATCGGCTTCAATTTGTAGCCGATCCTCCACCCTCCCAATCCAACAGCTAATGTCTGTTGGGGCAGAAGGATCAGTCTAACGCACGCTTGCTTTCTATGAATTGCCATGAGTTAGACCCAGCAGCTGCACTTCTGCCCACTGTCTTACTCAGCCACTGTGCAATCAGTCCATTAAGTATAATACAAATATTTGTTATGCAATACCATCTAAAATTTCAGACCAAGATTTGGGTCACATAATCCTAGATGCAATACATATACAGGACAAGAGATTCTCCTTTATCCAAAGAACAGATAGTCTAACTATCAAAGACAAGGACGTGTTTACAAACCCTGTTTTAAAGAAAAAAAATAAAATACACAGATTAAGGCCCTGCTTCATCCAGCACAATGAATCAGTCATCCAAATGAAGTCACATAGGACATATTTCTTTCTTAAAGTGAGTTCTGTAAGTATCTTACTGAATTACAGCCTAAGTGCCTTAATCCACATTACATGCAAAGTTTTGTGTTAGATACAAGAACAGAATTAACAATTTCCTGAGATACCACTAGGAAGGGATGTAAAAAGCAGTAAAAAAAGATTCTACAGGTATGTCAGAAGAAGACAAAGGAAATCTTAGGTCTTTTACTGAATGCAGAAGGCAATTTAATAATGGGTGATGCAGAGAAGGTTGAAGTATTTAGTGCCTTTTTTAATTCAGTCTTTATGAATAAGGTCAGCTACCAGATGGCAAGTTCAGTTGGTAGCAAGGATAGGGAAGGGTGTCCTAGAGTAAGTTAGGGATTTCTTGGAGAAGTTGGGTATTTTCATGTCAGCCAGGCAAGCTGGGATATATTCTACAATACCGAAGAAATTGGCTGTGGTCATTTCAAAGCCATTTTTATAGTCTTTAATAACTCTGAGGGGGCAGGTGAGATCCTGAATGACCAGAAAGA
>NW_017729008.1:33876550-33876784 GCF_001723915.1 Gavialis gangeticus
GTTAGGGATTTCTTGGAGAAGTTGGGTATTTTCATGTCAGCCAGGCAAGCTGGGATATATTCTACAATACCGAAGAAATTGGCTGTGGTCATTTCAAAGCCATTTTTATAGTCTTTAATAACTCTGAGGGGGCAGGTGAGATCCTGAATGACCAGAAAGAGGGTAAATACAGTACCCATCTTTAAAAAAAAAGGAGGAGGAGGAGGATCTGGGGAATTACAGACAAGTCTGTCC
>NW_017729008.1:33881784-33896191 GCF_001723915.1 Gavialis gangeticus
TTAAAAAAAAGGAGGAGGAGGAGGATCTGGGGAATTACAGACAAGTCTGTCCTCAATCTCTGGAAGGCTTATGGAGTAGGTCATCAAGGAGTCTATTTCTAAAATCCTGGAAGTGAACAGGATGACAGCCAGCATGTATAGGAAGAGAGCAGTGGATGCGATGCATCTTGACTTTAGTAAGGGTTTTGGCACTGTCTCCCATGATATGCTCATTAATAAATTAAGAAATTACAAGCCAGTGTAAGATGGGTATATAACTGATTTGGATCATCATGCTCAACAAGTAGTTATCAATGGCTCAATGTCTAACTCAGAGGAGATTCAAGTGGAGATGTCCTACCACAAGCAGGGAGCTGGACTAAACAACTTCCTTCCTGCCATGCTTTCCTCTGCTCCTGTAAACTAGTATCCTTAGGCACTACACTAAATATAATAATAATAATTCTGGCTCAGGCTTCATGCCTCATTTTGAGTGTGTGCACCTCCTCTACTATCCTTAAATTCCACACCCAGGTAAACTTCACAAGAAAGGGAGGAGTAATCTTCCATCTGCCATTTGACTAATGATGGAGGGTTGTTCAACTTGAAACCTTGCCTATTCAAATAGCAGACAAAGCTCTTTGGCTAGAGATGACATATTTTATTAGACCAACTAAATCATTGCAAAAAAAATTCTTCTTTGCAAGTTTTTGAGCTCACATGCCCTTCATCAGGCAAAGGAGAAATGGAAGCTGTTATGAGTTCTCCAAGGCAGCAAAGAAGCCAATTGGTAAAAAGCTGCTCTGTGAAAATGCAAATGCAGAATAGTTTGGGAGACAATAGCTGTTAAGAAGCAGGTAGGTTGCTTGGGGTTATCAGATGCCAAGCAGGATGTAGTGTGCCATAAATCCAAAGTCAATATTTAGTCCAGGCTTGGGAAATATATGTCCCTTTGGGTTTGGCTTCTTTCTTCTTCACATTGTGAAGTTTTCAATTCAAATGGCAAAATATGAAGAAAGAATCACTTCCCTGTTGGCAACACTCTTAATAATGCAGCTCAGTATGCTGTTAGACTTGGCACCAAGAGGACGCTATTGGCTTATTGTGTACTATAACCCCAGGTCCTTTTTTGCAGAGCTTATACCCTGGCTCTCAGAGTCTAGTCACCTGGGATCTACTAGGTAATCTTCTTTCAAGCCAATAGTTTCTTTGTCCCAGTTTTCATCATCAGTAGCAATATCATAGAGACCAAGCGTTAATTTAGTTTTTCCTGCCAGACCTGGATTTTATTCCATCTCTACGCCCTTTCTTCACTGCATAGATACCTCACTTTTACCTGATTCTCTTTTTTATATAAATGGCTAAAGAAGACAACTTATTTTGACATTTTTTCCCTTTATTCCTATTCTTCCCGACTTTCAAGACATTGTTACCAAACAGGAATGGACCTTGATCACCTGCTGAGCCTGATCAGGGAGGTCACCTGATAAAGAGGAATGGAGACCAATTTTTAGAGGGAGGGACAAGAGACTAGGTAGACTTCATGTTCCAGAGAAGAAACTATGTGAAAGAAGCTGGGAAAAGGGAAGGATTTTGGACCGCTTAAAAGATACTGACCCAAATCCCAATGAACCCTCTAGAATTCAGACATAAGTATTTTATTGCTTTGTCTGGGTCTTTATATCACTTATGCTGTTTCTAAAAAGAGTAATTGTTTCAGAATCCCTTTTGCAATCTGTGTTATGAGCTACAATCCATGCAGAAGTATGCTGTAAAGCACACTGCCCATTAAGATATAGTTGTGGGAATAGTTTTGCATAAGTCAGTGGATGTCAGGGACACCAGCACCAGTTCTGGGGCCATTGCAGACAGTCAGACTCCAGGCTTTTGGCTCATATATATATGTGGTGCTTAATTTGCAGACTGTGCACGCTTGGAAATCCAGAGACACCTATATTCCAGGCAATACCTCGACTCTGTTTAGTCTCTGAAGGCTTAAAAAGTATATAGGCCAAGCACCTGGGATCACCGACACAGAAGCCTATTGAGTGCCTGTCAAGGAGAGCTTTACCAAGCTTGTGCTGCATTTTAAATCACTTTTGTATTGATGATAGTGTTGGACTGATGACCTGATAAAGAGATCTTCTCGTTCAAATGATTGTCTATCCCAACTATGCAATCGGCTCAATAAAAAGTATCATCCACAAAAAACCTTGCCTTCTGCATTTCCGAAAATGTTATCTTAGCTCTACTTCAACAGGTGAGGACTATAAAGAAAAGCATGAGAAAACATTCACAAAAGTAGATGAGGTCATTTAACATGAGAGCTTCTTTTCACTGACCTTAGCTCAGTCCTTGGAAGCTGAAGTGAAATTTAAAAAGATGATTACAATGATTCAGCAGACCTTAGAGATGAATACCTTGGCAGAGAAAGAGCTAATATTCAGATTCTCATATGATCTCTGGGATTTATTCAGCTCTGAAGGCCCTGGGTAATTTGTTCTAAGTACAGCCTGTATAAGCAGTCTTATTAGAGCTGTCTGCCATTGTTCACACTGGACACTATTGCTCAAATGAGGGCTGGACTCGATGATCCTCCGGGGTCCCTTCCAGCCCAAATGTCTATGAAATATTAAATTAATCTTTTATTTATTTATTTATTTACTTCTTTTATTTATTGATTGATTCACTTCTCTCCCTTCTATGATGTACTCTGTTGAACCATTTCGACAAACATTTCACCTGTTTCGTTGCTAGCCAACATACCTGCATGGAGATACTAATGGACATTTAGCAACTTTTTGTGCTTGTGGGCCATTACAAATATGAATACCTGCATAAAACTATGATAAACAACCAAAAACATAACCGAATTTCCTGTTTATTATATATAACTCAGTATTAATAAACCTGCAAAAGAGTGTCTAATTTTATCACCATCCTTTCCTAATAGAGATTGAAATGCATTAAAAAATATAAGAAAGAAGCATAATCATGAACTAAGAATCCTCCAGCTAGGGCATTTAGTTAATTATTTATTTAAGTATCCACCAGGAATGTGATTGAGGGAATACGGACAATCCACATTAGAAACAGTTTTATCTTTAAAAAAGAAAGCAGATGCAATTTCCCTTGCACAAGATTTATGTACAAGAGGGGAAATGAGATCCAAGATGTAAAATTTATACCACTCATGATTTTTTTCATGCAAGGTAGAAAAGCAAAGAAAATTCCCTTATGGTCGACATGTTCTTAGCTGCATTTGTTTTAAAATCACAGCATTTTCTACCCAGAATCCCTTTGTTTAGGATAAAACTAACACCGTTATGTTTGGTGAAATAAACGTCTCGACTTCTTGCTGCTCAAAATAACATGCAATATTCAAAAGTAAGTTTATCACCATACAGTGATAATGACAAATATACTTCTGCAGCATGTAGAGGATTAGAGCTCAGCTGCAAAGAGGGGGCTAGCTATGTCAGGCTAAAGGCAGACTAACTTGAACTACTTACTTGTTTGCCTTACCTAATGCCAGTTCAGTTGGGCTACACATACCCTAACTATCACCAGGTCAGTTAACTATTACTAGTTTGATCTAAATGCCTTATCACACGGGCTTTCAGGGAGGTTAAACAGGGCAAAAAATGGTGGGTCTGACCTAAATTAGTTCACCTGAGAAGGTGAATTAACTTAGATTGGAAAAAGGTTAGCTAATACAAATGAACACCTCTATGCATTTGGAGAATAGCCCCATAACTGTGAAAGCCCTGCCACCTGCCCCAGCCTTGGGTTTGTGCTATTTTTACCCCCCTCCGACCCAGCTATTTTTAGCCCCCCAATCACCTCACTCCCAGATGAACAACCCCCCTCCCTCGACAAACCCACCCCATTTCTGTGGACCTGCCAGCCCCACTAATCCTGCCAATGCTTGCTGATCCCACACACCCCTCCCCACACCCTCAGTTACTACAGTTTCCCCACCCAGCTTCTAGGATCAGCAAATGCCCTACATACTGCTCCTGGTCTATGTTCATGCAGCTTCAGGTCCGCCACATGAACATAGACCAGGTGTGGCGAATGAGCATGCATACTCTTTATTATAACTATTTCTGTGCTTTTTTCCTGCTGTTCTTTTCTGGATCGCCTTAAATTTTGGTATGTGCTCTGAAGTAAATTCAAGAACTATGTGACAGATTTATAAACATATGGGCCAAATTATGAAAAAAAAGTGCGTCTACAGTCAAGTTTTTGAGTATTACCATTTTATGCTGGGGCAGCTGAGATCTGATTCTGGCCTGCTCAACTTAACTTGTGTATCTGTAATGTATGTCCATAAATTATAGGCTCAGTCTAACTTTCTCATTCATGCAGGCAAGATTTTTGCACCTGTGGAAAGTCCCACTGAAATTAGAGAAGTGACTGCAAAGGGACAGGTGTCCGCTAACATATATCAGATTGCAAATCAAAGTGTAGAGTTAAATAGATTTAAAAAATGTGCCTTAGCTTTATTACACGGTTGTACTCATAGGCTGCTAGAGAAGGAAGCTGTGTCATTAGCTTCCATAATGCGAAATAGAACCATTAGACGTAAATTGATATGTGTAAGTGTGCTGGACTTTTCCTCCCTTGCCAAAAACACTACATAAAGTAACTTAAGCCATTCCAATATGCTGCTTTGATTATGCAGTCTGTATAGGTACTTGACTTCCCCCCTTGTTGACAATGAAAATGAGAGAGAGAAAATTAAAGGCACATGCTGGCATAATGGTAAAAAAGTTACAATGGCAGGACATGAATTGTTTTAATGTCTTACCAACCAAGCTACCATTCATGAACATATTTTCTATTACTATAGTCATGCTTTTATTGACTAGTATAAAAACACCATTTGTATCTTTTTTATCCTGCTGTGTTTCTATTTTATTGGAAATGTCCTGTAACAGGTATAACATCAACTCAGATTACCAAGAAATCTATAAAATAGCTTCCTGCTACTACCTTTGGTACAGATTGAAAGAATACATTATGATCCCACTGAGTCACTGATAAAAACTGTTATTTACAAGCACACATGATTTATCCTCACCTGTTTGAAAAGTTGGATTTATCCACTTCATTATTAGATTACAAAAGCACTCCACTCACATTGATTAGCAATATGGATGTATTAAAGAGACACAATTAGGAAGCAGATATTCCAGATGTAAGTGTTGAGGTTAACTAGTATGTAATAAAGAACATAAATGGTTCATGCAAATGAATGCCTGCAAACAACTTCATAGGCAATAGACAAAAGGAGACGTAGGCTAAAGTGAGAGCTTATGGAAATCTCACTCATAGTGTTTATTAACCATGATCAGTCTTGCTACAGGTTTTCAGCTCTGTGGATCTTCAGTTTTCTGTCTAATATCACAGCCTCATGCAAAGAAATTGCTTAAAAGTTTGGATTGCCTTTGTGACAGAGTTTTTGGAAAACCACCCAAATGTAACTGGTTCACTGGAGGAATAATCATGCATTTACAGTATGAATCATCTAACTATTCTCATTCTTTCTTTTTCTCTCTCTACACACAGAGATTGATACATTCCTTCTATCCTTTGCACTGAGCAGTAAAATCCAGTTTCCTTTTCCCTTCACCAAAGTGGTTGGTTTAACATTGTTTTTATCAGGTTATTGGTATCTTTACAGAGAAAGTTTTGTAAAAAATAAAGTGAGATTCTTCATTATGGTTATAATCAGATCATGGACACAATGATCAGCCTTATCATCAGCAATGATAGAAGTTATAGGATCATACAAAAGTAGGTCTGGAGGGACCTAATTACGTTTAGCGCCCTGCTGAAGCCAGGATCATCTCTTACTTAACCAACCTGGCCAAGTGCCTGTTCAGTCTGCTCTTAATTTCCAAGGAGAGAGATCCCACGGTTTCTGTGGGTAGCCTGTTTCATGCTTGACCACCCCCAGAGTCAGAAAGTTCCTCTTAATCTCCAACCTGAATTTCCCTTGCTGAAGCTTGAGGCTATTGCTCCTAGTCCTGTCCCCTATGGCCACAGAGGAAAGACCATTTCCATCTTCTCTATAAACTCCCTTCAAGTATCTGAAGACTCTTATCAAAACTCTCTTCACTCTTCTCTTCTCCAGACTAAATACCCCTAGTTCTTTCAGCCTTTATTTATAAGTTTTGCCTCCCAAGCCTTTAATCATTTATGTTTTTCTCTACTGGACTCTTTCCAATCTGTCGACATTACTCTTGAAGTGTGGGCCCTAAAACTGGACACACTACTGCCTCCCCAGGGCTAAATAGAGCAGAAGAATCAGTTTCCTTGATTTGCAAGTGACCCTCTCGTTAACTGAACCAAACATGCTTGAGGTTGTTCTTGCAAAAAGAGCACACTGATGGCTCAGTTGATGGTCCTCTGTGACTCCTGTGACCCTCTCTGGATTATTGCAACCTATCCAATCATTCCTGAGTCTGCATTTGTGCATACAGTTCTTCCATCTCAAGTTCAGGTATTTGCACTTGTCTTTGTTGAATCTCATCTGATTGACTGTGGAACATTTTTCTGGTCTATAATCATCATCATTGTGGTCGGGATTGGTATGACATGTGAGACATTTTACTGAATTTACCTTTTCATTAAAATTAGTTTTGGATGTAAAACCTTTCTAGCAGGACTGTGTGAAGCTTAGGTCCCCGATTTGATTCAGCAGAGATTCAGCCCGATTCAGTGGCCGAATCTCTGAATCCAAATTGAATCAGAAGCCTCTGAATGGATTTGGAGACATTCAGGCATAGATGCAACTTTAAATATTTTTTCTACATACCTCAAGGTACCAGGTGCCTCATGAACACTGTGACGTTAGGGTGGATGGAGCATCCCACAGGAACGTAGGGCAGCAGACCCGGAAGTGGACCAGAAGCAGTTCTGGTCCACTTTTAGGTCTGCCAGGGAGCGTGCTGCCCCCTGTGCCCCCCCCCCAGACTCAGCAACTGGTGCCTCCTGAGTTGGGGGGGCACTTGGGGTCCCCCTGTAGCCGATCGCCAAGCTAGGAAGGGTATGGGGGGACCTCCAGTGCGCTCCCCAGTGGACCTGGAAGTGGACTGGAAGTACTTCCGGTCCATTTCTGGGTTCACCACCAAGCACACGGGGGAACCCCTCACACTCCTGTGGGACACTCCATCCACCCCAGCATTGCGACATTCATGAGCTGCACCTGGTACCTTGAAGTACGTAGAAAAAACATTTAAAGCTGTGTCTATGTCCAAATCACTGATTCTCTGAATCAGCACTGAATCTTCAGATTCAGCTGAATTGAATTGGGGACAGTGATCTGAATTAACAAATTGAGTCACTGTCCCTGATTCAGGCTGAATATTCAAATCTGAATCGAATACAGCCTGTTTCGCATACCCCTACTTTCTAGTATTTGAGGCATCTTTTCCTTTTATTTTTTTTAATTAAAAAAAATAAAATAAAACTCTTCAAGGCTCACCTGCCTGTTAGTCCTCTTTGATCCCTTTCTACTCTCCCAGTTTATAGCCATTTCTTGGATGCTCTTTATTCCTTTCTATCTCAAAAAGTAAGCCCATTGCCTGGCCTGGAATAATATGGCATTCTCATGTCTTGAGCACTTTGCGGTCTAGCTTCTCTAAACACCCATCTTGCCTCCCTGTCCAAAACCTGGTTGATCTAACTTTGTTTTCAATTACTCTTTTTGCCTTTGTGATCTTAAGGCTCCTACTGAGCCTCAATATTAACCTCGTCTTTACAACTACAAATAAAAAACAATTTTGAGTTATGTGTAATAAAGGACAGAAATACTGTTCATAATTTAGAAACTTATCTGTACCGTGTCAACCCTAACTAAGTTAATCTGTACCAAATGAGATGTATTGCATTTAGAATGATTTTTATGAACCATAGCAATTTACCTAATTTATTGTGTTTGGTACTGTATTGTGTGAAAAGAACACTAAAAATCATACTTACTACTTAGAACTAACCTTAACTTGTGGAAATGGATGAAAAATATAATCTTGTTCATTTTTTCTGATTACAGGGAAAAAATATAACATTGCTTTCAGGCTCATTTCATTTGTTTCAGTTTTGGAATAGAGGCATGGAGAGGTTTTGCTAGCATTAAAATAAAAGTATAAAAAAGTCATTAGTTTCAATTTGGCACTGTGAATATTGTAACAATCCCAAATGAATTTCCACTGAAACAAATGCAACCCCTTCTGCCCCCATGAGAGACCAAAATTTTGATTTCATTCAATTTTTTTTTCTCTTGAAATGAAAGGGTAAAATTGTAAGCCTGCAACATGAAAATAAACATGTAGGTCTACATAAATCACTGGACATTGTTTTCAGCTCTTACAACTAAGTTAAACTTGTTAATCATATCTAAAACCAATCCAAATCAGCCCTCTTGCATATCTGATACAAGGCTATCTTCTGAAAGTCTTTATATGGAGAGAATTTCATCTAGTGATGGTAAGTTTGTGGTATTGTCTGAGAACTTTGTTCTATTACCTCCTCTTTTATTTTACTTATAATTTAACTTGTCTTTTATTGTATCCCATCCTGAGCCTCTTTTGGGGAGGGCAGCAAAAAATCTAATAAAATAAAATAAATAAATCATAATACACCACATTCGCATGCCCCAAAATAAGACACAACTTATTTTTGGGCAGGCAGAATGAAGAAAAATAGTTATGGCCACACAGAGCAGGGACAGAGATTAGTCTTTGGCATACTCACCCTCCATTTCTTATGCAGGTAAAAGCTATAATTACATATTGTCTTGTTGCAAAAAAAAGTCAGGAGAATATGGGTCGTATTAGTAGGAGGGTCACTTGCAAAGCAAGGGAAGTTATTTTCTATTCAACATGTGTGAGGCCTCACCTGGGGTTCTGCACCCAGTTTTGGGCTCCACACTTCAAGAGTGATGTTGCCAGATTGGAAAGAGTCTAGCAGAGAGCAACTAAAATTATTAGAGGCCTGGGAAGAATTAGGGCTACTTAGTCTGGAGAAGAGAAGACAGAGAGAGAGGATGGAGATGGATTTTCTCTGTGACTGCAGGGGTCAGGACTAAGAGTAATGACCTCAAGGTTGAGCAGGGGAAATATAGGTTGGAGATGAGGAGGAACTTTTTGACTGTATGTGTGGTTAAGCATTGGAACAGGCTACCCAAAGAAATTGTGGGATCTCCAGCATTGAAAGTTTTCAAGAGCAGGTTAGAAAGACAGGCGAAGTACAGATGTTCAAAAAGCCTAAGGCAGAATTGATCTAAGTTATGCACTTCTCTGTAAAGGGCGCAGGTTAGTTCAGGAGCAGCCAGAACATACGGTTGCCCTTTTCGGGGGGTTGGGGCTGCCTGCATTGGCTGAGGCCAGCAGGTTGGGGGCATGCCAACATACTTCCCAGCAGGCCCTGAGGGCTTCCCAGGCTGCCCGAGAATGCCAAGCAAAGCCGAGTGGCCAGGCAAACCCTGATTGGCTGCTGGGGCCGTGCGGCAGAAGCCTCCATTATCTCCCCCCGCCAGCTGCCTGGCTTTCACTGACAGCTGGACACAGGCAGGAGGTGGGGCTGGAGATCGAGGCTTTGCTGGCTCAGGTCTGGAAGACCTTGGGGTGGGAACCACTAGGTGCTTGGCTGGAGTGGATGAGTGCAGGGCAAGTGGTAGTGCACCTCCCTGGCGGGGAGCGAGTGCAGAGGGCCATGAAAAAGCCTGGGATGCTGGCAGACAGCGACCTAACATGATTGGATATGGGATCTAGTACAGAAGTTCGATGTGCCGGACTAACCTAATTTGAATAAGTTTGAGTGCATATCGATCCAGAACTATTTTAGATGGGCTTACACCATTTTTAGAATGGTCTACATACCCCAGACTTCTGTATAGGTATGGGCTTGGTTTGCTTTCTGATCAATTATTCCAGATTATGTGTAATGTCTGTATCTAGCCATACTTGGTTGGATTGGTTTAGTCAGGGAAGATCCTGATTTGAGTGAGGGGCTGGATTAGATGACTTGGTGAGGCCCCTTCTAGCACTACTTTCCTGTGATACTAAGAACTCTTTCACAGCAAAACTGTCAGCTGTTCTCGACTGCTGAGCCAAAAGCTGAAACCATAGCTGTTACTGAAGTCTGGACTCCATGGGCAGATCTAGGATTTCAAAAAGAGCTAAAAACAGTTTGCAGAGTTATGAAATAGGAAACCAGGAACAAAGAATAGCTAACGGACAGTAAAACTGCTGAAAAAAGAAAAGCATGATTAGTGGAACTTCAAGAACATTAGAAAGGAAGGAGGGTCATTAAAACTGGTGGACTGAAGAGCAATTGGTGGGAATCAGGTAGATTATGATAGGCATTAAATCAATTGACTCCTCCAGTACTGCCTGAGTAGAAGTGCCACTTTGGGTGGAAGAGGAATAAAAGTGGGATGTCACCGCACCACTGCACTGCTCTTGGATCTGTCCCTGCTGTACCCTGTCCCTCCCTCTATGCAACTGCTAGAGGGAAGAGAAGGAAAATAAGCAACAGACATCTTGTAGCATCTCCATGCTCCTAGTATGGGTAGAAAAATCAAATTCCCTGTTTAAGACATACACCCCAGTTTTGGAAGGGTAATTTTTGGGAGAAAGATACATAGGCATCTGAGTAATTACAGTACTATATCCCATTAGTCATTAGTGTTGGTTTGGTTCTTCATGAGCTACTCAGGGGATGGCTGGACTGTATATGCAGTCTATTATGGATTATGGGAAAGGAGGTATAAACAAAAGAGAATACATAGTAATGGCTGCACACAATAGCAATCATCATTTTATACTCAGTCAACACTGGCCAGGGTAAAGCTAAGCCACCATACTCTATTGTTTTCAAAGATTTATAATGCATAAAAATAAGATGTTTAGAGATGTCACAGCAAAAGAAAAATGAAGCCAATTTTACTAGCCAAGAGTATATTACACTTACGTTGCTCTCCTTTATTTATTAAAATTCTTTTCAATAAATGTTTTCTCTCATACTACTGTTGTGAATACCACAGGCCAATGTTAAACTGTTTAGAGCAGTTGAAACCTTTCCTTCTATGGTATTTTTTGGTAAGCAAAATTCCCTTCTCTGCTCTGTTTGTCAGAACTGGACTGTGTGTCCTACCCTAGAGGCACAGAGCACTGGCATAGTCCAAACTCCCTAAAGAAGGAGCATGATCTCAGAACATGATGTGCATCTACCCTGAATTTTTCAATCCAGACCCTCTGTACAAGGCTGTGATGGAACTCCAGCTACCTACAAATATCAAGGATAATAAAAAGTCCTTTTTTAGATATGTGGGGAGCCAGAGGAAAAGCAAGGGCAATGTTGGACCCCGGCTAAACCAGATGGGACAACTGACAACCGACGCCCAGGAAAAAGCAAACTTCCTAAATGGGTAGTTTGCGTCAGTTTTTCATCAGTCCCATGGGACAACTCTGCCCACTGTGGGTCAGGGAGGTCTGGGTGAGGGAGATTCCTTGCCCTCCATCCTAGCTGATCTCGTGAAGGAACACCTTGACAGGCTGGATACCTTCAAGTCAGCCAGCCCTGACGGTTTACACCCAAGGGTACTCAAAGAGCTGGCAGGCATCATAGCTCAGCCCCTGGCACGGATCTATGAGAACTCCTGGTGCTCTGGTGAAGTGCCCGGTGATTGGAAGAAGGCCAATGTCATGCCTATCTTCAAAAAAGGTAGGAAAGTGGATCTGGCAAACTATAGACCCATCAGCCTGACCTCTAACCTGGGGAAGGTCTTGGAAATGATTATCAAGGAGGCCATCCTTAACAGACTAGCTGAAGGCAATATCCTGAGGGATACCCAGTATGGGTTTGTTGCGGGTAGGTCTTGCTTGACCAATGTCATTTCCTTTTATGACCAGGTGACCTATCACCTGGACAAAGGAGAAGAGATCAACGTCATATACCTCAACTTTAAAAAAGCCTTCGATCTGGTATCCCACGATCACCTCTTGGCAAAACTGGCTAACTGCAGCCTCAACCTCACCATGATCCGCTGGCTGGGGAACTGGCTCTGGACCCAGAGGGTGGTGGTTGATGGAAGTCAATCGTCATGGTGCCCTATGACCAGTGGGGTCCCTCAGGGCTCTGTCCTAGGGCCCTTACTTTTTAACATCTTCATCGATGAGGTAGACCATGGTGTCAGAAGTGGGCTAGCCAAGTTCGCCAACGACACCAAACTCTGAGGTAAAGCATCCACTCCTGAGGACAGGAAGGCGATCCAGGCAGATCTTGACAGGCTTCTGAAATGGGCGGATGAGAACCTGATAGTGTTTAACACTGAAAAATGCAAGTTTCTCCACCTTGGGAGGAAAAACCTGCAGCATGCTTATAGGCTTCAGAGCGCCATGCTGGTTAGCACTACAGATGAAAGGGACTTGGGGGTCATGATTGACCACAAGGTGAACATGAGCCTTCAATCTGATGCTGCAGCTAGTAAAGTGAGCAAAATGCTGCCTTGCATTCATAGATGTCTCTCAGGCAAATCCTGGGATGTCACTCTCCTGCTGTATTTGGCCTTGGTGAGGCCGCAGCTTGAGTATTGTGTCCCAGTGCTTTACCCTGTATTCCAGTCTGGATTCTTCTGTAGAGAAAATTGAAGCGCCCAGCTTTGGGCTCCACAATTCAAAAAGGATGTGGAGAAGCTTGAGAGAATCCAGAGGAGAGCCACGCTCATGATCAGAGGTCAGGATAACAGCTCTTATGATGAGACGCTGAGAGCAATGGGACTCTTCAGCCTGGAAAACCACAGGCTCAGGGGTGATCTGGTGGTCACCTACAAGTTTATAAGGGGTGTTCAGTAGGATCTGGGGGAACATCTGTTCACCAGAGCACCCCAAGGGATGACAAGCCAGTGAACAGGAAGAATTTCACTAGGTGGATGTCTAAAGTTAGGCAGCTATATACAAAATTAGGTTTCTAAAAGTGACTTGTGATTTTTTGGGTGCTGTACTTGAGAGGGCACCAATTTTTAGAAACCATTGAGCGGCCACTCTCTGAAAATCAAATCTTGGGCACTCACGATCAGGTGAAAAATTAAGGCCTAAATATGGATTTGGGCTACGCCAGTTTGAAATTTCCACTGACATCACTTTCCCATGGAAGATCAGATTCCTCTGCTGCCACTGCCTCTTGCTCACCATCATTCATGGTGCATCCAAGAGGTGTAGCTCAATAGGGAGACCAAGTGTACAGAAGATAATGGAAAATGACAAAGCTGAGGTGCGCTGTAACATTTCTGGAGTAACAATATCACTTTGACGAAAAATAGAGCCCATGTTTGCTTGGCTTTAAACACACTGAGATTTGAAAATGTTGACCAATATTTTATCTTCACATTTCAAAATGCCTTAATTTCTATGGAAGTTATGCAGCTTGGTTAGGGCACTACAGTGTTTTTTTTTCTCCACGTCATTGACTGAAATATGCAAACACACCTCTTTAAATGAAGAGGAAAAAAATAGGGGTCCAGTTATGCTATGGCAAACTCAATGCCTATTATTAAAATAGGTGAACAATGTCAGTATCTGTTCATTAATATTGACAGTCCATGGGAAGCAAGAGATTCAATCCATTTGTAGTTGGTTAGAAATTATTCTGAAACCATAGCACACTCTAATGCAGCTGGTTCCTAAGTCAAATTTGGTTGAAGTTAAGTAAGGTATGCGTTTTGATTCTAGGTAGAATTCTCTATTGGAAATGAATACTCTCATTGCATTGTTTCTTTTCAACCATTAATAGGCGGAAAATGAAATTTCCTACTTATATTTCACTATAAATTATACTTCACATTTTCTCAATTAAGCATTTAAATTTAGGTTTAGAAATTACCACTGCACAACATTTGCCAGCAGAATTAACTGCCTCAGTCATTATGGCTAAGTACAGGCATTCAAGAAGCCTCTGGCAGAAGTGCTCTAACTTTTGAGCTTTACTCTAAGCACCACTCCTTAGGTTGGGAGGAAGTAGAATATGTCGGGGGAAGGGGCTCAGAGCCTTCCTTCATGGCCTGAGTGCAGCATGTAGAGGGACCCTTGCATGCCTCTCAGTATACCCTGTGGGCTCCCCAGGCTGCCAAAGTCCCCCCAGAGGAGATAAATGGCTGAGCCACCCCTGATTGGCTGGTGGGGACATCACGGTCACCCACCTGGACCTGATGTGGTAGTGGCTCATCAAGACTGTGAACCATCAGCTGGCCGTCTTTCTCATGCCCACTCAGGTCACCTGGTACCCTCCAAGTGTGTGTGCGTCAGACACCTGGTGCGTGTCCATCCCCTGGATGCTTGGGATCTCATGTGTATTTGTGTGCATCTCAGATGCCTCTGTGTGTGTGTGTGTGTGTGTGTGTGTGTGTGTGTGTGTGTGT
>NW_017729008.1:33896338-33897230 GCF_001723915.1 Gavialis gangeticus
TGTGTGTGTGTGTGTGTGTGTGTGTGTGTGTGTGTGTGTGTGTATCCCAGATGGTTGGGATCGATGTGTGTGTCCCAGATGCCTGGAATCCATGTGTGTGTGTGTCCCAAATGTCTAGGATGTGTGTGTGTATGTGTGAATGTGTGTGCGTGCATGTGTGTCCCAGATGTCTGAGTTCTGTGTGTGTAAGTCCTGGACACATGGGTTCTGTGCAAGTGTGTGTACATGCATGTCTGTCCCAGATGCCTAAGTTATGTGTATGTGTGTTTGTGCACGTGCATGTGCACATGCCCCCCACCCTTTACACACAGAACTCAGGTGTCCTTGATACTTACACACACACACAACCCAAATGTCTGGGGCACGACTGGGCCACTGGCTTTCAGGCGCTATGAGGATGATGCCTGTTTTTTGCACAAATCCCTGTTCCCCAGGGGGATTGAGAGCAGGTGCTATGCTCCCAGGGTCCCCAATTTCATCATC
Source organism: Gavialis gangeticus (assembly GCF_001723915.1). NCBI lineage: Eukaryota > Metazoa > Chordata > Crocodylia > Gavialidae > Gavialis > Gavialis gangeticus. Next base: position 33,896,822 of record NW_017729008.1, read on the forward strand.
AGCAATGACATTGCCCTCTCAATCCCCATTGGTGGGCTTGGCCTACCCCCTCCAGCCCTGGCTCGTGAGGCATTTTGCGGGGCAGCTGGACCACTGAAGAAGCACTTCAACTATGGACTCGACCTGGCACCGTGAGCACAGGTGGTGCAGGGATGGGGAAGAGGGCAAGCCCTCACCAGTGTGTGTGCACCAGGCTGCCTGGGTCCACAAAGACCTGGCAAAGTAGCTCCTCACCTATGCAGACTGGGAGCTCTACCTGGATGAGTAGAGCCCAGGGGCTTCAAGTGCCCGTACCCTGAAACCAGGCCATGGGTCTCCTGTCATGGGCTCCTCTGGCCCTTCATCATGGGCACAGCTGCCCGCAGTGCTGGCTGTCCAAGCACCATCCCCCTTCCCCTCTCCTTCCACA
>NW_017729008.1:33902230-33904629 GCF_001723915.1 Gavialis gangeticus
CTCATTGGTGGGCTTGGCCTACCCCCTCCAGCCCTGGCTCATGAGGCATTTTGCGGGGCAGCTGGACCACTGAAGAAGCACTTCAACTATGGACTCGACCTGGCACCGTGAGCACAGGTGGTGCAGGGATGGGGAAGAGGGCAAGCCCTCACCAGTGTGTGTGCACCAGGCTGCCTGGGTCCACAAAGACCTGGCAAAGTAGCTCCTCACCTATGCAGACTGGGAGCTCTACCTGGATGAGTAGAGCCCAGGGGCTTCAAGTGCCCGTACCCTGAAACCAGGCCATGGGTCTCCTGTCATGGGCTCCTCTGGCCCTTCATCATGGGCACAGCTGCCCGCAGTGCTGGCTGTCCAAGCACCATCCCCCTTCCCCTCTCCTTCCACAACCTCCCCCACACCAGGGGCATAATACTGGGGTGTGGGAGAGTGCGGAGCAAGGAAGAAACATGTCTCAGTTTAAAATGGTGTGGTTCCCAAACTGTTCCTGTGTTTAGTAAAGAAAACCCATTGAACATTGCCTGTGCCTCAGCCTGGTCCCTCCTCCCAATTAACACAAAACAGCAAACCTTTGGCAGCACCAGGGGGGAGGGAGGGGTTGAGAATTGGGTGACAAAACCTGGAAGGGGTTTGGGGTCAGGGGGAATGCTGCGGGGCCTGAACTCAACAACCATGAAACCTTGAAGATGCACAGGGTAAGGGGCTTTTGACCTGGCACCCTACTTGCAGGGGTCTGAAATCAAGACTGGGGACTTCTCTGCATAGGAGCTGGACAGCTGCATGATCCCAGACCCAATGTCTGTCCGAGAGCTGTAGGCCAGGACTCAGGACTCAGCTAGGATAATAAAAAAAAGTGATGTCAAATATTTAGGGCCCAACTCAGACATCCTTAATTTACACACTTATAACATGGGAGACTTTAGTGAACTGGGTTTTATTAGTGGCATGTTATGAATTTCAACCCCAAATAATACTTGTCAATTTAATTACAATTAATTTTTTCACTTTTACCTTTCTTTCCCCATCTTTCAACTGGCATCAATAAGGTCCCTGTTTTCAGGCGATTTCAATATAAATACAGATGTCACAAGTGAGGAGGCACAAGGCAACATGCTGTCAAAGGGTTGTTTTGCATTGGTATGAGTTAATTTTGATATTTAATGAATGAATAAATACATTGAGTATGCAGTATATAAACCTGAGCAAGATAGAAAGCTGGAATGACTCGTGGTGGCAGCTGCAGTATGGAGAGGCATGAGATTTTAAAAGGAAGAAGATTTTGGAGGCGGTCTGAGACAGAGATAAGGACAAATCATCTCCTCTCATTATTTTTCATCATCCTGAGCTGTAATCCTTCAAGAAGAGACACAGGCAGAACTATTCTAGTGCTGGAAACAAAACCATATGTCAGGTTCAGAGCCAAGACTCTAATGCAAACACTCCTCCACACACCTAAATTGAAATTTCATATTTAAGGGTTTGTCCCCTTTACCCCTCTTTCCCTTTATGCCCTGTATATGAAAGTCATTGTTGAGTGAACTAGGCACACCCAGAGAGTTTTTGGTTCAGAGTTGAGAACTAACCTAAGTCCCAGGCAAGCACAAATTTGGTTTGAACAAGACAGTGTTTGCATCAGGACATTACAAACTACTTCTGAGTGTAAGAAGTCACTTAATGCATCAGCTCCTACTGCATGAGGTCATACCATCTACTGATATCACTCTGGAGCATGCAAGATGGGGAGAGTAGATATTATGAATTATAAATACCAAAACCAAGTTTACTTTTTGGATATTTTTCCCCCACAAAAGCCTTCAGATGCAGAAAGTAGGATGCTATTAAAAATATTTTGGGCAAGATTTTGTTTCCTATTATCCGAACATATAACTTCTCTTATTATTATTTTCTTTACAGGTATACAGAGCTTAGCAGCCTCACCTGATAAACCTTAGTGCACTTCATTCATCCCTGAATGTGCTCTCTTTTCTCTCCCTCCAATTCATTGCAAGGAGACAAAACAAGGGCAGGCTACAGATGTACCTTATAGAGTAAACAGCACACTACAAAGACTCAATCCTGCTCCACTTGAAATCAAGGGAAAATTACCCCAATTTCAGATGTAAGTGTTGCTATATTTCAACAACTTGCATGTGACTGAAGGACTGTGATAAACTAAATGCCGTCCCCCCCCCCAAGTTCACTGTGCTATCCATTGGATCACTTTAGAAAACACACACTTGAAAATGTAATTGCTGTGACTGCAAACATTTAACGCTTTTCAAAACCTTTGAAAAACCTCTTGATAAACAGTGTGTTGCCCTGGGCCAAGGGATCTAGGCTCCACTGCCCATCCTGCAAACATGCAATGCCTCCAATTGGCTAGTAATATTAGGGCACCAGGT
>NW_017729008.1:33909629-33912768 GCF_001723915.1 Gavialis gangeticus
CGTGACTGCAAACATTTAACGCTTTTCAAAACCTTTGAAAAACCTCTTGATAAACAGTGTGTTGCCCTGGGCCAAGGGATCTAGGCTCCACTGCCCATCCTGCAAACATGCAATGCCTCCAATTGGCTAGTAATATTAGGGCACCAGGTAATTAGGCAATTCAAAATGAACTGGTGGAATAATGACACAGTACCAAATACCTGGTGATCCTAAGTCAGCCTTTCTGGGGAATGACCCAACAAATGGGACTGCCTCCACTCACTAGGGCTTCAGGATAATGACCCTGTTTGTCTAGTGGCTTCCAAAATTCGGTACAGATTTTAGGGAATCTACTGAGTTCAGAAGGGGAAAATCAAATCACTGCTTCTTTGGCAGGCAGCAGATTGGGAAGGTGGGAAAAGAGTTTCCTCTCTTCTCATTAAAGAATATGAGATGTTTCTTAAGGGGAACATCATAGACACTGTCTCAGAGGGTTTTTGGTTGCAGGGGGGAAGGAGGGTTGTAATGGGAGTTGCCTTAAGAAGGGATCACTACATTAATGCTAGCCAGGCCATTGGATATTATTATTCATATGACCAGGAAAAGTGACAACTGTAAAACATGAACTAATAAAACAAAAGTTTGGGAACCTGACAAAAAAAAACGTTCCCAGGGCTAGCTGCCTTATGTATGTATCTGTGGGACTCCCAGCAGCATACCTCAAACTCTGTAACACTTTCTAGTGCACATGGTTCCAAACTGGTACTCAAGGGATCCAAATGATTTGAAATTGGTTTTTAAGACATGAGAACAGAGAAACACTTTTTGCTTCTTTATGGGTCATTGGATGCATCCAAGGTTTCTGGGACTTCACGTCTGTGAGCTGGACTCATAGGTTTCTGGTCCTGCAGCCTGTATTGAGCACAGGAAGTGTAAGTGCTTCTCATAATATACATTTTACACATGTAGTTGTAGGGCCCTACCAAATTCATGGTGGAAATGGGCCGCATGGCAGCTCCTTCAAACTTGCAGGTTCCCCCACCCCAATTGCTGGAGGGGCCCCGCCACTCACTCCTGGTTGGCAGGGAGGCAAAAACCATGGTTTTACATATGATGCCATTTTTGGACAATCAGCAAAAAACAGCAGGGCTAGTGGGGCCCCTCAGTCAATCAGCAACAGGGAGCTGTCCTGCAGCCCACTTGTGCCATGAATTTGGTAGGGCCCTATGCATTTGGTTTCCCTTGAAAAGTCGTAACACAGCGATGCTATATATTAGTAGGCATAGGTGTACACATTGGGCATGTTCAAGTATATTTTTTACTTTCATTAGGGAACTTGTCCATTGACAGAAGTCAGTGCAGCGACTCATTTCTAAAGAGAGGTTAACTGTGAGCAGAGGCAAAAGAGCATCAGACTCGCATTCAGCACTTGCTCATCTGCACCCGTGACAATATATAATAAGAGAAATTCAGTAATAAGCAGTTTTCTTTATGTGGATGGGTCTATGCTACCCAGAGGGAGGACTAGGCAGGCCTGGGGACAGAGGCTTCATTGATTCATCAGTGAGAGCCCAGGGATGGGGCTGGCCTGGCGTTTGTGCAGACCAGATCAGCTCTGGCCAAAGCTAGAACACCACCCAGGGAGGCGGGGGAGGGGGTAAGCAGGGTGCTGCGAGGCCCCATGGGCTGCTGGCAGAATGTCACCTAATATGAATTAGGATGGGACATGGTACAGGTGTTCATTACGATGCTTACACCTACACCAGTGAAGTCTGATACCACATCATCTACAGTTGTTTGAGAGTGGGATGCTTCATTTTTGCAGCGCTCCGTGTGCCCTGACTGTCTCTTCGGTTAGGGCTATAGAGCACTTTCTACACTCCTACTGCACAAGAAGTGTAACTTCTGTACCTGGCCTATAGGGCTGGCATTTCAAACATTTCAGATGTCCCAGATTGGTAGCCCATATGCATTTTCTCAGATAACGATTGGCAGGCATGGGCCATATCAAGCTCATTCAAAATTCCTGGAGGAGTTGGATGAGAAACCTAGGATTGGTATCTGTCCATGTGGTTTGGCTTTCCATCACATCCACAACGTGAATGAGCCCATTTTCTCATTCTGTTTCAGACATGGCTAAAACTTCTCATGAACAGACCATCTTGAGTGATTTCATCTCAAAATAGTGTATACCAAATGCAAATAGTTAACTTCATAGATTTCTACCATTTAATAACAGACACTGGCAGGCTGAGTTATTCAATTGGCCTGCCTTGTTAGCAGGTGCCAGGACATACTAACTCAAGGTGGCAGGTGTAGCTTTTTTATTATCACCTTAGAGAAGAAGTGAAATTGGTTCTGTAAGGTGTGAATCTGAGAACTCCAAAGGGATGAACTCTGGGAACAACCAAGTTTAAAGGTAGGATTTTAGGCTGAGTTATCTTAATGGAACCTAACACTGGGAAGGTGGCTAGTTTTGATACTACAGCGCCGTGCTGAATACCGTTTGGATCCATCTCCTCACTGTCATTCAATGAAAATCATGGGCTGTTCTATAAAATCACCCACATTGGAGGAAGAAATTGTTAGGAATTTCAGTGTTATGTGGATGCAAATGAGTTGCATCCTCATCAAAGAGTAGCCAACTGCAGAATATCTTCATAATAGAAAATTCTCTCCAGTGATGTTTCAGAGGTAGGATACCACTAAATACAGTGGATCTAACTCTCTCCTCACTTCTATCTATGTAAATCCATTGACTTACATAACAAAGAAGGGCATAAAACATGCAGATGACTGTTTGCCATCAGAGTGAAAAGGAATACATCATTGGTGCAGACTACATTTTTTTATGGTGAAAAATCAGTGTTGAACTATGGCAGGTATACAAGATTCTCTGTCTTCCTGGATGTTGTTAAAAGCCTTCCAAGGAAAAGGGATTTAGACTTTTTATTTTATACTTTAATTTTTATCCTCTCTCTCTCTCTCATCTTTATGCCTTTTTCCAACATAGTCCCTTATGCTTACAGTTCCTAGATGAGACCACTCTGCCATACCTCCATTCTTTTCTTTTCCAAGTCCAATTTAAAAATGTACTTCTTCCTTGGATGTCTCAGCACATTCTTCTAAAATGCGTGATTACTTTAAAAACACATAGTCT
>NW_017729008.1:33917768-33937945 GCF_001723915.1 Gavialis gangeticus
GCAGGGATACAAGATTCTCTGTCTTCCTGGATGTTGTTAAAAGCCTTCCAAGGAAAAGGGATTTAGACTTTTTATTTTATACTTTAATTTTTATCCTCTCTCTCTCTCTCATCTTTATGCCTTTTTCCAACATAGTCCCTTATGCTTACAGTTCCTAGATGAGACCACTCTGCCATACCTCCATTCTTTTCTTTTCCAAGTCCAATTTAAAAATGTACTTCTTCCTTGGATGTCTCAGCACATTCTTCTAAAATGCGTGATTACTTTAAAAACACATAGTCTAGTAACCAACCTTGTCCTCCTTTCATTTTGTTTATCTGCTATTCCATTATAACATATTCCCTCTGAGCTTTCCACAGCAGGAACCATGGGGAAAGAATCCCAAAGAAATAAATAGAAGACAGTGACTTTAAATGGACTTTTGTAAGTGCTCAAGGTGTTGCGTTTACATTTAAAAATCACAATCATGTTTTATATGTTGGAGGGCATTAAGTTTAACTTGCACTTAAAACAACAGCCATCTAATTGTATTGTGTGGCCTGCTTAGAAACTGCTTTTTCTATAAAGCGTTCAACACATGCTTGCTCTGCTTCATGTACTTGGTAAATAAGTTCTGTATATATTACTGTAAATGGCTGATCTGCTCCTAGTGAGAAGTATCCAGTGTAAATATTATTGGCTTATGTCCAGGACACACATGCCTAATATGGCTAAACAAAAAAAGCTATGAAATGAGAATCTGGAGGTCAAAGGACATGAACTGTTTCAAATACTGTCTGCCCTCCAGAAGAAGTGGGGAGAAAGACTGTCAAGTGTGGGAGGCAGATGTGGACTAATAGAAGAGTCTTTAGCAAAACACTGCAACCCGGTTCCTGCAAAAATGGGGAGCCCCAAACCTACACCTCCTCTACTCAGGGGAATGCCATGCCTAGATAAGACATGGGTCACTTACTTAAAATCCCTTTCTTAGAGTGCTGTGTATCTTTTGGCAGACAGGTCTGATTTTGTTCTGAAGAAGCTACAGACTATTATATATATATTTTTTACATATAAAACACTCCAGAATGAGAGTAAGTAGCAGTAAGAAACTGCAGCAGCTAAGGACCCCAGAATGCTCACTGTGCTACTCCCTGGGCATGTCTACATGTGGATTAACACACTTTAGTTAAAGCACATTAAATTGTGCATTAAATGTGCACATAGCACATTATATCTGGTACCTCCAGGCCCATATACATGAGCAGGCACGTTGCTCCAACTTGCTGGAGTTCCAGCACTTCAGAGCACACTCGATTAATCGAGTTTCATAGCTTCATAGTTTCATAGATTTAGGGTCGGAAGGGACCTAGTAGATCTTCTAGCCCGACCCCCCGCCAGGGCAGGAGAACAACAAAACCCCAAAAAGAAGAAACGGGACTCAAATGAGTCCAGCCAGGTAGGCATCCAGCCTCTTCTTAAAGACCCCCAGGGTAGGGGCCAGCACCACTTCCCTTGGAAGTTGGTTCCAGCTCCTAGCCGCCCTAACTGTGAAGTAGTTTTTGCGGATGTCCAATCTATACCTCCTCTCCATCAACTTGTGCCCATTACTCCTTGTTATGCCAGCGGGCGCTAGGGGAAACAGCGTCTCCCCCAAACCCTTCTGGTCCCCCCTAGTGAGTTTATAGACGGTCACCAGGTCCCCCCTCAGCCTTCTCTTGTGGAGGCTGAATAGGTTCAGGTCCCGCAGTCTCTCACTGTAGAGTCTGCCCTGTTGTCCCTGGATCATGCGGGTGGCCCTCCTCTGGACCCTCTCCATGTTGTCCACATCCCTCTTGAAATGGGGCGCACAGAACTGGACACAATACTCCAGCTGTGGCCTGACCAGTGTCGCGTAGAGGGGGAGGATCACCTCCTTGGCTCTACTCGAGGAGTTTGCTGGAGTGTGGAAATTACTGCACTCCAATAGCCTTTTGCCTCTTGTGTATCAGTGTCCCTGTGCTTCAAAATGGTGGCAGGGGTGCTTTATCTAAAGCTTGTTTCCAGACACTTTAATTAGAGTGGTCAGAGCCACTCTGATTAAAGCACCTCCCCCCGCTCCTAGAGCATGTGTATAAATGCCCTCCATTGTGAGGTACTAGGAAAATATGCATTAGCCTGTCTTAATGCACATTAACTACCTAGCACGGTTTCTTAAGTGATGCTTTAATGTGAATTAAAATAGGTGAATGTGCATTAAAGCACAAATGTAGATGTGCCCCTTGTGGAAAAGGTGCAACATTACTTTCACTTTCCCTGGTAGGGGCTTACTATGCAGAAACTGCTATTTTTGTATTCCTTAGCTTATAATATGCGTCCCAGTTTCCAGCAGCTGATTTTTGCAAAAATAAGTTGTATATTACATGTGAAAAAATATGATATTTACTGTCCAGAACCTCCTAAAGGGAAGCTCTGGCAGGTGAAAAAACATTGTATTTTTACAACACATCAGTTAGTAACCATAGCAGTGTAAGAGCTGGTCAGAATGACTGGAAACACTCCAAAGAGAAGGAGTAAGTCCGCACTTGCCATTGTGGGCAGATTCCTGGAAGAGTCTTGGGAGAAACAGCCTATTCAGTGATTGTAACAAACATATAAATAAGCTTGTAGTTTTTAAACCCAGAGCAAGCTGCTATGATAAGTTTGTTGTCTGTCTTCCTATATCATATAGGCCAAGAACTTTGCACAGTAATTTTTCCATTAAACAATTTCTGTTTCAGTTACAGTACCTTTTAGAAAGAGAGCCAGTCTTAAGCAGTGTAGAAGCTGCGACATTTCTGCATAAGTCATACACCAAGAACAACTAAATATTAGAAAAATATACCAGAATTTGTCTAGCATTAGCTTTCAATCACTGGGTTTTGTTACAAGTTTTTTTCTGCTAGATTAAAAGCTGTCTTTTATTGGAGCTTTTTCCTTGGGTAACTATCAGTAGACCACAATGGGTGTGTCTACACGTGCAATTAATGTGACTGAAAAAACTCTGATGAAATTTGAGCTAGAGTAAACTAATCCCAACATCACGTGTACACATGCACTTAAGTGTGTAATATACTCCAGTATCAGATAGTACCTGTGTCTGATGAGACTATCTAACAGTGCTGTAAATTAGTCTATGCCAGCCCAATTGCCATGTACATGTAGACGGTGATGCTTTCTTGTGCAGTAAATTAGTCTACTGCACAGTAAAGCACATGTGTGGATGTGCCCAATCAGTTGAATGCTAAGTCTTTCGATACAGTAAAGACAATCTCAAGCTATTTAATTAAATTATAATGTATACAGGGCCACATACTGGTTACCTACTATATAAAGTAAAACACATAGTAAAGATACACGAATGGAAAAGCTGACAGTATGTGGACACCGAGCAAAGCAAAGCAGTTAGTAGGCACAGATTTCCAAGAAAATTAAACCAAATACTTCTTCCCTTTTCTTGTGAATTCTTATCCAAATTATGATTTAATTTTATGCTAGGAAGTAAAGTGCTCCTTGATGTATATTTTATTTCTGAGAACTAAAGTTACAAGCCCAAATTGTGTAATAATGAAAATCATTGGGACAGCTTGGAGAACTTCTTACCCAGCAGGTCTTTTAAAGTTTGAGTTCCAAAATAAACTCCGAAGAAAGAAAGGTAAAAATGTGCTCCACTGAATCACAACTTCGGCATATGGGAATACTTTTGGAGCATCAGTTTCTGATGAGAAGAGAACATTTTGGCAATACGAATACAAGCAGAACCAAAATAGTCATGTAATAAAAGATGTCCAAGAATTGCTCACCCTGCGATAGGTATTTAGCTGAAAAGGGCAGTTCTAATCAGAAGATGCCACCATCCTGATACTATTAGTCTTTTTTTTTTTTTCCTCTCACTGCTGTAGGTCTAAGCAAATTTATGGAACAATATTGAATGCAGAGACCTTCTCACCTAGATTCCCCTAGGCATACACTTCTAATAAGGGAAAGTTAAATAGAAAGTTTTAATTGGGGATTTATGATTTTTGTCACTACAATTAACCCAGAGAGTCCACAAGAAACTGAGACTATATTGGAGCCAAGTTAGAGCACTGGTTAGGCATTCTCAACCAGTTAATGCTGAACAGAGACTTTATTGTAGACCCGATCCAAAAATGCCTGAAGGCAACAGACATTTTTCCACAGACTTGTGTGAGCTTTGGATCAGACTCTAGGTAAAGGGGTGTTGTCATGCAAAAAGCAAGAAAACACAAACATAGGGATTCGCTTTGCATCCAGTGTATATGGAAGAGACAAGTGTAAAACTGTAGGAGGCAGTAAATAGCATTAAATAGTTTGCCAACTGGATACTGGCATTCACAAACAATCTTAACACTTCCCCGAAAAATATTGTGTGGACTTGCCGTGTTTGGACATTCATAAAAAGGCACATAATGAACTGAATGGCATGACCTGACGCAAAGAAAACACTCAGTTTTTGGAAGCATCAGGGTGATGACAGGCTAGTGAAAGAGGAAAGAGGGCGAATGAACAAACTTGAATGACGGATTCTTGCTTTCGTATGTACATAAATGCAATCTACACTTCTAATTATAACTACTCCTAAGACTTCTCCAGCAATCTGAGCCAGGAAATAATGTGTTAAGTTGTTAACTGAGAAAACTGAATGAAGAAATTGAGAGACAGTAAACTCCTACACATGCACATGTCGTCAAATTGATAAAATTATAAACGTTTAGGTTTGAACATAATTGGTCACACATGTCTATATCTCCTCCACAGTAGGCAGTGCAGTTCATCCAAGGAAATAAGGCAGGGGAGGACCATCATGAAAGTGGTGGAAGACAGACTTACAGGGATCATTGGTCTCATTCTGTCAAATCTTATCTTTGAGTTAAACTCTTGCTTACTCTTAAGACACATTATAGACTTGGATTTCAAATTTCATAGTGTTTGGTTTTCCTTTTATACAGCAAGTTTCCTTTTCATTTAAGTTTTCCATAGTCTTTTGATCATTGAATACACCTTTGGTACTATTGGGATTAGCTTGCCTGATGACATCAAAGATTACTCATAAAATTATGATACAAATCCTTTGAGGTACGTGTAGAAATTCTGTAGCTATGTAGAAAATGTTTGCCTTTTTTTGTTCTTCTTTACCTGCTTTAAGCAAACCCAGAGTATTTTATGGAAGTTTCAAGAGAATTCAGGGGATTTTGAGATACAGCCAGATTGTTTTTAAAAAAATCCACATTTACTGTACTATACTGTTTCCTTTGTCTTTGGCTCAAGGTGGATGTGTCTGATGCTGAACATTTATTTTTGGTGAAAAATCAGTTTTGAAGGATGACAGAATATATTACTTCCATGAATTTGTGCAAAAACATGCAGTGCATTTTCCCTATCTGCATCTGGGCATGTTACATTATTCAGCAACAAAACAGATTAGCAACCCTCCCCAGTCCCACATAGGACCCAAACAACTGGAACATTAAATCAAATCAGGACATAATGATACTATCTAGTAGGGATGGCACTAAGCATGCAGTCCTGAGATCTAGTACTAAGTTCTCCAACTAACCTGAAATAAGCACTTCAGGGCAGGGACTATTGTTTGCACAAAGCTTATCGTAATGAGCCCCTTTTCTCAGCTGGAGTCTCAAGCCACTACTTTAATAAAAGTTTAATATTAGGAACAAGAGCCAGAAATTGGTCAGTCAAGAAAATGCTTGGTCAAAGGTTGCATGTTGCACTGCTCTCAGAAGGTTAGCATACTTGTGGAGATAACAATTTCCTGTCTGTACGGGGGGAGCGGAGGATTTATATTATCCTGGCAAGTTGAGGAAACTTGTCAGGTAGCAAATACATTCATAGCAAGTGAGCTGGGCTATAACCGTCTCGCCTATTTAAAAATCTGGCCATGCTACTGCATGCTTACAAATGTCAACCTGAAAATGATGGAAAGCTCACTAATCTCATTTAACTCAATTGTTTCCCCATTCTAATCAAATATTTTCATAGTGTGAAACAAGATCATCATAGGCTGACCTATCACTCAGGCAGCGGTATTGTGGCAGAGCCAAGAAATATGGCCCTTCATAGCTAACATAATGCTTGAGAATGAATTGGCTTTATTACCTGTTATTTTTCTGTTAATTGTTTTGTGTATAGAAAAATAAAAGCTGCTACCTTGAAGCATAAAAAATGCGCCGTCATAGCAGAGTAAAGTGTTGGGGCTATGAAAATTATGTAAATGATGCATTCCAGTAAGGGAACTTTCAAACCCTTAGGGTCTTCAAAGAGCATTAACTCAAGAAATTAGATACAAAATTTAACTTTTTTCATGGTAATAATGATTTCATAAGGAAAAACTCGTTAGTAAAGGTGACAAATATGATATTCTATTGAACATTTAAATTCAGAAATCTTTGTGCGTGCCCCTGGGATATATTTACACAGCCAATGACTCTCTGATGTTATTAAGTAATTTATTTGAGAAAGTCTCCATTCAGGAGTTTACATAAGAACAATATCAGGTTTACAAAGGCTTGTGTTGTCAGTATAGCAAATAACTAATTTACAATGACTTTTGCTTAAGATTTTCATTAGGCTGTTCATTATTGTTTGATAATTTAATGTCAGTTTCATGAGATCATAGTTCCCCTTTTATGAGCAGAGAAAATTAGAGTGAAAAATAAATTATGCTACCTTGGACATTAAGTAAACTTCAGAGGTAGATATGAGAAAGGAGAAAAATTAACCTGATTTTCTCTCTGAACTGAAGACCAGTTTAGCCAGAAAAAAAAAAATCACTAGTTGAAACATTGCATTAAGCCTCTGAAATTGTGAGGCTGAGTTTTATTGGGGTGCGCAGCCTGATGTGCCCAGGAGTAGGCTCATGTATTAAGTATACTTAAGGCATTCTGTACCACTGACTGATCCTAGGTGGGTTGGTTATATGCAGCATAAATATATCAGTGTGTAAGCCAAGAGGAAAGATCCTGGTAGAATCAGTAGAGGGACCATCAATTGAACTGTCCTGGAAACTTAGGAAAAAAAGGAAAACCTGACTGCTAGAGAATTTTCCTTTGACTTGTGCTTATGTTATGGTCTGAGCCATTTGTAGTGCCATTAAAACAACAAAGGAAAACAGTCCTTATCCAAAAGGCTGTTTCAGTTGTCCTTGATATGGGAACTAGAGCTGCAGCATACTGAAGCAGAGCTGCAAGCATACCAACCAGAACATTTTCCCTCTGTTGCAAAATGCTGATTCATCTCACTCAAAATATTTCACAGGGCTGTGCAATTTTGATGAAACTTCCAACAGAGGCAGGTTTTACAATTGTCTTCATGCCCATCCAGTTCAACAGAAGTGGATAGCTTTGGAATCAAAAATACAGGGCTTCCCTAATTCAGGGGCAACTACTTCTCTATTTCTAGATGGAGCACATCTTGAGATTGATATGCAGAATCTTTATACGGTCCATGTCATACTGCACTCATTTTGGTTCTATGAAAAAGGCTTTGATTTATGGTATCTTTTACCTGCACTAAATTCACTATATCAGAGGTTCCCAACCACCAGGCCATGGGTTGGTTGCCAGGTCATGGCAAAAGCCCACTGCTTGGACCCCCATCTGTCCACCAGGGTGAGCGGCTTCTGGGGCCACAGCTGAGCTTCCAGGGTTAGTCGGGTGGCAGGGAAACCCTGGGAGGGAGGCAGCTGGCTCCACACACCCCTGTCCCGCTCCTGCTGGGCCGCGGTAAATAAAAGGTTGGGAACCACTGCACTACAATCGCCAACCTACAACAGCAACTGTTACAAGTGAGTAATAAGTGAACACTCATCTCTGCTGCCCCATCTATGTTTTGTATTCATTACAGATAGACAAACCAGCCTGAAGATGTGAAAAAAAAATCATTGAATGCTGTGCAATCACGGCCCATCCAGGACCAAAGAATCAGAACAAATATTGTATATACTGCCAGTAGTATGGCAAAAGCCAACTCACATAGTGCTCACTTCCAGGTTCCTCAACCAGGGTGGAGATGCTGTCTTTACTTGAAGTCTTGGGTCTAGTGGTTAAGGCAATAGATACAGATACTAAACATCTGTATAACCCTGGATGACTCGGCCTCTCTCTGTACCCCAGGCCTTTTATGGTGATGGCCATTTAGAAGTATCTTAGGAAGTTGATGCTGCAGAGAAAAGGGCTCTGAGAGGGTCATGTGGTCAGAACTATAGACTTTGAACATAATCTTGGTGGGATCATCTCATTCAGACTAGAGGGAAGCCAGAGGAAAACGAGTTGCAGAAACTGAGGAAAAAAGGGAGGGAGGTTTCAGCTACTGAAACACACAAAAACAGAAGACGAATTGGAGGGATTTAGACATGGAATGACTGAGTAGAATAAGGGAGGAAGGAGTCATACAACCTCCAGTTCTGTACAATCAGGATAACAGTGGTTTTGTCTTTATGAGAAAATGGAAAGAGGGGCAAGCACTCTTTTATGCTGTAAGAATTTATACTTTAGAGTGAAATTGGCAATCAGCAAAGATATCAAAAGACTTCTCGGTTTTGCTGTTGATAGTAGATATTTTTTAGGCTAAGAAATGAAAACAGGATGAGAGAAACAAATACAGCAAAGTGAATAAAATGAGTTGGTATTTTGTTAACTAGCCACTCATTTAGAAGAATACACTTTTTTATTGTGGATACAATATTAGTATATTTTCCAGGTGAAAATGACATGGAAAAAATGAACTGGGAGTTTCATTACACTGGAAACACAGAGGCAAGACTCCTACGTTCTGTGATAGGACAAGAAGAATTCAGTTAGAATAATATCACAATGGGCAAGTTCTCAGCATCCAAATTAAAAGAAAAAAAATGTAAGATTTGAAAAATTGCTTTGAAGAAGATGCGTCTATAATATGCCCTCTTAACGGCAACAGCTTGATTCTCATCTATAATGACAGCCCTTTAAAATAACTAGTTTGGTTGCCAAAACCAAGCACAGCTTTAAGGGCCAAAGGTAACACAGGGTTCATTTCTTTCTCCCCCAGGACCAGTGTTTGATCAAGTGTATTGGTACTGACAGCATTAGTTACCATTCCAGCATCTTGCAGATTATCAGACCTTACAATCCCATGTAAAATGAAACCTGCTTAGCTCCTTGCCTACCTCAATTCTGAGAGATTATAAACAGCTGCTATTCTTTCAACCACAGAGATTCAGAAATTGACTTCAATGGGAGCCACTAAGTACTCGGGACTTCCAGAAGAGAGGCCATTTAAGAGTGAGACTGTAAGCTAACTTTTTCATAGATTGTAATTAATAGATTCATAGATTGTAAGGCTGGAAGGGACCTCGGAAGATCATTGGGGCCAGCTCCAACTTGACAGCTTCTTAGTCCTGGGATCTTCTGGGATCTGGATAAGGCTCCCGTTCTAACTCAGAGCAGCCAAGGAAGCTATATGGTCTGCAATTATTCCATGGGGGGCTCCCCAATACCGTGTCCTGTGGATGCTGATGTTTCACCCCCACTAAATTCATGGTGCCTTTCTTGGGTGAAGCCAAGCCCAGTAGGAACCAGGGGGCACTCATACACAAGCACGGAGGCTGCTCCGACGTGCTGGAACTCCAACGTGTTGGAGCAGACTCGATTAATTGAGTCTGCTGGAGTGCGGCAATTGGTGCGTTCCAGCTGCCTTCTGCATCTTGTGTATCAGCGTCCCTGAGCTTAAAAATGGTAGTGGGGGTGCTTGAACCAAAGCTTGAACAAGCTTTAGATCAAGTGCCCCTACCACCATTTTTAAGCACGGGGACGATGATACAGGAGATGTGGCGGTGCTTTACTTAGGGCAGCTCTTGGAGCCGCTCTAAGTAAATTGCCAACTCTTCCCCCCTCCTCCTTTGGAGCACATGTAAAAATGCCCAGAGGTTTTATGCAACTCCAGCCATTTTACCTGTTGTAAAGGGCTGAGAAAATAGGAGGGAAGGTTCCCACGTAGGAACCTAACTTTAGCTTCTCTTTCGGAAAGCCATCAAATAAAACCATCGAGCATAACCTATACTGGCAGTCAGGCTCTCAGACTTTCAGGCTGAATTTTCTTCAGCTCTTACTTGTCACTGATTGACTGGCAGGTCTCTGATTATACCTTCTGGCATCTAGATTAACCTAGGAGCTTTGTTGTAAAGAAGAATCATATTGCCTGCAACTTCCAGGCAACATAACATAGAAGGAGAACTAGCTTATCTGCTTCTCAAAGGTGCAGAAAATGGAGAGGAAACAGGAATGGGTTAAAAAAACAAACCAAAACAACACCCTCCCTCCCCCCCACAAAAAGACAAAAAACAACCAACCAGCCAACCAACAACTCCCCTAAGAGACCTGAAGAAGAACGGACTGCAGTCAAAAGCTTGTAAGTGTATCGCAACCATGTAGGTGGTCCAATAAAAGCTCTCACCCACATAAACCTTTGCTTCTCTCACATCTTCTGGACCATCACACCTACAATGCGACTCAAATACTTTCCTAATATTGTACAAATCAGAGGACTGAGGAAGAGGTTCTTCAATTCTGCGGATGGCTGCAGGAGAGATCCATCAGATCTCTCTTCAATGTGCACATATCTATGAAAGCTTGGAAATCATGGCCTGTACTGGATACTGGAAAGTGTTAATTGCCAGTTGCATATCCACATACAAAGCCTCCTCTTCAAGTTTTATTATTAATCGTGTGGGAGGAGGGGTGGGGGGGTTTATGGCAATGCCTAGGCATCAACTTAGCTTGCTCCTTGTACAAACAGCACAAGGCAGCCCTGCTCCAAACAGCTTACAATACATGGAAGAGATGAAAAAGTAGGTGAGAAAATGTTTGCAGCACATGATGATGGCAAACATCCCATTTGGTTTCATTGCATTAGTTTTGGAGAGTTGGAAGTGATGAACAAAACAGAAAGTTTGGAGGCAGGACAGTGGGAAGGCAAAAAAGGACAGAGGTGGATATGTGGGCAGGTGTTGAATGAGGCTGAGA
Source organism: Gavialis gangeticus (assembly GCF_001723915.1). Taxonomy (NCBI): domain Eukaryota; kingdom Metazoa; phylum Chordata; order Crocodylia; family Gavialidae; genus Gavialis; species Gavialis gangeticus. Next base: position 33,928,799 of record NW_017729008.1, read on the forward strand.
TGAAGAGATGTTGAAGGGGAGGGTGAGCAGAGGATGGAGCACAAGGAATATAATATTTTGTTAAAACTGTAGAAAATACCGCAAGGGTGCAGGTGGTCCATGCATCTACTTAAGCTGCTCTGCAACTACTCCTACCATCTCTGGCTGGCTCCCTCGCTGCTTTTTCTTTCCTAAAGGCCACATAACAGGACACTGGCATGTTGTGGGTTTTTAGTGATGCCCATAGCAAAAGGGGTCGTCTGCTGCCTAGTACTTGTTCTGGAGATGGTAGGAAGATGGATTCACCCCTAATCTCCCCAAGATTGGAGTAATATTTGCTTAAGCTGCATCTGCAGATACTCTTGCCTGCTTCCAAGAGCACTAACTGGCAGTACTTAACTGAGTCTTTCACAAAAGTAAAATTTGCTGTTTGAGATAATATAATGATACAATACACCATTAGAGGACAATGTAAAACTCTGACCTCTTAATAGTTGTAAATAGTATTTCTCTACTGTTTGAAAGCAGAAAATCTTCAAAATTACTTAAGGAGAGTTATTTACAATTTTCTAAGGGAGGATAAAGAAAGCTTGAACAAATGGAAATCCATTACAACAGACAATGGTAATGGGTGACATGTAAAATTCCTCCTTGCTCCAAACACAATGGAGAATATCAGATGCTGAACACAAAAAAGAAATTTAAGCAAGTCAGCTGGGTTAGCTGACTCAGCTGCTAATTGCTTAACTGCTGGGTCTAAAAATAAGCAATGGTAGTTAGTGTCATGCCATAGTAACATGCCCATAACATGATGATACATCTTCATTTAATTGCATTCAACTGACCTTGTGCACTTTAAGCACCAGTACTCATATTGTGCCCTATTCACCCAATGATTGAGTCACCGTGCAGGGCCTTGCATTGTCTCCATTAGGATGAGAACCAAATTATATGGCTCAGGCATACTCTTAGGGTTCCCCCGACTACACATTGGTATACCAAGGTCTGTTTCCATAAGTACATCTGAAAACAGCACCAGGTAGTTTCTTTGCTGACAAGTCTGCCATTCTTCTGCATTCTGTACCCAAAAAGCATGCACCTCTGTCATTAAATTCCTCTCTGACAGACACAGGCGGAGAGATATATCCAGGCCCCCACACTTGCAACCAGGGAAACTCCTCAAGTTTTCAGGCAGGTGATTGTTCTCAGAAGTAGCTTTTGGAAAGCCTCACTGATAAGGAGTGTTAAACCTGAGAGCAGAAACAAGCCCTATTGCTCTCAGGTTAGCCAACTGCAAGGTCCAGCTCAGTCTCATCCATCATCTCACTTATTTGAGTGACAAAAATCACTAAGCAGTCTCCCACATTTTACTACATATATTACTAGCAATAAGGTTGGCAGGGGAGCTCTCTCCTCTTCCCACTTTACCTTAGTAATAGTATATAGACTGATAGGACCTTACTGAACGAAGGGCTTCATTTTGAACCACAATTTCCCCTCCTTGTTGTGCTTTTATCCTAGCTATGTTGCTTTACTGGTGCACTTTTGAATTTACCAGAACAGAGGAAAAGCCAGTCATCTTGAACCTATACACCTGAGCAAATAGCATATAAATAAAATATATTTACCAAACAATAAAACAAACTGGGAAAAATTTCGAGTGGTAGGGAAAAACAGAATACATCACCACAAAGTTATTCAATTAGCTACTGGATACTTATTTAAGAAGCAGTTCAAAACAATGGGTCTTGAAAGAAGTCTTGAGTTCCTCCTTGCCTTTGCTACTATTAATGACTAATAAATTAAGGTCACAATCCTGAAATCAAATCTGCCCTGGCTGAGCTCCAGCAATCAGCAGAGCTCCAGATAGGCTAAGTGATCTATGCTTGCAGATGCGACTGCCAGACTGGGGCCTGAGGTCATGTTTTGATCATTGCTGTCCAAAACATCACATGCTCAAATGTCCATGTTTTTAAAAGCAAACATCCATGTTAATTCCTGCGCACACCGTTTTCTTTTGTTTTTATATAGGGGAAGAAAGAAAAACTAAAGCAACAGGTCAGCTGAGTGAGTTATGGAGCTTGCATAACTGGTTAAAAACATACACGAGCAAGCAGTAAGAGGTGTAAAGGAGGAAGTCAAGGAAAAAAAATGCAGCTGCCATCCAACTCACATATTTTTTTGTTGTTGAACAAAATGGCAAGGAGGATTTCTATAGCATATTTTGAAAAACAAAAAACAGATTTCTATTGTAAATTAAAGAGGGCTTTCCTTTTTGGTTAAAAAAAAAAAAAAAATTTCATGGCATTTGCTTTTCACCCTTGTGTTCTGACCATGGCATTTCACAGCTCACAGTGATGAACAGATGAATAATTGACAATATTGATAAGCTTTATCAAGGGATTAGCAGTGAACCCAAGAGTCTATTACATTAAATGCCCAAAGTCAGCAGGGCTTGAGCAAATACCTGCTTAACCTTAGACACAAGAATGGTCACATTGACTTCAGCGGCATTGATTGCATGCCTAAATTAAGCAAATGCTTTACAACTTTGCTGAATAGGGGGCTTGGTTGGATTCTTACTCTGTGAATGATATGCCATGTAATTGGTTCCCTATGAATTCCTAATAACACTCTTTATTGTTGATGTTGGCCCCCATAGTGAAGGTCCAACTAAAAGCCACGATCTTGCCTAGGCTCAATGTAGGACAATGACAAAGACTAGCAGGCCCAACTAAATGGCAGAAAATTAACTATGAGCTATAAATAGCAGTTAAACAAGACAATTGTCATTTATTATATCTTAATATCAAGTACCGCCAATATTCACCATATATAATCAGTCTCATTTGTCATCTAACAAGGTATATTTTGCTAATAATACAGTTTGTTGCTTGATTCCGTTTGTCCTTTCAAAATTAGCTTGTCTAATCAGAAATCACTCCTACTTGTAGTTCATTACACATAAACGGGAAGAATGCTTGTTTACTGAGAAAGTAATTGGATTATAATATTGAAAAGAAAGACATACGAACCATAATGATTTTTTTTAAAGAAATACATGCAAGCATGAAAATCAACAAAACCAAAACAAATTAAAAACCCTAATGAATGAATATGCTATAAATAGAATATGATACTGGAAGGAATCATTTATCATTGTAGCTTACCTAGATCTTGATATTCAGGTGCAAAAAGCTGACTATCTAAGGAAAGGAGAAAGAAAAAAAATGTATTTATTAAACGATGATCAAGTAATCTATTGATATGGCTGTAATTTATCTTCTGGGCTCTGAACCCTTGTAAATGTTAATAAGGCTCTGCTAGAAACAATAACTATATATTCTAACTACTGTGTTAAAAACATGATATGAGGTGTTTATTTAAATTATTCCTTAACTGTCTTGATAAAGTTCACATAATCACAGGAAAGCTATATCAAATTTTCACAGTTTGGAGCATATTTGTGCATACTGGGATTAAGGAAAAGTTTCTAAACCCAAAAAATTTTGCTTTGAAAGAGGGGTTATTTTTCCCCTGCTTCCCAATAACAAAATATACATCACCGTGCTGCCTTTCCTTGTGTTGACCTGCATACATTGCTGCTATGTTAATCTTATTTTTATTAAAAATATGACTGCTAAAATTTGGAAATAAAAGAAGTAAACATGAAAAAGTAGTAACAAGATATAAAAGTGCCAACCCCCCCGCCCAAGAAAATAAAAGGTCCATAAGTAGTAGACACTTGAGGCCAATCAGATCATTTGCTTATGGTATAATAATATTAGTAGGAAACTGAAAGAACTCAATAAAAACAGTAAATTTTAAATCCCAGATAAAATTTGACTCTTACCTCTTCAACTGGTTAATGCCTTTAGTTCGTACGTCTGTAGACCTAACGAATAAAAGTATGAACAGAAATTAAAAACAACATATAGTTTTCCATTTTGCTGATTCAGAGCTAAGTCAGCACTTTGCTTTATTCTTTGGCCAAATATTCAAGTCTTTCTTCCGGTTGAACAGGAGCAAAATTAGGAATTGAGGCTCAGATGCTTTGGTTGAATTGAGGGTCAGGGCCTCAGATTATAACTGTTTAAATCTGAAATGATCAGACTCTCATCAAGATACTAAATAACTTGTTTAGAATGTAAATCTTGCACCTGGTATGCAGCTGGTGAACATTTTAGTGCACATAGCACTAAAAGAGCACTACTTTAGTATGGGGATGAAAGGAAAATGCATTTAACTAGACAACAATAGCTATTAAATGCCAAATTCTCTGCTTCAATGTATATAAGCAAGTCAGGAGAAAGAGGCATGCAAAGGCCGGAATTAGACTTTAAGCAACTGTCAGGAGCAAAATCATTAGTGGCCCAAGTTGGTAAAATACCGGTGAACGTTCATAACTAAGTAAGCAAATGGCTTCACTGACCTCAAAAAGATTATTCAAATACTTAGTTACATTGGTGCATAAGCAGAACGTGAGAACATGCAGTACATTCTGCAGCGCCCAGTTTCTGAGTATGGCTAGGCTACCTAACACCCCTACCACATTTCAACAGTCAAGCTAAAATTAAAAATGCCACCAGAAAGGCAATGAGAGGAGAGAGGTTATTTGATTTGTTTTATTAGCTGGTGAACATGGAGCATGATTGGTCCCACTGTTAAGTGGCATACATCCCAACACATTGAAGCCTGTCAATGGCCAAGAACCTTTGCTGATGCACTGCTTTCTTTGAGTGTTCATATTCAGAGAGTCCTAAACTATGCCAGTTTTAAAATGATCTGCTTATAGGAGGAGTAATCCGAGATTTAAAGCCATTGCAGAGAGAAACTCTGATCATAACTCTGTTCAGGTTACTGTTAGAGAAATCTACCAAAAGTCCCATAATATTTTGGGGCTACCTGTCAATACAACCCATTACTACCTTGCAGGTGGATGGGCGCTTCATTTAAAACAGGCATTCCTTCAGCTGGAGAACAGAAACCCAGCTAGTCAGAGGCTACCTACATAACGTAGACTGCAAGAGCATTTAAAACAGGAGAAGAGAGGATGATCATTGAGCTCTTTCTAAGGGAGATGCTGTAATCTACTTGGACAGGCATTTTTCTTTCCTCCTCTTCCCACTCAAAGCAGGTCACGCTGGAGACTGAAAGCCTCCATAATATCTGCCAGATGATCAGAGAAACAGCCTCTCTGAAATTGCCTTATCAAAATACTCTAGACTTGTGGCCTCCCCAGAGCAGATTTGGGAGGATCATTTTGTTTCCATCAAGATTCCAGCATTCGACTTCATATTGCACTACTAAAAAGTTTGGAGTCTTACTCTACATACATTAAAGCTATCCAACTTGAAGTATAAAGAAGTAGTAGTGGAAAGCTTACAAGTTTTCTTGTTTGATTTCTGTACTCCCTATTTCTTGTCGGAACAGAGATAGCTTGATAATAGTTCCTGATGATTGTTTCTGACACTTTTGGTTGTCATTAAACATCAGGAAAAGTAGAGGCATGTGAAAATGAAACATTTTCTTAAGGTTATCTGAACTTTACTTCTCAAAAGGTTGTATTAAAAAACAGTAAATAAGAATAATCAAAATAATCAGGAATTCATCTTTTAAAATTGGATTGAAATTGTCCTCATCTAGGTATACACTATTAGCTCTTGAAAGGTCTATAACATATTTCTCGGAATACCATAAATCTGTAATAAAGTATTAAAGTATGTTATTCTCTTTGATGTTTATAGTTTGGTTTTATCTAGGAGCCTGACCTTGTAGCAAAGTCAATCCTTTCAAGTTCACACAAGCTTCATGTTCTCTCTCTTTTGACACTAGAATTCAAGTTCCATTTGAATTCAGGCAAAAAAACCCTATTCTTTTCTTGTCCATCTTATTACCTCAGCCTTGATGTATGTCTGTTGGAGTCTGCTGGAAACTTGCTGGAGTCTCCCAACCACCTATGCTGTAAATTTTGGGACCAACAACTCGATTATTTGTTTGGAAGGCAAGACCTTGATTGTATTGGGCAAGTGCACAAGCATCTCAAACAAGAAACAATGAAAAACTTGCTTTTTAGCCATTACCAATATTTGATAGATTCATGCCAGGGACCAACAGTGGGAATCTGAGTAAACAGCAAGAAAACTCAAGCCGTCTGATGCCTTCTAAAACAGCAAGCTTGCCAGCCTGTCTAGTATACTTAAAAAATGCTTTCCTTTGCCTAAGTGGGAATGCTCCCAAACAGAGATGTGCACAGTTTGCCACTGAGTGGGTGCAACTACAGGAGATGCTTACTGTGGAGTTGCCTAATTAGCTGTACAGTAAAGTCTCACCATCTACATGAGTGTTGCTATTAAGGCAGGAGTAAACTAAATAACTCTGCCATATGACAGTACTGCCCAACACTAGTACTATTTTATGGTGGAGTTATTTACTCCATGGCAATGCACGTGTAGACGGTGACTGAGGCTGGCTAGGGCACAAAGGTGCTACAGTGCAGGGCTGCCTGCTGGCTAGCCCCACACTGTAGCACACTTGTGACTCAGCTAGCCCCTCTGCAGCACAATAAGCTGGGCAGGAGCAGCCCCAGAGTGGCAGGCTGACCCCCTGGACTTCCAGCCAGTTGGGGCTGCACTGGCCCAGTTTAACATGCTGTGGTCCCGGGCACACATGAAGACGCTGTGCCTGGGAGCAATAAACTCTACAAACTGTGCTGAACTTTATTGTGTCAAATTAATTTCACATCTAGACATGCCCAGTGTAAGCCTTTTGCATAAGGCTCCCATCATTGGGCTTGTCTACAAATGACTGGCATAGCATAGCAGGAGCAGAATAAATTATTCTGACGTAACTCTTCAGCACGTATGCTGTATTTCAGAATAATTAAAGTCATTTTAATTCCAAAATTGAGCATACGCATGGGAGAATTACACCAGGATAGTTACAGCACAGTAGTTATTCCACTACAGCTGTGTTGGACAATTTGCTGAGAGTTAGTTAATCTAAGATGACATGTTTCAAAGTTTTTCAAGATAGTATATTTATTGAGTTACGCAGCATGCAACTTGGTTGAGTTGGACTGAATATTCAGGCAATACTTAAAGTAACTCTTCACAAAGCTAATAAATTAGACCCTTAAAGGTTAAGCAACTAGAGAGCCCTTTATTTAACTAATTAAATTTAGTTAATTAACAATTTCAATAGCAAACCTACCCTGCGAGAAAAATAAAATCTACCGTGCTGGACTGCATTCGGATATAAACAGTTTTAATTTCAATGTAAATGGTACATACATGCTAAACTCAACCTTAACACCACTGAGGTATTTTGTGGAAAGTGTTGTTTGTTAGAATGAAGTGTCAGTAGATTTTTCAATGCTCGTGCACAATTTCAAATATACAAGCCATACAGAGTTTAGCAAGGTTAAATGCCTTCACTATTAAAAAGTGTAGTAGGCTGTTTCCTGTGAAAACTTATGCATCTCTGAAATAGTCTCTAAGGTGCCACCCTATACTCAATTCTGCCTAACTTGAGACTAACATGGCTAATTACCTCTCTAGTTTTTTATACGTGACATATATTAGATACCATTATATCCAGATACCAAGGTGAGAGGTAGAAATGCACAGACAAATTTCATATTCAACACGTATACCCGAGTCAAAGAATTGTATTGTTTTGCCCATAACCAGAAATCTGGAGAGCAAAATCTCATTAAGATCAGTGCGTAGAGGAAGGTTTACAAGCCATGCATATCCATGAATAGATTAATTTAAATATCTGAAAAACAGATCGCTGTTCAAATATCTATCTGACAGTCCTCTGGGTGTGGAAAGCCAAGCCAAGATGCACTAAAAACTTAGGATGTTGAGAAATAAATTTAGTTGGAAAACGATTTTGTGGAAGAGTGAATCTAGACTCAAGAAATGCTGGTTTATTTTTGTGGGGGGTGGAGAGGGGGGTCGGTTCTGATCTTCCCATGACCATGACTTTGCAACATGAATTTATTCCTGGCATTGTGGTTGATTTGGCTGTAGCTCATGTGCTGTCATATGGCACCTTTGAAAGTCTGATTTGCATAAAACGATGCTTGCATAAGGTATTTGAAAGATTTGTTGATGTGAAGAATATTACTCATGGAGGATTATTTAAGAGGCTTATAAATTTATGCAATGTTTTCAGTAAAAAATGGCCTACATGCTTGTTATAACATAGTCAATCTTTCCAGCATCAACTTGCAAGGCTGACCCATGGATTCCACTAATGGTTTTTGTAACATATTATTAGTTTTCCACAACCTGGTATTAACCTCAAGAGTTTTCTGAAAACACAAAACAGATGCACTGGGGTTCCCAGTTTTTCATGTACTCTTCCCCTTTGACAAATAAAAGTAATTCAGTGTTTTCAGTGGCATTTTGGAATATGGGAATTCTATACCAAATGACACCAGTGAGGCAATGACCTCCTGCTGCTTGCCAGATCAATGCATTTAGAGGCAAAGGCAAATAACTACAACCAGAAGAACAAATGCTACTCCAATGCCCAACCTGTTGTCTCACCTTAAGTGGGTCACTTCATTCTTGTATTCCCTCCAACTCTCTTGTTTGATTGCAGTATCTTTAAGACTTGCTCTGTTTTTTCACCCTACCATGTGTATCCTATTTTTTGTTGAGGTTTCTAATGGACTATGAATAATCATAGAGGCACAGTGTTGGTAGGAACAGCATCACGATGCAAAATTGACTCGTCCTGATAATTCCCTATTACCTACCGCTATGCAGCAGTGCTATAGGAGACCTTTCTTCCTAACCCTAGGCAGGTAGCAGCTGTTAGATGATCAACATTTAACTCAAACTGCACACAGATGACAACATGAATGTAAGGATCTGCCTGTGCAGTTGAATTCCCCATCAAAGCCCTCTCTCTGAACTGAGCTATTGCTTTGACTGTATCAAAGTGAGCTTGTTCTTTTTTTTATATCAATTGTTATTATCTATCATGGGAAAATGCAAACTGCTGACCTACTGTAAAGGAACTGAAGATGCATATTTGTAGTAAATTAAGCCTATTTTTCATTAAAATTGCCATGTACAAACTTATGCCAGGCTTTGAAATTTACAGTCATTCCATTCCAAAAAAAAAAAGAAAAAAAAAAAAAAAACAGGGATT
>NW_017729008.1:33938043-33954415 GCF_001723915.1 Gavialis gangeticus
TTAAATCCTTCCATTCCAAAAAAAAAAAGAAAAAAAAAAAAAATACAGTGACTTCAATAGATTCCCCATTATATTTATGCGAAGCTCTCCAGTGGTCAAAATAACACTGGAAAATTCTCATAAATTTTAACCAAAAATGCTGCAGCCTGACGTGATTAAAAGCTTTAAGTTCCCTAAGAGCAACATGATTAAAGCAGGAACGCAGTTCTGAGTGGCACCTCACTGGTTTCATTTGTCAGTATTGTTATTTTCCAAGGTAATATTTGATTTACAGGAAAAATGCTTTCAAGTTACACAGCAAGTCCTGCAATATATCCACAAGTATAAAAATCCCCAAATTGCCTTCATTTATCAAATGCTAAAAGGCCCTACTTAACACTATTCAGCAGCAGAGTAGGAATCTAATGACGGGAAGGAGAGAGGTTAGATTTCTAAAGGAATATAGCTCTTCCTCCCATGCCCTTCTAGTTTAGTGGTTACATTTCAGTCTATGGCACAACTGACTGACTCACAGTTCCAGTTACCATGATTCTGTTGCATTCATAACTGAATTTATTTTAAATTCTAGATAGCTAGTGAAACCTGCAAAAATACCAACCTTCAACTTCAACCTAGTTTTTATCTGGAACTATAAATGTTCTTTCCTTTTACACTATCATGTTCTCCCCTATGGACACAGGGCTTGCCTCCGTGTTCTCATTCTGTACATTAACGGTAGGCAACCTTTTCTGTTTTTGGGCCAGTAACACACCAAATCCAGGATGGGCGGGCAGGTATTAGGATCTGGCTGTCACCACTGCATGACTTTGAGGCAGCATGGGAAGAGAGGCCACGGCCAAAGCCCCCCCACTGCCAAATGCCACTGAAGTCACATTTGCAGGGCAGATCCAATGGTTCTGCAGGCTGGATCTGGCCTGCAGGCGATAGGTTGCTGACCCCTGTGATAGACTTTAAACAGAAAGAGTGAGGATGTTTTAGGACAGAGTTTCCAACATACCACAGTGTGGACTACAAACAAATGTGGACAGTTCATTGCAATTGAGTGGTTCAAGAAATGAAACCCCCCTTCTCTTCCTCCTTGCTTTCCCCTCTTTTACGCACAGCCAATTCCAGCCTTTCCTTTTTGCTGGGATTTGTTGAATACTTTATACAAGTAAGCTCAGATGTAGTTAGTGATGTGTATGGACATGTTCATTAAGCCTGTCTTGTTCAGAAGACATGCCATGCACACTGGACCTCCACAAAGCTTCTTCATGACATTTTCCACCATTGCAATTAATGTATTTGCTTGATTAGAAGATTATTATAAAAGGACCCCCTAATAATCAGATTCTATACCTAGAAAATTAAAACAAATTTATAAGTTTTCCATATATAGAATCTAATTATTGGAGGTTAGCCACTGCTATGGTAGGGAAAATAAATCTGGGAAATCAGCTAGCTCTTTGTTTTCAACTTCCCCCAGTGTTTTCCCTTTCCCCCTCCCTTCACTATCAGACACTGGCTAGAGCAATTTGCATATAATACCCATAGACTTAACTCATCCAGAATTGATGCATGTTACCTTTTTTTTAAATGGCTGCAAGTTTTAACACAGGCGTTTCATAAACACACTTCTGAGAAGCACTTTAATACGTACTCCTATTTGGTATAAACCTTCTTGATTATGGTGAAATTGAATACCACACTTTTTTTTTTTTTTAAATGACATTTTTTCCTGTTCCAAGCCAAATCAATTCCAAATCTGCAAGTCATTCAAGGACCACATGTGGCCCTACTACCAGCAAACATCTTCCACCCCACCTGGGGCTTCAGATACTTCCTAATCATTTGGTAGGTATCTTATGTGCAGGCTCAAATCCAGAGGCTTGGGGTTCAGATGCCCCTGAGTTTCACTTGGCTTCAGCCGTATGGCCACAGGAGGCAGCTAGGGAGGAGTCTCCCATTTCCATAAAGTGGGCATAAAGCCAAGATCTTCCCACTGGCAATGAAAATGAGAGGTTAACTATACATTAACACCATGAGTACTACACTGTGCCAGAAAAGCAGCCATTCCCTGCCCCTGGGAAAACCACCTCAGTGGTCATAGTATTTCCCCTGCCAGGTAAGAAAAGTTTTTATCTGGAGCCTTTCCTACTCTTATGATTCCTGAGCTGGGGGGCCCTTCATATTAGACTTCCACAGAGTGATGGTGACCACAGAGCCCCCAGCTACATTTACTCAATCATCTTTTACGTTATCAGTCCCCTACTCTTGTCAGCCTGTGACAACTTTGGACTCACTATTAACACAAAGAAGTTTCAACCTGCACTTGGCACAACACCCCAGGATCTACACATCTCAGTTAAAGGCCAACAACTGTCGATGGTCGACAAGTTTGCCTGTCTAGGCAGCGCGCTGTCCTGTGCTGTCCACATCGATGACAAAATCAATGCAAGATTAGTGAAAGCTAGCATGGCTTTTGGCAGACCTTGTAAGTCAGTCTGGGACCTCAGAGGCACCAGAACATCAACTAAACTGAAGGTTACAAAGCCATCATCCTTCCGACCCTCCTTTACGACTGCAAAACCTGGACCATTTACCACCGTCATGCCAAGAAACTAAACCACTTTCACTTGATCTTTAGTATCTTTCGCAGGCTGCACAAGTGACGGGACAAGATTCTGGACACCGAGGTGCTCGGAAGATCAACTCTCCCCAGTATTCCCACCCTACTGGAACTGGCATAGCTAAGATGGGCTGGCCACCTCTCGGGAATGCCTGACACTCACCTGCCAAAGAAAGTCTTCTATGAAGAACTGTCAAATGGAGTACGCTTTTGTGGCACACCAAATAAGAGGTACAAGGACACTCTAAAGGTGTCCCTAAAGAGTTTTGGCATTGGCCCAGAGTCATGGGAGCAAATCAATTGCAACCATCCATCCTGGAGGTCCCAAATCCAGAATGGAGCATTGGTCTTTGAACAGCAACGCACGGCAGAAGCAATGAAGAAACAAGTGCCCAGCAATGATGAAATGACCCCCACCCACACTATCCAGTCTCATGGCTCTCCTGCCCCTGCTGCAGCAGATTGTTCAAAGCAAAGATTGGACCTATAAATCACCTACGTACTCACATGACCTAGCCTTCACCCCCTTCGTTCTCTTCCCTTTCCCTTTTTTCCCCCCTTTCCCTTTTTCTTTCCTACTTCTTTTCTCTCTTCTTCCCCCCCCTCCCCTCCCCTCACTGGATGCAAGCATCTTCACCTGCAAAGGATGAAAGTATATCGGTCCCCTTATGAACTTCACAATTTTAGAAGGCATGGCCACTGTACACAAACCAGACTTCCCTGGCCTCTTACAGTCAAAATAAGAGCAGTTAAAACATGTTATTACAGTAAAATCAAGCACAAAAGAGTTTTTCACTCCTTCGCCCATGCATACCAATGGGGGATATGCAGATAAGGGATGCAGTCCCTGTAATCCAGGGGTAGGCAATTATTTCTGTTGGAGGGTCACTTAATGAGTTTTAGTAAGCTATTGAGTACCACAAGCACAAAATCTTTCAGAAGACATAACTTTTAACAAATTATAGATAAAAAAGCAAATCATGTATTAAAAATCAAAAATCTACTATAACATTTTGTTATTTAAAAATAATTTTTGCTTGACTTATGTTTTTAAAGTAGTGTATATAGAGGTGATTGCATGATAGCTCAACATAAAAGTCTTATCCTTGCATATTGTGTGTGGGGAGGACTGGGGGGGGTGCATGTGGGGAGTGTGTGTGTGGGGGGGTGAGTGTACTTGTGTGGGGAGGGAAGCTGCCTGCATGCTAGGTCCTAGGAGCCAGCTTGGGGGTGGGGGGGAAGGGAGGGGTATGCAGGGATCATGTACAGCAGAGCTCACCTGGGCAGTGTGGTACAGGTGCAATCTACCTCCCACCCCCAATCTGGCCAATGGCACTTTTCATGGGGCTGAGCCCTGCCTGCTTCTGCCTGGGGTAGCCTGTACCATGCTCCTGCCCGCACCTGCCCCAAACCCAGTAGACAGTAGTGCCCAGGCCCCAGCCAGTATGCGCAGCATCCTTTTTTCATCTCACTAACACCCAGGTGAATACTTGACTAAGAATCAGCTTGTGTGGAAAACTGGTCAACTATGAATCCAACCCCAAACATTCAGGAGTCCACCTTGATGGTAGTCTTACCTACAGGCATCATTTATAAATAGATTTCATAGACATTAGGGCTGGAAGGGATCTTGTAAGATCATTGGGTCCAGCCCCCTGCCTAAAGGGCAGGAAGTCAGCTAGGGTCAAAAGATCCCAGCAAGATAAATGTCTTAATATTTCTTGAAAGTGTTAAGAGTAGGTGCTTGGCACCACCTATGGGGGGAGTTTGTTATAGGCCTTGGGGGCTCAGACAGTAATGTAGTATTTCCTTATGTCCAGCCTAAAATGGTCTTGCAAGAGTTTGTGACCATTGGACTTTGTCATCCCCTGGGGTGCTCTGGTAAACAGGTGTTCCTCCAGATCCTGAAACACACCCCTTATGTACTTATAGGCTGCCACCAAGTCACCCCTGAGCCTGCACTTCGCCAGGCTGAAAAGCCCCATAGCTCACAGCCTGTCTTTGTAAGGCCTGTTCTCTTGCCCTCTGATCATGCACATGGCTCTCCTCTGGACTCTGTCAAGCTTTTCCATGTCCTTCCTAAATTGTGGAGTCCAGAATTGGATGCAGTACTCCAGTCGTAGCCTCATCAAGGCAGAGTATAGTGGGAGGATGACATCCTGGGTCTTGCTTGAGACTCATTCGTAGATGCAAGCCAGAGTTTTGTTCACTTTGTCAGCTGCGGTATAGCATTGGTGGCTTATGTTCATCTTGTGGTCAATCGTGGCCCCCAAGTCTCTTTCAGTCAGGGTGCTAGCAAGTGTAGCATTGCCAAGCCTGTAAGTGTGATGTGGGTTTTTATTCCTGAGGTGGAGCACCTTGCATTTCTCAATATTGAATGCCATCATATTTTTATCCACCCACTTTGCAAGCCTATCGAGGTCAGCCTGGATCACCAGCCTAACCTCAAGTGTGAAGACTCTTCCCCAGAGTTTGGTGTCATCAGCTTGGCCAGTCTGCTTTTGACACCAGTGTCCAGATCATTTATGAAGACATTGAAGAGTACAGGTCCAAGAATAGAGCCTGGGGGACACCACTAGTCACCAAGTGCCATGTTGCTTCAGTTCCATCAACTATCACTCTCTGTGTCTGACCTCAGAGCCAGTTCCCCAGACATCGGACTGTGGAGTAGTCGAGGCTGGCTTACCGCTGTATCAGAAGAGTGCATCAGAAGCTTGTTGAACAACTGTTCACTATGGCACCCCTGGGGAAGACCAGAACCAATGGATACAAGCTCCTGGAAGGCTGCTGTCACAGGGCGGGGACCCAGGAGCAGCCGTGATCTCTCTTGGTGCCCCCTACCATGCCAAGTTGTCTGTCAAGCACCCTTGTTCTTGTCCACCACGTCTTTGATGACACAAGTATTATAAGGGAGGCTGCCTTTTGTCCCCTTGGACACGGTGCTCTTATTTCTCCTGGCCCCTGTTCTGTGTAGGTTGAATTGGTGCCCCCAGCCTCATGGGCTATGCGTGGCTCCTACCACCCCTAATACCACGCCCCAAGCCTCTCAGATGTACCGGACGTTTTTAAGTCTATTCTTGTTGCCCACATGCTCGCCCTCCCTGGGGGCTTCTATTCTCGTGCGCCCTCCCTGGGGGCTTAACACACACCCACTTTGGGCTTTGTGCCAGTGCCCATGCTGGGCCTCGCCACCACTGGGCTCAGGCGGCCTCGGCCTTACCTGGCCCTTAATCTCACCTGCTGTGCCCTCTCTGGCACCTGACTAGCGTGCCCTCTCTGGGGCTTCTTATTCCTATACACCCTCCCTGGGGCTCAACGCGATACTCTCGCCCTCCCTGGGGCCTTCCCTGCGTGATCCCTGCAATTGAGGTTCAGGTGGCCTTAGTCGTGCCTGGCACCCCACTGGAGCTTCTATTGATACTGCCCACACTAGGGCCGGGGTCAAGACACCCCAAAATGCAGCGCCCCCTCTGGCGCCAGGAACCCCCACTCCACTGGGGTGCTCCTATGAGGCCTCCTCCAACCCCTTATAGCCTCACCCGGTCCTCCGGTGTAACAACAACCAAAACCATAAGCCAAGCAGCTGTAACACAAAACCCAAGCCTCCTGGCTAAAAATGCAAACTCTAGCCCTCTGGCTAAACCTCCTTCAAACCCCTACCCGGGGTTTCTCCTCTGTCACGGAGTGGGGCCTAGGAGAGGCCGTGATCCTGCTAGCGCCCCCTGCCGTGCCAATTAGGAGATCCAGCACCCTCTTATTCTCGCCTGTCACGTCTTTGATCTTTTATAGTTTAATATGGGAGGCTGCCTTTGATCTCCTAGTATCTCAGGGTGACTTGGTGCACCCCAGCCTTATGGGCTATGCGTGCCTCCTACCTCCCCTTTAGCACACCCCAAGCCTCGCAGTTATTCCGGACGTTTTTGTGTCTCCGATCTGTGCCCTCTCCGGGCCTTTACCTGCGCGCCCTGCCCTCTCTGGGCTCCTGTTCACGCGCTCTTCTCCTCCTGGCCCCGATCTGCACGTCCACCCCTCTCCAGGCTTCACTCATGTGCCTGCCCCTCTCCAGGACTCTTAACTGCACGCTCGTTCTTCCCTGGGGCATCTATACAAAACCGGTGCCGCTCCAATCTTATACTAGCCCTCCCCAGGCTTCACTTTTGTGAGCTGGCCCTCCCTGGAGCCTATGCCACGCGCCTCTTGCGCTCTTGCCCTCGCTGGTGCCTGTGTCCGTGCCTCTTGCGCTCTTGCCTTTGCTGGTGCCTGTCCCGTGCCAAACCGCACCCGGGGCTTAGGTGGCACACAGCCGTGCCTGGCCCCCTGACCCTTCCCGGGGTCCTTATGCCACGCGCCTCTTGCGCTCGTGGCTCTCTCCGAGCGTACACGCCAGCCCTATCTCGGGCTTTCACCGGCACCGGGGCTCAGGTGGCACGCAGCCGTGCCTGGCCCCCTGACCCCTCACCAGGGTCCTATGCCCTCACTGGGCCGAGTACCGCCCTCACGGGCTGGGGTCTCAACCCCACACACTGCACCACACCAGTGCCATGCCACTGTGCCTTCAGGCACCGCTCTGTGCCCCAAACAGGGCACCCAGGAACCCCCAGACTACTGGGGGTCCCATGAGGCCTCCTCACACCCCTACAGCCTCACCCGGTCCTCCGGTTGATATACACAACAGAACCATAAGCCAACCGGCTGTAACAAAACAATAAGCCTACCGGCTATCACATAAAGTCCAGGCCCTCCTGGCTCTCTGGCCAAAGCCTCCCGGTCAGGCTTCTCTCCACCTTCACCATAATGCAGCCCTCGGTGTGATCAGGCTGCACTGCTCAGCTTAACTCTCCTGCAGAACTCTTACCCCTCAGACTGCCAGAAGGGAACTGCTAGCCAGCCTCCAGCCTGGCTGTTTATAAGGGCCCAGCCCTGCCCCCTTCTGGTCACCTGACCCGCCTGGTTGCTCCAGCAACCTGCAGCTGAGCTGCCCTGGTGATTGGCAGTTGTTCTTCACCCTTTTCTAGGCACAAGGTCACGTTAGGTGCCTTGTGACATCCTCACCCAGGAGCTGTTTCAGGCCCTCAGGCTTCTATGGTCGCAATGCTTCCACAGAGCTCCCACTCCATCAGCTGCCAGAGGAGAACTGCCTGCTTGGCCTCAGCCTAGGCTGTTTATATAGGCCAGGCCCTGCCCCCTTCTGGTCAGCTGACCCCTGTGGTTGCCCCGGCAACCAAAACCTGTCCTTCTTTAGGAGCAGGCACTTCAGTGGCCTGAGGCAGCTGTTTCAGGAATAGTACAAGGAAAAACTCCTTCACAGTCAGGGTGTCCAGACTATGGAATAAACTCCTTCTAGAGGTGGTACACTCACCTATCCTGGACGTTTTCAAGAGGAGACTAGACAGTCACCATGCTGGGGTCACCTAACCCCAGTTGTCTTCATGTCTAGAGTAAGGTCCCTTCCAGCCCATAACACTCTATGAATCTATGAAGCATGGATCCAGCAATGGAACACAATTGACATCATTAATAAATTTCTCATCACACACCCCATATTTAAATCTCCTAGCTTTGAATTACCAAGGCAGAGTTGGACAACACTGAAGAGGGTTCGTACTGGACAAGGGAGATGTAATGGCCTACTACATAAATGGAATTTTATTAAAGATTACAATTGTGAGTGTGGTAAAAACCAAACTATAGCACAGATTGCAGAGGAGTGTCCTATTTATCATTTTAATGGTTAAACTGAAGACCTGCACCAGGCTACTGATGATGCTTTGCAATGGATATCAAATCTAAAACTGTCACTTTAGCCTTATCCCTCAGTGCTGTTGTCTATAGGTTTTCTATAGGTTGTTTCCAGCTTGTTCTGTCATTTCATTGCTGTATTCCATGTGAATAAAAACAAAAACATTCTTCTCTCAAAAAATATTGTCCAGTTCCCGTCATATTTCTATCAAGTTTTTTCCTCTTATCCAAAATTTTGACAAAATTAAAGTAGTTTTTTCTAGGAATGCAAAGGTAAGGTGATAAAAAACATTTGGTCTAGCAAATTTCTGCAGGAAGTTGCAATGCATCACAACTCATCAGTATTGCCACTTTAGTAATGGGAAAAGTTACATAATAATACTTCTGTTCCTTCTTCAAAGTGGGGCTTAATTTAGAGATCTGGGGTTCTGCATATCATTTTGAGATGTGATGGGATGGGAAGAAAATTAGGTTGGCAGGTCTAATTGCCACACTCTTTCTGTGGCTGTGATCGAATCACTGAATTTCCATCTCACACCTGATATAGCCTTCTTTTACAGGTGTAGATAGGATGATAACATTCTTAGGCAGGTCGTCAGTGACAAGCGTACATGGAATTTGTGAAAACCAAAGCCTCTACTGCTTTAGTGATAAGACCAGGTAACTAGAAAGCAGTAGTAGACTCAGAAGCCAGCATGTGGATTACCAACTTGACAAAGACCACCTCTGAGGTAGTGTAGGTTATAATTGTATATTCAGGGTGACAAGCAACTGCTAAATATTTTCTCCCTTTTCCTCTCAGACTTTGAAACAAGTCTATCACATTGGTTAGTTTTTCAAAAATGTGGAATTCCTTTAGAAATTCTTCAACAGAATAATTGTGCTTCCCGTATTCCCCTGGTATTATGTATACAAGCCAGACATGAAACTCTATGTAGGCCAGCAAAGAAAACAGTTTTTTTTCTCCTTTTCATTTCTTAATTATGTTATTGTTGCCAAAAATAAGTAGCAGAAAGCAACTGGTACAGTGTATTTTAAATTATTGTGTTAAAGCATTTTAACTCATTGTCATACTTTACAACTTTGATATGAGTATGTGCATCTTAGACATAAAGACATTTTTCGCTGAAAAGAAAGGAGTATAGTAAGACTACTCTCTCATTATGCAAATAGTGAAAAATTATTTGTACACCGAGCATGATTTTCTTAATACGCCTCTATTTTCCCATAAGAATTTAAACCAAAGGATTATGCAGGTCAAGAAGAACTTGAAGAACAAAAGCCATTCATGATCAAACTCTCAAGGTAGACTTATAGAAGGAAAAACATTTGAATAACATTTTTATAATAATAATCCAAGTGGCTTATATTAAACTTCTCTAGTAACCAAAGCCAAGAATAAATTTCATGCCTTTCTTTTTAGAGACCATCCTTTTTTAAAAAAGTCTATAGAATAGGAATACCATAGTCTGCAAATGCATTTAATCTGAGATGAGAATAAGAAATGGTGTTAAATCCCAGAGACTAATAATTCCTATACATGGGAATTCAAATTCTTTCTGCCCAACTGCCTTGTTTCTTTTATAGCTCATTCCATCAGTAGATCTCAAAAATGCTTTAAAGATCAGCAACATTATCCCAATTTCAGATGGGAAACAGTAGTAGAGAAAGGTCCATGTTTCCTGCCGTAGGTGTCATATTCTTCATTATAAACACTTTACAAGTAATTGGCTAATCTAAGGTCAAGGCCTGAAAAGTTGTCTCCAAGAATGATCACCAGAATATGTCATTGTGGTTTTGGTTTCGAATTAAATTATGCTTCAGACAGAGTTCAGTATGCTTCAAGTTTTATGATTACTAGAGAAACAACAATCTTGGTGCCTCTTCTTTTAGTTTAGCAGTGCATGGAATCTGATACCTTTAGAGAACTGAGTTTATCATCTAGCTCCCCATAAGTACAAAAAGACCGAAGGGGTCCTAAACCCTGCCATACTCCTTTCCAGACATGTCCATGAGAAGACAACAAGTCTAGATACATTGTACCTGGCACAGAAGTCCAGCAAGGAACTCTGTATGAGCTATTTTCAGACATAGTAGTGGGCACATCTACATATGCATTAATGTGCTTTACTTAAAGCACATTAAATCTAGTACCTCCAGGCTCCTATACATGTGCAGAGAGGTTGCTCTGATAGGCTTTAATTCCAGCATGGAGCATGCTAATAACTGCACTCCAGCAAACTCCAATGTCACATGAATCTGTGTCTCTGCACTGAAAAATAGTGGCAGACCACTTTAAGCTAAAGCTAATTAAAGCACTTCTTCCGCTTTTCAGAGCACTTCGATAAACACCCTCCACTGTGAGGTACTAGGAAAATGCACATTATTCTGTCTTAATGTGCTTTAATTAAAGAACATGGGAACTTTTATACATGCGCCAGTGCAGGGTGGGAGGGGGGAGCAGCGCTTTAATTAGAGCACCTCTGAGAGGCACTCTAATTAAAGTGCCACTGTGTCTCATGTATCAGCATCCCCACACCTAAAAATGGTGGCAGGGGTGCTTGAACTAAAGCTTGTTTGATGAACTTTAGTTCAAGCACCCTCACCACCATTATTAAGTGAGGGGGCAGTGATACATGAGATGCAGGAGGCTGCTGCAGTGCAGCAACTGTCATGCTCCAGCAGACTCAATTAATCCAGATTAATCAAGTCTGCTATGAGGTGCTGGAATTCTGTCATGTCAGAGCAGCCTCCACGCTCATGTGGAGGCAGCCCATGTTTTTTAAATGAAACAATGCATATTAGCCTATTTTAATGTGCATTAACTAAACAGCACATGGCATTTGTACACATGCATGCAACGTAATGCTGGGCACTTTTAAAAGTGCCCTGCGCTGCACTGCATGCATTTGTATACATGGCAAAATGCGCGTCAACATTAAGAAGATGGTGGTGCACTTTTGAACTAAAACACCTTTGATATGTTTTAGTTCAAAAGCGCACCACCACCATTTTCTTAGTGCTGACGCACATTTCATCGTTTATATAATTGTATGCAATGCAGCACCAGGTTCATCAGTTTGTGTGTTCCACAGACTCAATCGACTCTGCTCCAATGCGTTGGATTTCTGGCGCATTGGAGCAGACAAAAGTACGTGTCTCAGTGCCCACGGTTTTTAGTGATGCTTTAATGTGCATTAAAATAGGCTAATGTGTAGACATGCCCAGTATAGAGATAAAAGGGGACATATCTGAGTACAGTACCTTGTCCAAAATTTTTTTTCTTTTATGATCTACGCATTTTCTACTTTCTGATTCCAACAAGTAGACCAGGGGAGATTAGGAAGACGATCATCCTGCATGCCTATCAGTGCAGTAATCACTGACCCTTCAATTCCATAATACTATATAGTCACAAATTAGAGGCTGACAGAAAACCCCACAAAACATTTCTGTCAGTTGTGGGGGTTCACAGATCTCGAAGTGCTCTCTCAAGAATTCTTTGGACAGAAGTGATTTAAACCCTTATTGTTCAAAGTTACCACTTTGTACATATAAGAATCCAGTGGGGAGTGGAGGCACAAGGTTGGCTTTAAGAGCTTGTGTTTCAGTGGAGTGAAATATCTGAGAAAGCTTTAGAGTTTGAGGAAGAGCTGCTTCTTTCTTAGCATTGATTTAAAATCAGTTTCAGCAATACAACTCTGAAAACCCAAGACTGAAAACCCTAGCCTTAAGAAGATACAATACATCATAGAAAAAGGTGAGTCAACATGTAATGTTTCAATTATAGGGTTCTCAAGGGTACACAGGTGGTGTAATAAGTAAGGTCATGGTCTTTGCATCAGCAGTACCCCTGCTATTTCAGCAGTTGCAATGAATGGGAAACAATCATAGTTATGATTTTGAAAAGACCAAAGTTCATAGCAGATCGATCTAATGTTCTGAAAGGTAAATAGATAAAGATTTGTTATGTAACGAGTGCCTGTGGTATTTATACTGACTGGTTTTTGTCTATGTGATGGTTTCCAGAACCACAGAGGTGACCACTACATGCAGCAAGCACGTCTACATGAGATATTTACTGCAGTCGAGTAGTTAGTCTCACAGTAAACATCTCATGTCTACATGTGCAGTGCTATTAGGTGGGAGTAAACTCATTAACTCCACAGCAGGATAGTACTTGTAAATACAAGTACTATCCTGCTGCAGAGTTTTTTACTCCACGACAACACACGTGTAGATGCTGGATGGGCTGGATGGGGCACGAGGGTGCTTCAGTGCAGGCTGCTGGCCAGCTCCACACTGGAGCATCCTTGTGCCCCAGCCAGCCCCTCCACAGCATGTTAAGCCAGTTTGGAGCAGGTTAATCCCCCAGGTCCTCTGCCAGCTGGGGCTGCTTTGACCTGGCTCAACGTGGCACTTGTGTAAATGTGGCACCCTGGAAACAATAAATTCCAGCATGGTAAGTGCTGGCATTTATTGCTTTGATTTAGTTGCACATGTAGACTCAACCAGTAAGAATTAAAAGGAAAGAAGTCCCTCTCCCTCAACAGAACCTCCTACAATTTGAGAGATTATGAAATAGAAGAAGTCTTTTAAAAGATTGTTTGGTTAGAAAATTATAGAAATGGATGTTATACACAACTAACACTCTGGGACCTTGATTCTATAACACAACGACCTGCTGCACTGTGTGTGTGCAACATATTTGGAGCTCTTTGCATCTCTGTTTCACACACCCCTAGAGGTGGGCTCTTTGAGGCTCAAACTTTCTCTCTGTCTATAGCTCTATTCATTCTGTTTTGGTTTTGAAGATTAGCCAATGCTCGCATCCTTCCTAGGTTGCTTCTGTTAGCATGAGAAACTGATGATCTAAGGCTGATATTTCTTTGAAGCAGCCTTACTAGTTTACAAAGAACATGCATAAAGTCCTGTCCCTTACTGAGGAACCTGAATTGGCTATTTCCTTGCAACTTCTAAATGTTTGATTCAGTGAATCCTGTGTCACTCTTACCCCTCCTGTCTGCTTCCATTGTGGTTACTTTAACACGAGAACATCTTGCCAGCAACAATTCCCTAATTTATGTATTTACATCCTAGGAGAAACATCTCAGACCACATTCCAGTTCTTGCTTTGGCCTTACCATATAAGTAGCTGCCTTGGATGGTGGGCTTCTACTTTAGCTAGCCAACTTATTCCTTGAAGGCAGATATTTGTTCCTTTCTTTTAGTCTGAAACAAAGGTGGTTAATACAACTATTGATTGTAACCATATCTATGTTTCATCTTTAGGTCAGTCAAAGACATGCCTAATGGCAGCCATTAATGCCTTTTGCCGTTACTTAGCACAACAGAGGTGCAATTTCCATTTGGGTCCCTAGATGATACTAGATGATCTCTAGACAATTGTTACAATAAAAAACTGGAATAGGCACTCTGTGCAGTACAAAAACCTTATTAGAAAAGAGCCTCTCCTCTGTAGGGCACTGGTTGACTCACTCTGGATTAAAGCTAATATTAAAGTAATGCATTTGATGACTATTATCTTTTGACCTACATTAAATGAAGTTGGGTGTGGGAGGGGGTGTCATTCCTGTTTCTAGTGCAAGGGATGCAACTGTCATGCTCCACTTTGTATGTCAACATGTGAAATAAAATTCTTCACAATTATTGATATAGACTAATTAAACCCCAAACTATTAAATGTTGCCTGGATATTCTTCCATTCAGAGGAGAAGTTTCTTGCTGATCATAGAGTTCATCCAGGGGTGGAAAGATTGTTTCAGACCAACATGGTTGAGTAGCCTTAAATACCTGAACAGGAGCAAAGGCTCAGGGGGGTGGGGTGGGGGTGCTGGTGGAAATGGGTAAATGACTAGGGAGACAGAGGCTCCAGGAGGGGCCAACTGCAAGAACAGAAATACAAGGGAACTATTTTCTACCACCACTTCCGAGTCAGCAAGGCCTCCAATCTGTAAATCATTCCTTAAATTTCAGACAGAGACTAAACAAAAACTCTATCTGCCATCCTCTTTGTGCTGGCATCACATGTAAGTGAAGTATGCTCTTCCACTTTAGTGATGGCTTGGTCCCAAATAGCAGTTGGTGAACATACTATAGTCTTGGCTACCAGACCTGTGTCTTCTGGCTTAGGCAGTACAGGCTCATCATTCCAGAGACTACTGCTTATTCTCCTGACCAATATTGCCTCATTGTTTCCTTCTACCCCCTTATCGGTCTGTATCCTTTGTCACATACTTATATTGCAAATCTCTGAGGCAAGGGTATTCTTCTGTTCTGTATTTGGACAGTAAGGCTCAATGGGATCATACACTAGGCACTATAACAACACATGTTAATTGATTCTCACTGCTGATCCAACTCATTGCAGAAGGGAAAACACATTCAGCAGGACCATGGCAGTTTATGCCGAAGTCATAAGAAGAATCCTATACTGTGATTTTAAATTTTCCAATTCATAATTACAAATTATTCGGAGAGGCAAAAATATCAACCGTAATCTACCCTCAGTCTCCTAGGCATCCTCAGTGGTTGTTGGCCCCATAGTTTGAGAAATCCCCACATATTTTACATGTTTGCATGCAATGTGATAAATACTAGTTACAGGATATATGTGTGTGTAAAACTACAAAGAAAACCTTAGTTTTTACATTTCTATTCTTTATGCTGTTAAATTCCTAACCTTAATGTTGTACTAATGCACTACTTTTTTTGCATTTAATATTTTACCTGAATTTAAAATGCAGGAAAATAAAATCACAATGCTTTATAGTGTAGGGAAGGAGTGTTGTCAGACTCACTTCACTAATCTCCTGTTACCACTGAGTGTCTCCTTGGGTAAGTTGTCATTGTACGCTCATTCAATTTTTATCCCTATCTAGAAGCATTTTATGAGAGAGACAGTTCATCATGAGACCACATGAGAGAGAAGAGAAACTAACAACAAGCTTTTGTAATCATTGCTCTTTTCCCCTCACAATACAAAATGTTTCTTAATTATGCATCAGGTTAGAAGAGGCTAATAGGGCAATTCTGTACTATTAGCTCTGCTGAAGTAAAACTGTATTACTCTCTCGCCAGACTTTTCTATTGCAGAAATATGGCAAGCAATTTCTTTTTCTTGTAAAAATGCCCATCTAAATTTAGAGAAAGCCAGCCCGAGATGGCGTTGTCCAACTTTGTCGAGCTGTCATTAAGATTTTTGAAATGAGACTAAAAAGTGGAATTTTGTTTGACATCTAAATCATTACTGGTTTGTTGACACTCACACTGTTGCCTTGGTGGCAAGAGAAGAAACGTTCAAAGTGGTTGTCAGAGGAGAGGAGGATTGTACTTGTGAGTACAGAAGACAAAGGGGAAAAATATATTCAAAATTCAAGTCACAAAATTGCTTTCGGTTTTTTTTGTTTTGTTTAAGAAATAAACATCACAAAACCCAGCAACCGGCACATAAAAACAACATTTCCAGCATTTGTAGCCCAGAGACACCTTCTTCCTGAAGGGAGTGTTAATTTCAACGTGATGAAAGTAATAGTAACTATGGAAATAACCTCTGCATTTAAGCAGCGCAACAGTCAGGCATCTCGAACTAGAAGTACCAACAAAAATATTCTGTTTTTTAATTGAATCTAAAACGTATATGCTGTCCCTTTAAAGGGGACCTTGCTATCTTGATAAGAAAAAACTAATGAGATGGCCTTTCCAGGTCTAGTCACATAATAGCCATGGTGACAAGGACCTCTATCAAGAAATAAAGCAGAAGATAAATGAGATTTTTCTAATATCCATTTCACCCATTGTTCACAAGTGTCATGCAATGCAGCCTCTATTTATCATGAGACAGTAGATACTAGACACAATTTTGTAAAGGCAGCCTAAATTGCAACACTGTGTTCTTCACAACTTGTAAACACCCTTTTTCTCCCCAGCCCTCTGGTCAGAAATGTGCTTTATTCAGGACCTAAAAGGCAACACCTATATTTTTATATGCTCTCTGGTCTTGTA
>NW_017729008.1:33959415-33962077 GCF_001723915.1 Gavialis gangeticus
ACACTGTGTTCTTCACAACTTGTAAACACCCTTTTTCTCCCCAGCCCTCTGGTCAGAAATGTGCTTTATTCAGGACCTAAAAGGCAACACCTATATTTTTATATGCTCTCTGGTCTTGTACTGCATTAAAATGTGGGGTGTCTTTCTAATCTAAAAGGCCAAGAAATCTGTGCAAGTTTGATCCTACCAAGTTTGGAGAAAGGAGCTGCCATGTCCAAAACTCCGGTTCAAATCCTTTTCTTAGTGCTTTAGCTTCATTTCCCCCCATGTAAAACTGACAGCACAAATTCTGAAACTCCACGCACATGCACACAAACAAATGCATGCACTCTCTCACCTTAGCCTAGGGTTTCTGCTAGAGGCCTCTTCCCTTCCCCGACAGCCTCTAGAGATGGGGACAGAGGCCTGGCAAATTGCTGTAGTTCTCCCATATACCCCACTTATTCCTACAGGAGCAGGGGTGACTGGGGCCTCCCGAGTCAGGGGCGGGGGGCATAATTTGTGGGTGGACCCAAGGGTGGGCCAAAAGCCCCATATCCACTCCTATACTTCTGGGCTGCAGCTTAGTGCCCCCCCCCAACATGCTGCTGGCGTGCATGGCAAAAAAAAGCCCCTTCCCCAGCGATGCTGATTCAGGGGCAATCTCAGCCCCATCCCGCAGAAGCCACCTGTGTACAGGAGACTTACTTCCTCCCTGCAGCTCTCTATTCAACTGAACCACTTGGTAGTTTTTACAGTCACCTGGTCCCTAGCCAGTTAGGTTAAGCCAGGAGACAGCTGATCATCACAGGTGAGGGTGGGCCCCAAGGCAAGACCAGATAAATGTATGAAAGGTATTATATCACACGGTCTGCTTGCAATAGCGGGGGACCTGCCTCAGTGACCCAGAAGGTCCTTCCCAGTCCTTTATTCCCATGTTCTTTACTCCCCTAGGAAAGGTGAGCCATCCTGTGACTGACATTTAAAAACAAATGCAAGAAGAGGGGAGGGCACAGGGAATAAATGTGCGTGTCTTCCTTTATAATGTTTAGAATAAATGTCATGCAGTTTTTTGTTTTTTAATTTCAATGTGTCCCATGGAATAACAAAAGGAATTGTTAGGGTGTCGGCATGCTCAGATGATACAGTTCATTTTTTTTTTTTTTTTTTGAAACAGAGCTACCTTAAAAATGACGTAACGTGACATTTGTTACCAAAGCTGGGGAAGGCTCTACAGAGTTCAGCTCCTGTGGAGGTATGCACTTCAGGGGACCCTAGATAGGTTAGGAACACTGGGATGGCTATTCCAGGTCATACTAGTCCTCTACTTTAATACGGTATCTCACCGCCAGCAATCACCAGCAGCAAAGCTTTAGAACAAGGCTCTCAAACAGACATGTGGCCCACAGCCTGGATCCAGCTGCATTTTATAAGGCTCACAATGATGATTTTTCAAAATTAGCCTTTCATTAATAAAGGGCCATTTTTTTTTTCTTTTAAAGGAATGAATGGGATTTCATCCCACATGGTTACAAACTTAACCTTCAATACAGGAACAGAGTGCTACCAAGGCAGTGATTTCTGTCTCTGCATACAGGCAGCCTGAGACAATGACTCAGAGGAGTAAGGGACACTTTTATTCTTCTGTTGATTTGACTGGAACTATATGATCCCTGGTTATTTTAGTGGATGGGAATTTCTGCAGGGAAGTAAATGGAGAGAAGGAAACACACAAAGATGGGGAGAATATTTTCCTAGATTGACATATGACAAGGCAGCAGCAGGATAGATATGCACCTTTTCAAAAGGCCATCATGAAGGCCAGATAATCCCCTTGATCCCTGTGCAAAAAAAATCCTACTGACCCAAGGAGCATTCATTGTGCATGCTGGGGAGTTAATACCCTGGCCCACTCACCTGGGTCCATCATTGACTCATCTGTCTCCTTCAAGTGAGCTTGACAAGCCACTTCTATAGCATCTACCATACTCCATAAGGGTAATTTCACTTGCCCGTAGGGGCAATTTAACTCATGTTAGCTCAAGGTTAAATTAATGCCTTAAAGTGTCAGGTTTTAATGTCTCATAATTTCTCCTTTTACTGTAATGTAGGTACAAACTCTCCATAGAAACTTGAGAGTTGTGCTTGTTTTTAATTCAAAGAAACTTTCAGCCTTTGTGATTTCTTGCAATAGTAACTTCAGGTTGATGGTGTACAGTGTTAAAAATCACAACCCAGACAAGAAATATTTCCTTGCATCTGCTGTATATTGTGACTTCCGTTTTCAGTGTTAGTTTCTTGTTCTTGAATGATACAAGTACCCAATTTTCCTTCTTTGATTGTATGATTCTTGGCTGTGGAGATCATATCTACCTTTATGTGGAGCATCTAACATAAGCCTGATTCTCTGATGCTAACTTAAATAAACATCTCCATGATTTTTTGCTTAGTGAACAGCCATCTTTTGTCATGGATCAGAGCATGAGGTTGTTCATGGAATCATTGGCCTTCCCTGTGCTCTTCCTTCTTCTGCCCCAATTTGAGAAGAAGCCACCTAGCTTGTCAGCTAACTTCTTCTCCTAGGGAGGACATCTTGGAGACCTTGTCCATTGGTTTCCACCTCTATATAAGCCCTGCTGACTAAGAACTCCCTTCTTGTCAGTGCAGAGGCAGAAAAGGATCT
>NW_017729008.1:33962088-33968186 GCF_001723915.1 Gavialis gangeticus
CCTTCCGACCCTAGAAACTATGAAACTATGAAGCTATGATCTAGTGCCTCTTCTGGAAGGTGCTTAGTAAGGAGAAATGTTTACATGCATCATGAAAAGTAGTTGTTGGCTGCTACTTATGTTAGTTGGCTAATTTTTCCCCTGAGGACTCAGTGATACTGAAGTCTTTCACAGAAGGCTCTACCCATCACCCAGACCTGAAGATGCTCTGCCCATCACCCAGACCTGAATCTCTCCATGACAATATACTGCGTCACGTAGTCCCACCCTGCATTTCCAGAGCTATAAAAGTGGAGGCAATATTCCCTGCATCTTACCTCTTCTAACTTATCTATTTAGATTGAATTCTTTGGATTGTAATTTCTTATGGTGGGATCTATATAGCACCTGGTACTGTTAAACACTACCACCTAATTCTAATATAGTATTTTTCATCCACAGGTCCCAAACTGCTTTGCAGAAGGAGGGTTGTACTCATTACCTCCATTTACAAAGGGGGAAACTGAGGCATGGGAATGGGAAATGATTCATTTAAGAATAGCATTCAGTGCTTTATCTACTGCTTCCCCATAGTGGTGCTTTGATCTTGACAATAAGTGACAATAAGTACGCAATGGTATTATTTTAAAGGTCTAACACACAGCAATCTGTATGGAACTCAATTTATCTCTCTCAGGAAGATGAAGGACTGAGTCAACATAACATTAATGTAATATCCTGATGGCTGTTAACTTCAAAGCCATCATATCCTGTTTTTCATCAGGAACAACGCTTTGAAAGGAGAACGCAGTCACGATACAGAGAAGTGCCACCTTTCAAATTATGATCAAAGCTCAAGCATGCTGTAATGCTGCCAAGAAACCTATATAATGGTTTATAGACTGCACTTGTTTCATATTTTTATCATGTGTACTCCTAGAGTTAGGGTCAGTACAAGAATCAATTCTCCTGCTCAGGTAAGAACGGGAGAAAGGATGATCTTGCTGTTCAGACATGCTATTGGGACTCAACGGACCTTAATGAGTTATGAGCCCTTACCCAGACTTACTGTTTGACCATGGGTAACTCCCTTAATGTATGCCTCAGTTTCCCCATTTGTTGTACAGGGTTTATGATTACTGACAAGTTGCAATTCACTGATATTTGAAAGGCATTTGGCTCCTACAATGAGTGGTCTACATTCCCCTAGACAGGGATATTTCATAAAATGGTTCAGGATGCTTCTCAGGTAAGAACAGAAGAAAGGATGATCTTGTTGTTCAGACACACTATTGGGATTCAATGGACCATAATGAGTTACGAGCCCTTACCCAGACTTACTGGGTCATAAATGGTTCAAGGTGCTTCTCAGACAAAATAGTCATAGACTATTTAGAAGTTATTTCTTGTTAATCTGAGAGCTCTTTAGGATATCTGGCTATAGGAAGTTTTGGGAAGGAGGGACTAAGAGACAGTGCAGAGGGCTATAGGACAGCATTGGTCACAGCCTCCGCTAGGGAGCCTTTAGTGGCGAGTTCAAGCTGTAGCACTTCCATGCTTTTAGCTAAGGTGTTCAATCCTCAGCCTGTCAGCCATGATGATAGCCACTATGCCTATGATCAAGCCAATAGTCTACCAGCTGGACTACTAGAGGAACAAGGGGAAACATATCTTGAGGGTGATCTGTAAGATGATGCAGGAGGGGCTCAATCTTTTCCTACAATATATAACCTGGGACACGGGGAACCTCTTGGTAACATACCAAGAGAGAGACCATGAGAGCCATGGACACTGATTATGCCCTGAAATGGCAGGGTTGCACCAACCCCATGAAGGCGATGGAGCTCTCTTGCATACAAACCTAACTTGAACTGAAAACTGAGAGCTAATCACAAGTGCAAGGTACATTTTGTTGAGCTCACCTTCTCTAACACACACACAGACATGCACCAAATTGCAAGACAAAATGCTGCATGCATTTCCTCTGGGTGGCTGAGTAGAAGGAAAAACAGTTTGTGACAGAAGTTAGTCACATCGCTTAATACACTTAAAGGGAACGAGACGCTAAATACAATATAAAAACTTGAATAGACTAGGATTTCAAGCACAGAAAAACCTTTACAGGAAAAAAAAACAACAATAACCCAAGCCCCCCCGCCCCCCTTCCTCCCCTCTTGCTCCCTCCAGCTAAAGTGTTCTTCGCAGCCTTATTTAATTTAATTTGGAATTCTTCTTTTGTCATAATTAAAAAAGCTGCATGCCACAAATTGACAGTAATATTATCCATTAAAACCAAATCAAGACATTTAGGTATTGTGTTTTGCTATCCAGTGAGATATTCATAACTTGCATACTAATCACAAACAATACAAGGACAACAATATTTTCTGCTAGGGAACGAGTATTTTAGAGTTTTTATGACTAATTATTAGCTTAAAGAAGTGCTGTATGTAGCTTCTGGAGTATCATTATCATAACGCAAGTCTTGAAATCTAACTTCTTACTGTCTTTTGAATCTTTAAGGATTTTAGACTGGCCTTGTTTCACAGGCAGCCTGTTAAAGGAAGGAATTTCTGCTGCGGGTTGAGTGTTTGTAACGTCCCAAAGAGATGTCTCAGCAGAGTAATTTCACCCACGTGTTGCTCTGCCCTGCTGCACCTCGACCACTGTTGGTACTAGTGGCTACTTCGTGAAGGTCCACATGTCGTATTTCAAGAAAGAAACACCGAGGTGAAGACTGGGGAGAACATTTACTCGGATCCATGCGTGATGGCTATCATCATGACTGACAGGCTGAGGTTTGAACGGCTGAGCTAAAAGCATGGAAGTGCTACAGCTTGAACTAAACAGTAAAGGCATCCTAGCAGAGGCTGTGACTAACAGTCCCCTTCTGTAGACTCGGCATATAATTGAACTTATAACACAGAAAAAAAATGATGGATAGCCAAAAAAAAAGAATATAGCTTTGCAAATGAGCACTAGATAAATAACCATCCTGAGCTGGGCAGTGAAATACTCCCAATAGTCTGAATCCACGGATTTCAAAGGCCTTGTTGTGCTGTAATAGGGGTGAAGAGGGTCTCTTAGTAGAGACTGCATGAGCCTCTCTCACCTTGGAAGAGGCCCGGTCCTGAAGAAGGACAAGATAATGACACAGTATAGAGGTCATAGTGTTTCCAACTCACAATTTTAAAGTGAGCCACGATGTTTGGAGTTTTTCCCTTCTAACCCTGGGATCAGGTCACAGCGAGAGAATTTTTAGCTTTCACTTGAAACAGAATAGTTTTGGTCTTCAACTTTTTATGAAAGCAGGAGATTGGCTGGTGTGGTTCCCCTACTTGGCCTCTGGCAAGATAGGGTGTTACGTCTGTGGTGCAGTCTTACACAGAGTTTAGATTATGGATCGTATGGGATGGTTTGGAGGGGAGGGAGCTGGACTAGATGACCTCTGGAGGTCCCTTCCCGCCCTACTATCCTGTGAAGCTGCGATTCCTGGGCGTGGGCAGAAACTCGAACACATGAATGCCAAAGGCTCAAAATTAAAAGCCAAGTAAAAATCCACACAGGAATACCCCACAGTTAAAAACAATTAAAGAAATGAAATTGAAGCCTGACTCATGCTTTTTGAACTTTTTGAGAGAAAAAAATATGGGGAAATCATCTTTACATTATGCCCAAGTTTGATGCTGTTGCTTTCTGTAGTACTGATCAAAGTCTCTTTTTAATGCTCAAACTGCTAATAAAAGTTTTATACAAGAAAACAAGGCTGCTTTTAAAAAGGCGCCATTGAGATTTAGTGGCTCCATAGCTACACTTCAGTACCTTTGAAGATTTTAGCCAGTACGAAATAGAGCTTCGAGGTATTTGCTGGGAAGCCGAGCTAAGATGTCTGAGCAGGCTCCCCTTGTAAGCAGAGCTGCAGGGGGTTGGCGAGCCGCTGCAGTCACAGAGACAGGCTAGGAACCTGAAAGCTATTCTGCATGGGCTCACGGATGTTATAAGACTTTAATTAACACTTGGAAAGCACTTCGAGATCTTCCAATGACAACGTTTACGGAACTCCAAATTACTGTTATTACATCCCCTCTGCGTTTGTGATGGCAAATATCCAAAAAAAAAAAAACATTTGATGAAAAAATGTTTCCTCCCACCCAAGACCTTTATTATTTCTATGTTACTGTCAGAAAAAAGGTGGATCTGGATCCAATTTAGCTAGTGCAAATTACAATTGGCTCTGGTAGGATTCATCTGTACTCCTGCACATGATATATGTAGCCAACAGCAAGCTGTCCAGATGCCGGAGTATTTACTCATTATCCAGCGACTTCAAAGAATCGGGAGCAAACGGTAATATTTTTAGGAAAATCTGTGACAGCTTTGTGAGATCTCTATCCATAAACAAATCCTTCCTTCCATCTGCACGTTCCTTATTATGGCTCACAGTGCTCATCTTCTCAAACCTCAGTGCATACCTTTAAAGAAGGCTCTCAGAACACCACCCCCCACCCAAAAAACCCCCCAAAAACCAAAGAAACCAAAAAACCAAAAAAACCCCCAAAATCTCACACTTCACACTCAATTATTTTCTGGAGGAAGGGGACGAAACACACATGGCACCTTTAATCTAGCCCTCTTTTGGAGGGCTCGATTAAAATCTCTCTCGGGTATGTCTGCAAAAGCCGCCACCCCTGCCATGCTGACATGCCCACAATTTCTCGCTTAGCGATGGAAAAAGTACAAAGAGCTGTAGGTTGGAGTATTCATAGCTGACCAGAGGATTTGACCACAAAACACCTATTTAATTAATGAGAGCTCTGTGGCAGCCTCCTCCAGTCAGCTTTGAAAATCTCGCCCATAAAGTTTGTGTTCTGCGTGTACATTAGTTAGGTATCCACAACAGCGCTATTGCTGGGTGAAGTGTAAATCATACAACCAAAGTGTCAACTGTGCATTGAGGTATGAACATTTGCATCCTCCGTGTGGGCCCCAGATAGGAAAGAAGAGTTGGAGAGCCATGCCTATGCATATATTACGTGACATGACCAACCTTTCGGTATTTAAATTACAGTGAATGAGGAGGAAACAGCAGCGGGTGTTAGCTATGAGAACTGAGCTCTGAAATAAATCATTTGTAGCTACAGAAACCTTTTCAAAAGATACCTTTGCATCTAGTCTCTGCTGAATTGCTGAAGGTGAAAACCATCTTACATGGCTTATCTTGCTCCTTTGCAGGAAGCTGCACAAATACCAAGGATGACATTCACCCCACACATGTCTTACATCCCTACCAATGCCCCTTGATTTGGGAGCATGTAGACTTTCTCTCCACTGGGATGATTTTCATGCCAAGGAATTGAATAGACGTAACAAATTAACTTTGCTATTACTTCCTCCAAAAGCTAACTAGAAAAGAGCCAGTTAATGCATGAGTGTATGCAGTTGATACATGTAAATTGATATTACAACTTCCATGCTAATAATCTTCTCCATAAATTGTCCAGCATATATGATATTTATGAGTTATGTTTCCATTGTGCATCGCCTACGTGTATCCTTTGTGCAAACATATGCAATGATATTGCACATGACTGGCTCACCTGTCTTCTCAAACAGACCCATTTACTACCATCCCAGGCAATTACCAGAACATAACCAAAATTTATGGCCAAATTCAAAACTGCTTTAAAAAGTAAACAGAGAAGTGTTACTATATACAGCAGAAGGTACTTTAAATAAATACCTGTCTCTCAGAATTAAAGCCATCTTTCTCTAGTGTTAATTATGGAGTAACCAGAAAGGGGCAAGGAGGAGGATGCTTGTATTCCCACATCAAGGCCAAATTAAAGTCCAAATCTAAAATACCAAAACATAATATCTATATCTACTGAGAGCCTTGTCTCACCAGGAGTTCCTGGGCCAAAAGGACCAGAAATTTAGATGTCAGCTGAACAGCTCCCTTGTCCTAGCTAAAAGGCCCTTGCAGGTTGAAAAGGCGGGTATGTATCACAGCAAATCCATATGGCTTTACATTTATAAACTGTCTTGTGATGATGGACAGGAATCTTTTAAAAAAATTTTCACCCATTTTTGAACCAAGCAATATCGATAACCAACAGGGT
>NW_017729008.1:33973186-33976158 GCF_001723915.1 Gavialis gangeticus
ATGTCAGCTGAACAGCTCCCTTGTCCTAGCTAAAAGGCCCTTGCAGGTTGAAAAGGCGGGTATGTATCACAGCAAATCCATATGGCTTTACATTTATAAACTGTCTTGTGATGATGGACAGGAATCTTTTAAAAAAATTTTCACCCATTTTTGAACCAAGCAATATCGATAACCAACAGGGTTATCAATTGATAACCAACAGCCTAACAACAATAATTAAAAAATGATTAAAAGCAACAGAAGTGAGTGTTACACATTGCACTTTAAGCTTCCTAAATGTTGAGCAGCATTAGTGTTAGGTTGAGGTTAGAATAGTTGCACATTCAGGCAAGCAGGAACCTTGAGGACTCCCCTCCCCTCCCATTCTGGGCTCCTCCCCTGTCCTCCCCAACCCCTTGGCTCTCCCCCACGTCCCTCCCCCCAATCCCAGGGTTCCCCTCTACAGTTTGGGGTTCTCCCCTGCCCTCTGGCCCTTGTGGCTCACCCATGCCCCCCTCCCCTTCCTCTGGCTTAGTTGTGGCTGCTAGCACTGTTTCAGGGGAGTAGGCAAGGAAGGGAAACCTATCTGCCTGGTCACCACCACCACTAAGCCACAGCTGCTCTCTTGGCTGAACCCAAGCCAGAAAGTGGCAGTGGCACCTGCAGCAGCAGCTGGGCAAGCAGGTTCCCCCTTCCCTGCCTGCTCCCCTGGGACAGTGCCACAGGTGAGCTCGGAGCAGGGAGAGTTGGTGGGCCAATCTGGGCTGGTGAGGGATGGGGGTTGGGTGGGCACCAGGCTGATCCAGGCTGGTGGAGGATGGCAGGTCCAATCTGGGCTGATGAGGGAGGAGGAGAAGATGACACAGATTGCGGCCAGATACAGAGAGGGGCCTGGGTGGGGGAGGCGTGCAGCAGGCCTGATTGGAGCTAGCAGGGGATGGGGAAGCAGAGGGGTGTAGCTTACAGTGACCATATGTTAGCCTAACAAAAGTTGGGTAACACAGATAAGGCTGGAGTGGTATAACTTTAAGATGCCTCGAGGGTGCTTTAAAATAGTTACACGTGTGACTGTGTGGACAATCCAGGGGTTAAGAACTCCCTAAGCCACCTAAAATTCACGTGTAACAAAGCCTTGATGGGGTATCGCCTTGATCTAGCAATGGTGTTGCGACTTGTTCAACTGGAAGCATGAAAGTAAGTCTTGCTGAGGTCAATAGGACTAATGATATAAGGAGAACTAGACACATGCCTAAGCAGCATGGTGGTTCAGGGCCTGAATGCTGCTCTAACTTTAGAAAGAAACCACTATTTGCTAGAGCTCACAGTTTCAAGGAGGACCATGGGAGTTAGGGGTAACTGAAAACAGAACTTGGTCTCATGTTTGCATAAGGTCATAATTCTTCAGATTCCCTAAATGGGTTTTATGTCATCACAAAGGAACTGAGGCAAAACACTGTCACTGTACTGAATTCATCTGGCTTCTGGAAGAGGGGCAATCACCATTTATAAACAACAGGATATGAGGTGAGTCCTACTGAATCTTGTAAAAGACTCCAAGGTTATATAGGGGAATCTTATAACCTGTTGCAGGGGAAGGACAAGTATAGTGAGAAATACATTTGGAGAAAAGAGGGAACAGTGACCGTCTGAAGCTAGGGACATGTTGAAGTGGGGAACACTTATAAACAATAGGTACCTGACATGGGATCTACAATTCCAAAAAGCGGGGTTCAGACGGTGAAGTGGACCATCAAATAGAACACAACATATATTTTTCTCCGTTTAAAAATAAAATAGAAACTTTACTAATATTTTCGGTGGCCTAGGGCTGTATTATTCAATTTTAGATTGAAGCATAAACAAATGTAACTTCATTGGAATGAGTTAAAAACTATCTTCAGGGATGTGAAATAGGAGCTTCGGTACCAGGAGCAGCCAACAAGACAATCGAATTGCAGAACAAGGACTAGCTTGATTAGATAACTATTAAAACTATTCAAAAGAAGAAAGTGTCATGAAATAAAGAGTTTAGAAGGGATCAGGTAGCTTATAATGACCCATGAAGTCAATTCACTTCCTCAGCACCATCTGATTAGAAATGCTGCTGCCACTGCCAGGAATCTGCTTTTAAATTTTGGGTGTAGCAGGAATCAGAGCCATTTTGAAGAATGGAGATGCTGATACACAGCACGCAAAGGCTGCTGGAGTGTGCTAATTATCTCACTCCTGCAGACTTGATTAATCAAATCTGCTCCAACATGCTATAATTACAGCAGCTTCCCCATGCACCTACAGGCATCCAAGGAAACTACACCAGTTTGTGCCAGATAAGTACTTGATTTCACATACGTACACATAAACCACTACACACGGATAAATTGTATAAACTTATTATGCCAAAAAAGGAAAAATATTCAAATAGATATAGGCCAGAGAAGGAAGTTAAGCAAAGTCAAAGAGACCGGTCAATTATAAACTATTTGCTAAGCCCCAGCAATGTCCAGATGCAGTATAAGAAAAAAGAAGATGATACCTTGAACTTGATATCAGTTAGCCTGCTTTAAACTCAGTGAGTGTCTGTTAACTTGGACTAGACTTTAAAGGCAAATGAATCATGAAGACAGATGGCAAAAATGGCAGCAAAGACATTTTCTGTAGAATAACACAGAATTCGGAGGCTCAGACTGAGGTCTAAATTTGCTTGCAGTGCATACCATTTGTGTGTAGTCCTTGCAGCTTCTAAGGAATCAGACGTTAAAATAAATCATTCTAATTATTTTCCCCCATTCACCTTCAAAAACTTGGGGTGTGTGAAGTGGGCCCTATTCGATTCAGATTCGGCCTGAATTGGGGACAGCGATTTGATGCCGATTTAAAGAATCAGTGATTCAAACCATGGACACAGCTTTAAATGTTTTTTTCTACATACCTCGAGGTACCAGCGTGGCTTGTGAATGCTCCAATGCTGGGGCACATGGAGCGTCCCACAGGAG
>NW_017729008.1:33976342-33987520 GCF_001723915.1 Gavialis gangeticus
GGGGGGGGGCACCCACATGCTTGGTGGCGAACCTGGAAGTGGACTTGCAGTACTTCTGATCCACTTCTGGGTCCACCAGGGAGTGCACGGGGGGCCTGTGCACCCCCAGCTCAGCAATTGGCTGCAGGGGGACCCCAGGTGACCCCCTGGACCCAGAAGGCACCCGTCACCAAGCCAGGGGAGGGACACAGGGGAGCCCCCCAGCACGCTCCCCAGTGGACCCAGAAGTAGACGGGAAGTGCTTCTGGTCCATCTTCCAAGTCTGCTGCTAAGTGCACTGGGGAGCCCCCCCGCATTCCTATGGAATGCTCCATCCACCCCAGCATCGCAGCATTCATGAGCCACCTGGTACCTTGAGGTGTGTAGAAAAAACATTTAAAGCTGTGTCTATATCTGAATCACTGAATCTCTGAATTGATTCAGAGGGTTCCAATTCAATCTGGAGAGATTAAAGGATCCTCTGATTTGATTTGGATTCAGAGATTTGGCGACAGAATCAGGCCAAATATCCATCGAATCGAATCAGTGACTGAGGCTTTGCACAGACCTACCAAAATCTCAGTCCTATAATTCTAATTCAAGCAAAACTCCCATGGACACCAAAAGAATCATACCCAGATTCTCACATGAAAATAGTTATAAATGTACTTTACCTGTCACTTGTAAGAGAGGGTAAAAAGACCCCTTTTAGTCCCCACCAACCAATTTTGGAAAGGCAGTGTTACAGTTGATAATCTTCAAGTACATAATTCAGGAAAACCAAAATTTTTGTACATAGACTCGTGAACACATTGAACTTATTTTATTATAACCCTTCCATTTTAAGACAAATTTTATGTTACCTAAAAAAAGGTTCTTACATGTACGGAAAGGTACCAAGATACAACAGCTATAGTAATTATTACTATAAACTTTTACTAGGCCGTAAACTTTTACTAGGGCTGTGTGGCTAGAATTTTCAAAGGAGCCATATCTAGGGTGATCATATGTCCTGGTTTGGCCAGGACAGTCCTAGATTTTGTAGGCCATACCAGCATCCTGGCTGGTTGGTGACCATTAAAACAAAAGTCCTGGAATCGGCCACCTAACATGATCCATTTGCTCTCACCAATTCTACTATACATGACTGTGCAGCAGCAGAGCTGGCCTTAGGGAAAACGGCATCCGAGATGAACTTGTATTGGCTCAGTTGGCTGAGGCATGAGGGTGCTTCAGCACAGCTAGTTAGCAGGAAGTTCCTGCACTGAAGCATCATCATGCCCCAGCCAGCATCTACACGTGTACTGCTGCACATGCAAAAAATCTGGAGAAGGCTAGCACTTGTAAATACAAGCACTGCTGCTACTGTGCAGGACAAAAGAGGGTGGACTACAGCAGTGCCCAGCAAGCCTTCCCTCACCTCCAGTTGCTGCTCAGGAGGAGCCAGATCAAGCATGTGCAGGTGGGATAGCATATGCTCTAGTCCACTCACCTTGCTCCTGCACAGCAGCAACTGTGCCCATCTGCCCACCTGCCTGGTGCACCATGACTTCATGGTGGGGAGGAGGGGGTGCCAAAATACAAGTTCGTCTAGGATGACATTTTCCCTAAGGCCAGCTCTGCTGCTGCACACTCGTGTATAGTAGAATTGGTTAGAGAAAATGGATCATGTTAGGTGGTTGATTACAGAACTTGTATTTTGGTTAGGTGGTTGGGGCACATGACTTCTGAGGAAAGGCTGAGGGAGCCTTATTTAGCCTGCAGAAGAGAAGACTGAGGGAGGATTTGATAGCAGCCTTTAACTACCTGAAGGGGGGTTCAAAGAGGATGGAGCTAGACTGTTCTCAGTGGTGGCAGATGGCAGAACAAGGAGCAATGGTCTCAAATTGTAGCAAGGTAGGTTTAAGTTGGATATTAGGGAGCACTTTCTCACTAGGAGGAGGTGAAGCACTGGAAGGGGATACCTAGAGAGGTGGTGGACGCTCAGTCGTTGGAAGTTTTTAAGGCCTAGCTCAACAAAGCCCTGGCTGGAACAATGTAGTTGGGGATGGTCCTGCTTTGAGCAGTGGGTTGGACTAGATGACCTTCTGAGGTCCTGTTGGTGGTGGAAACCTTAGTAGCCCCTGCCCTACAGTTGCTATTGTTGAATAAGTTGTTAAGTCTGCTCATGCTCACAATGACTAAGAGCTAGTAGCTTCTGGAGAAAGCGAATTTTTGTCTCTGATGATGTTATTGACCTATTTTGGTACCTGAGCACGTGTGGTAATGCCCTTATTTAGGAAGCCTGTGAGGGAATTGAAACATTTGATGGGTTTATGACAGATAGGGTGCCAGGTGCAACAGGTAGAGTGATGTGTGCAGTGGTGAAGTACCAGGTGTGCATGTGTGTGATTGGCTGGAGTGAAAGTGACACCTGTTGCTAGGCCCACCTAAGGGTGGAAAGGTATAAAAGGATGCCAGTTTGAGAAATAGTTGGTTCCTGCAGACTGAATGTTGGTGAGATCTCTCCTTGAGTTGTGTGTCTGTGTCTGCAAGAGTGAGTGAAGACAGGTGTGCTGTCAATACCTCATTCCCTGCAGTCTGCATGTCAGCAGTGAGTGGAATCCCAACCCCTTCTGAGGTTGTTCCCAGCAGAGGGATTCAAGTGGTTAAAGGTTGTGGTTATTTCCAATTAAGCATTTGGAAAGCGATTGGCAGGAATTCATGTGTGCGCATGTGCATGTGTGCCATGTGTGAGCACATGCAGGGTCAGGGTTCCTGGGGACCAGTATCTCTGTTGTGGGGCTGGAGAAGCAGCCAGGTTGGTGTGGATTTGAGTGAGTGGTGCTATATGCCGTGAGTGTTAGCTGCTGGGCAGAGACAGCTATTGCTCTGTAGCACCCTCTACCAGTAGCATTGTTGTATTAGGATTTGTTGTTATTGTTTTGCATCGTTATTTGAATAATATAGTTGTTGTTGTTACTCCAATGAGTGCATGTCTGTCATTTTCTTTCTAATTTACTATTAATCACTAAGTGGGGTCGGGTTGCAGGCCTATGCTTAGTGAGGGCAGGCCACCCACCATCTTTTGTTGACCACTGGATATTTACTAAGTTAATTAAGTTGATTAGGGATATTAGAAAGAACTCTCTCACTAGGAGGGTGGTGAAGCACTGGAACAGGTTACCTAGAGAGGAGGGTGGAATCTCCATTTCTGGAGATTTTTAAGGCTCAGCTTGACAAAGCCCTGGCTGGAATGATCTAGTTGGGATTGGACTAGATGTGACCTCCTGAGATCCCTTCCAGCCCTAATTTTCTATGATTCTTTTTTCTGTTTGAATTTTGCTGGCTTAATCTTCCAGTCCTTGCTCATGCCTTCTTCTGTTAGATTAAAGAGTGCTGCTATTTAAACACTACTATAAGTACTTATGAGCCATAATATAAGATGGTTTCCTTAACCTTTCCCTTGAGCAACTAAATAGATGAAGGTCCTTTAGAGTCTTACTGCAATGTACTAGTATAACAATTCTAAATACGCTGTCACATCATTTGTGACTCCTAGAATGAAAGAAATAGTCTCCTAGGGTACATACAGATGTTTGGGAAGGTTAGAGGGAGGTTAGATCATGTTAAAAATAGCCACCCAGTCTAACTGAGGTGTGAAGCTTACACTTAGAGCCCTAGTTAGCTGGGTCTAAGTGTAAGTTGTACAGAAGTTCAGGACAGTTAGCCAGGCTAAAAATGGCTGACTTGATCTAAGTTACCTGTAGCTCTAAGATAGTCTAAGTTTTAATTGGGTCAGGTGAGATCGATCCACCTGAGCTTCTGTACAGCTTCCAGCACAGCCCTGGGGCTATCTGCCCCCATCCTGATTTACCTTAGATTAGGTGGCCATTTTAAACTCAGTTTAACCTCCCCAAATGTCTGTATATACCCTTAAATGTTTAACATGAAGTGAAACAACGCAAGTGGCTTCATTGTGGATAAGTTAATAAATGCACAAGTGAGGGTAGCATTGCATCTTATAGACCAATTAAAACAGACTCAGACTCACTTTCTGCCTGACTTCAGACTATCATGGATAACTACCTCTAAGTTGATACTTAGCCATCAGTTACTTCTGTAATGAAAAACCTTTAAGCATCCCAATTAATGTGTAAGCATTATGGTATTTTGGCAATTTTAATCTTGCACCCAGTTTTACAATGGAATGATGAATTCAAACTGGTTTATGTGGTATCTATTTGCTATTAGATACCACATAAACCAGTTTGAGGAAATTTGTGGACTATGAAGGACAGTAAGCACTATCATAGGAAAAGAGATGCCAGTTTCTCAAGAAGTCTTCTCATCTGGTGCACAGGATATGAGGTGAGTCCTACAGAATCTTGTAAAACACTCCAAGGTTATATAAGGGAATCTTATAATTTGTTGCAGGGGAAGGACAAGTGTAGTGAGAAATACATTTGGAGAAAAGAGGGAACAGTGAGCGTCTGAAGCTGGGGACATGTTGAAGCGGGGACTTGAAGTTCATAGGATGGTCATAGATTGTTAGGGGCTGGAAGAGACCTTGTAGATCACTGGA
The DNA here is from genome assembly GCF_001723915.1 of Gavialis gangeticus. NCBI lineage: Eukaryota > Metazoa > Chordata > Crocodylia > Gavialidae > Gavialis > Gavialis gangeticus. The sequence continues at coordinate 33,980,886 of NW_017729008.1, forward strand.
TCAATTCCCCCCTCATTAGGTAGGAAAAGATAACTGGGGCCAAGTGACCCCAGTGAGGTGACCATCCAATCTCCTTTTGAAGATTTCCAGGGTAGATGACTGAACCACCACTGGAGAGAGTTTATTCCACAGTCTGGACACCCTGACTGTGAAGGAGTTTTTCCTGGACTTGAGCGTGAAGCAGCCTTCCAGGAGCTTGTATCCATTGCTCCTGGTCTTCCCCAGGGGTGCCCTGGTGAACAGCTGTTCACTGAGTTCTTGATGTAGTCCCCTGATGTAGGGGTAAGCCATCACCAAGTCCCCTCTCAGCCTTCTCTTCTGTAGGCTGGAGGGGCCCAAGTCCCTCAGCCTCTCCTTGTATGGCTTGTCTTGCAAGTCCCTGCTCATATGGGTGGCTCTTCTCTGGACCCTCTCAAGTTTTTCCACATCCTTGTTGAAGTGCGGCACCAAGAACTGGACACAATACTCCAGCTGTAGTCTCACTAGTGCAGAGTCGAGTGGGAGTATCACTTCCTTAGTTTTGCGTGAGATGCAACAGTTAATGCATGCCAGCATGTTGCTTGCCCTGCTGGCCACAGCATTGCACTGCCAGTTCACGTTCATGTGATAGTTGATCACTACCCCAGGTCCCTTTTGGCCATGGTGCAAGTCAAATTGTTGCCACCGAGCCTGTAGATATGTTGTGGATTGTTTGCCCCCAGATGGAGCACTTTACACTTCTGAGTGTTGAACTTCATCTGGTTCTGGTCCGCCCACCTCTCCAGCCTGTCCAAGTCCACTTGTATCTGCAACCTATCTTCTGGCATGGCCACACTCCCCTATAACTTGGTGTCATCCATAAACTTGGCCAGGAAGCTTTTCACCCCCACATCAAAATCATTGATAAAGATGTTGAAAAGCACTGGTCCAAGCACAGACCCCTGAGGGACACCACTGGCCACTTCTTGCCAGGACGACAAAGATCCTTTTATGAGACCTCTCTGGGTCCTACCATGCAGCCAGTTTTCCACCCACTGAACTGTTGAGCAGTTAAGCCCAGAATCTTCTAATTTTTCCACAAGGATATCATGGGATACAAGATCAAAAGCCTTTTGGCAGTCTAGGTATATAATGTCAACCTTCTCTCCCATGTCCAGGTGGTGAAAGACCTTTTCGTAGAAGATAACATTGGTAAGACAAGACCTACTGATGACGAAGCCATGCTGGCTGTCATTCAAAATCTTACTCTCAATGGGTGTACCGCACATAGATTCTTTAATTAGTTTTTCCAGGATTTTCCCTGGGATGGAGGTTAGGCTGATTGGCTTATAGTTGCCTGGGTCCTCCTTCTTTCCCTTCTTGAAGATGAGCACAATGTTGGCCCTCTTCCAATCCTCAGGGGTATCCCCTGTGCACCATGATTTCTGAAAGGTTTGGGTTTAGATATTGTTGGAGTTTTAGATAGTAGTGTCTGACTTGATGGATAAGAAAGAACCTGGGGGAAGAGTCAGGTGAAGTTTCTTGTTAGGATTAACATAATAAGGACAAAGGGAGAGGACTTTAGGATTGTGAAATGCATGGTGATCACCAGATTCAATAAATACAGGCATACATGAATGGGAAGAACTAACAACAACCAACTTTATTGCGGAGCAGTAGGTACTTCTGCAGACCTTTTGTCTGTCTCCCTTGCATTAACTAACCTGCTTCAGGGACTCTCTCTCAGTCCCCAACCTCTTTAGTCTAAGTAAGGCAGTATCTCTAAATTATAGCATCCATCATTAAAAGGTGGAAAAATAAGTAGTAAATTTATTCAGAAATCTAGACTCATGGACAGATATCTTCCCTTCCCTGTTCTCTTTTGTACAACCCCAGATCCAATCCCAACCTCTTTATTACTGCTTCTCCTTCCCCATTGCCTTATATGACAGCTTAACTCCTTTGGGTTTCTCCTGGAGGTTACTTATAGCTCACTGCATGTTTTCTGGTAGCCTGGGGCTCCCATATTTAGGCCTTAGAATTCACAGTGTGCATAGAAACTAGGAACCCCCAGTGCATAGAATAGTGGTAATTAAAGACATTATATCCTGAACAGTCTGCATATTGTAATGAAACATACACAATGACAAAGCTGCTAAAAATGCCATACAAGTACTGTAATGGATTTTAACAGATTTTTTCCCACAGCTTCCTTCTAGTATTAAGAAATTTAAAATTAAGTGAGTTGTATTCTTATGCAATTCGTATGGAGGGGATTTGAGACTTCAGGGCTTATTACCCCTAAAACATGGGTATCAGCAGTGCAAAAATCCCCATGGATGCTAGTTGCCCGTTACAAAAAAAGTGAGGTGATTTAGTTATTTAGCTCTATGTAACCCGCTCCTTAGGATCCCAACAAGGGGGCGGGAGTTTGAGATGTGGACCTTTCTCTAGTGACTTATATTGGAAGTAACTTGTCCCATGCAAATCAAAAAGTAAATAGATGGTAGGTTTTGAATCTTGGTGGGCATATGATTGCAAGCAATAACTTGGTAACAGAATGAAATGAAATCTTATGAATGGAATGGTCCAAGTCATGAGATCCCACTCGCAAGTTTGCTTGAGGAGTAACTTGATTTTATTGTTTAAAACTGCAAAACAAGTACTACAGGTTTTGGTGCTTGTATATAAAGAGTGGTTAAATGATTAAAATAGAAATACAAGTAGGTGATTATAATCCATATTTAATGTATATAAACTGTAAATTAATTTACAGGACAAACCATGTTATAATAGGCTGTCAATATATTCAATTCCAAATGTACTGCTTGCAATCAAAAAAATGCCACCCAGGGAATTACACTGTCTGAATTCCTCAATAAAAAAACAAACAAACAAACAACTTTTAGATGTATTAAATATTACATTTGGAAAAAAAAATAAAAAGAAAGAATAAAAATCTATAGCTAAGAGAAACACAAGCCCAGAGGGAGAATTCAAGATCTGTTAATGTGTAATCGGGTTTTTTTCTCTGTGTAAGTCCTGACAGCCAGCAAAGCTGGCTTACACGCACGAGATTGTTAATCACATTCATGAATCTACATGCTGCTAACTGCATACTGAACTCCTAAAGATTTACAGCCTTTGCTCTGCTTTTACCTCATTTACTCTATACATTAGCCAATTCACATTTGTCAAGGCATGTGTTGTTGGGAACTTTAACATAACGTCCGTGTGCAAATGACTTTTCGTGAATGATAAAACTCTGGTAGCCCAAGCGTTGTTGTGGACAAAGCAGTAATTTAAGCAGTGACAGCCTGTAATTTATACTGTAAATCAATAAAAGAGCCAACATGTTTTACAATTTGATATGTGCACAAGAGCACGCCAGATTAATGATAATCAATGTGGACAGATACAACCCAGCCTTAACATTGCATTTTTGGATCATTGAAGGAGTAATATTTCCAATCCAAGGTATCTCATACTGGAGAAGGGGAGTTTCCATTTGGAGCTGCAAGTTGGCTGCACTCACTGTGAAATGTTCTAGTATTGCAAAATCATCAGCTCTCCTCCCAATTCTTTCTTCTCACAGCCCCCTTCTCCTTCATCACTGAAATGTGTGGCCATCTTCCCCACGGCTAAGATTTGCAACCTTAAGGTGATTTTTCAGATTTCTTCTTGCCAAACACCGACCCAGTCAAAGTCTGCCGGTTCATTTTTCTCAAGCCCTTACTATTCTAGGCTTTATTCTTCATGCCATCAGCTAAAATGCTTATTCACTGCTTGGATCTCCTACCTGATATATTCTCTTTGATTCATCTCTTTTTCTTTTCTAAGAAAGTGCTGGCACTTCCGCCACTTGCCGGCTGGCTTCTGGGAGACCCCCTCCCTGGGTCGTGCCCTGCTGGTGCCCCCGCAGACTCGGGAGGCACCAATCGTCCAGGATAGAAACGTGAAGGCCATGTCCAGATGCACGTGGATATTTGGTTTCCCAGGGACAACTAGCGGTGGTGCACCTAGTGCCACCGTTAATTGTCCCTGGGAACACCTGTGCCACGCGCACTCTGGCGTGTGGCAAGTTACCCTGGGTGGTGTAGGGGAGGCTGGGGCAAGCACTGGGCTGGCCCCAGCAGCCTTACCTGGGCTCCTGGGGGCCTCCCAGGGCTGTAGCAGTGGCAATCCTGCCACACAGAGCCTGGCTGGCAACAGAGTACAGCTCATGCTGGTCATTGCTCGCTGCTGCTACATGTGCCACTCCCCTTTTTTTCCCCATAGTTTTTTTTTTACCCCCTGCATAGGTGAAAAAACCCTTTGCAATGCTCCCTTGCAACACAGAGAACAACTGAACACGTGGCATGTGGCACCACAGACATGGCTGTGGCACCACATATTGCACAGCTGTGCTTGTCTGGATGTGGCCAAAGACTTCTTCAGGATCTGGATCAAACCCCACATAATTCATTTCTTCCAATTTCTCTTCTGGCGTCCTCTCATCATCTGTATCGAGTTTATGTTCCTGTCTACCTCTTTAGGAGTCTGTGAAAACTCAGCAGTTGCAGAGGTCTCAGTCATTTCCTACTGCTTCTGTTCCCCGCTCTTCCAACAAATTCTCACCTCTGGTATCACCTCCTATTCTCATGTTCCAGTCCTCAGGCCTTTTCTGGTATTACTCCTGTATGCTCAACTTTACTTTGATGAAATTCTTCACTGGCAAGCTGAAAGTCTCTAACCTTCCAAGCTTTCAGTTAAAGGAATGTGACTCAAAAGATATCCCTTCTGCTAAACTGTCCTTCGCACAGTATGTATTCATTGACAGCTGGACTCTAAAGCTCTCCAGAACACAAGCTACACCACCCTGTTTCACAGATTTAAGGATACTATCAACACTCAAGAACAAATGAAATACTCAGAAATCCCATTGTGCAATAAAGGGAAAAATTAATTTCTGGTTAGGATATTGAGCCAGGACTTAGGTTCAAGTACAGTGCACGACCAACAGCTCACAAACTGACTGGGGTATGGTCTGGTTGGACCCCTCTTCTCTCTCATTGCTCTGGAGCCCAAGGGCTGAGCACTGCTGCTGTTTGCCCTTCCTCTCCCTGTTGAACTGAGTGGCAGGGGAAAGGAGGGGATGAATGGCAGTAATAGCACTCATTCCCTGGGCTCCAGAAACATGCCATACTACATACACATTAAATATATGGAGTGTGAGCAAAGACCTTTTGCAATACCTATACAGTAGGTTAATACTGTCTTTCATTTCACTTATGCGATTTGTGTGCAATCTGTGATACTATGATTGAAAACAAGGATTTTCAGTGGAAAAAATCATTAAGAACAAATTAGTAACAGAAAAATTGGGCAATCTGTTAAAAATAGCACTTAACAAAATGCACCCATAAGCTGCAATTGGATGTTCAAGCTTGGAAACTGGCATGAAGCTCTCTATTGGCCGCTTCAGATTTTGCACCAAAACATGGTCTCTCTCTGCTCCAGAACTGGATGTTTACAGGATTACTCACTGTAGTTTCCCAGAAAGAAATTCAAAGTTTACTCAACATATTGTTTCAGTGTATCTGGGCCAAAGACTGCTTGTGTGGACTTTGTTGTTGTGGTCTTCAGAGAGACGAGGGGGGGGGGAAAAAAAAAAAAACTTAGAAAAAGTTTCTTGAGTTTGAGACCTACCAGTTACAATATTCCAGAGGCAGGTCAACCAGTCTGCTTAAGATAAAGGTATGAGGCGATAAAGAAGTTTGTAACTAAAAAAAATAAAAAAAAAAATGCAAGGGTAGGATAACCACTCAGACCAGCAGTACCGTATAGAAACTGTTGCCATGCTGATTTAAACCCAAGGAACACATTTAGGCCTCAGACTATTGGGTCTACATTTTAAATATGGTGTTTATAGAAAAAAAAATCTAGAAATTAGAAAAACATTCTGGAATACTTGTAGAAATCAATCTAGTCTTCCTTTCGTTTAATTATTCCATTCCCTGGCTGGGCCTTAATAAATAATTGCATGTGTGGTCAACATAGAGGCGCATAGCGTTGCGTTATTTTCTTAGGAAAATGCACACCAAGTAACAAAATGGCATAATACAACTGTCTAATAACAAGGTAAATTATGTGTGTACATATGCACACTGAGTAACTTGCATTCTTCACTTCAACACAGAAACTTATGACTGAACAGGTAGGACATGTGACTTTTCCTTTATGTCAATCTGCAGATTCCCTCCCTTTCGACCTGAGTTTCAAATTCAAACAAACTCAAAGTTTGATATGGTGAAAAAAACAGAAAACTAGGGAAGATAGAAAAATTACTCCTTTCAAGTGCTTAGAGAACCATTATAAATGTCTAACAATATTAATGTAAATCCTCATTTTATTTCTTCCTCTTGTGTTTTTTTCTTTCCACATTTTCCTGGTTTATTCTTAATTACTTTTCTTTCCCTCCACTTAAAAAAGAAAAGACAGACAGACATGTTATTCTGCCTTTGAGAGAGGAAAACAAAAGAAAAAAAAGTGTGGGAAAACTCTTCATTATTGTAAAAATGCTAAGTTTCTTCTAGAAAAAGTTCTTGTAAAAAAACCCCAGACCCCTATTTAATGGGAATTGTTTTCCTTATAAAAAAACTCTGTGTGTGTGTGTGTGGGGGGGGGGGGGGGGGGGA
>NW_017729008.1:33987671-34004389 GCF_001723915.1 Gavialis gangeticus
GGGGGGGGGGGGGGGGGGAGGGTATAATTTTAAAATACTTTAGTCCATTGTAACCCCATTTTTGGAGTGGAATTAGTATAAGCATTGACATTGACTTGACCTGGAAATGACGTGAAATGGCAAGCCGAAACTTTAACCCCAAGGGTCACAAATAGCAAGGAGTCAGCATTTCTTTTATTAGAAAGTGGGTCCGTGCCTTTCACATCATCCCCACTAATGCAGGTGGCTCCTACCTTTTGGGCGGTCTGATTTGTGTGTGCAGCGCAAACTGTCTAGGCCTACAATCTTGGCTCGACATTGCGCTCTAGCAGCATCGGTCAGAAAAGCTCTTCCCGAAAGACTGAATTCTTTCAGCAAGAGAAGACCCAGCAGCAGGAAGCGTCGACCAGACTTCTTTCAGAACAGCTAGCCAACAAAAACCCCAAGAGGTGGGGAAACAAAGGCTTTGCTTTTGATTCCTTCATCGCCAGTTTGGTCCCTCTTCACCAACTGTAACTTCAGTAAGAGGGACAGCTGTCCAAACATGGCTTTTGTGAGGTCTAGGCCCTGTATACCAAAAGGGGCAATCCACACCTATAAAAAAATATATTATATATGGAAATCTTTTTAGGGGACTAGGATGTACTTGCTTACTTGATTTACTGTGTTTCCTTTAGAACAGGAACAGATATTTCTGTTCTGGACAAGTTGTCCAGAACAGAAATAGCCCAGGATTGCCATGCATACACATACCACCCTTCTAAGAGTGGTTGAGTGCAGTGCTGCTTTTCTGCAATTGGTTCAATGATGCAGTCTTAGGATAACCTGACTTTGGTCAGGCTGCAGCTGGAGTACTGTGTCCAGTACTGGGTGCTGCCCTTCAAAAGGGATGTGGCCAGCCTGGAGAGGGTTCAGAGGAGGGCCACCCGCTTGGTGAGAGGGCAGCAGGACAGGCCCTATGAGGAGAGACTGAGGGACCTGAACCTGTTCAGCCTCAGCAAGAGGAGGCTGAGGGGGGACCTGCTGGCTGCCTACAAACTCATCAGGGGAGATCAACAGCAAATAGGTAGAGCCCTTTTCTCCCCAGCACCACCTGGGATGACAAGGAACAATGGTATTAAGCTGATGGAGAATAGGTTTAGGTTAGAGATCAGGAGGCAATATTTTACAGTTAGGGTGGCCAAAATCTGGAACCAACTTCCCAGGGAAGCGGTCCTTGCTCCTACCTTGGGCAAATTGAAGTGGAAGTTGGATGATCACCTGTCTGGGGTCTTGTGAACCCAGCATTTATTCCTGCCTGTGGCCAGGCTAAATGATCTGTTCAGGTCCCTCCTGACCCTAGCTACTATGAAACTATAGCCATTCTGATGCATTTTGCGATATCCTTGGATAAACCATTAGTACTTTTTGTCCTATGTACCCTTTTAGCATTTATCCTGAGACAAGACATGGCTGTCTAAACAACTGCACATTGTCCTGGGATAAAATGGTTTATCCCAGGACAAATGCAACATCTGTTTGTAGCTTTGGGTGGATATCACCTCAGTGCAGAAAAACCAAGGTGCCACTTAGATTTGTAGTTGATGACCTTCGTGGTATATAGAACCCTTTATGAGCTCCAGAAGAGCGGGGTGAATTTCACCCTTCATATTAAGCCATCTGGAAGGAATGCAAATCAATGAAATCTCAGGTCACTCCCCCTATCAACGACAGGTATGATCACTGCCATCTTGCCGGGCAAACCTCATACTGACCCAGTTAAAATCCTGGAGCAGTGGTTCTCAAGTTTTAGATTCAAGACACCCATCAGTAAATGTCAGCTCTTAGCTTTCACTACCGAAAGCTAACAGAGTAATTTTTTTGTTGCAAAGAGCTCAGAAACATCTTAACAGGTAAGACTGTTTTGGGTACTATAGATTCCTATTTGAAATCTCTTGGTTTATCTAAAGGAGGGGCAGGCAATTATTTCAGACAGAGGGACATTTACTGGGTTTTGACAAGCTGTTGAGGGCAGCATGAGTAGCTTCACGCTTTGACAGGTGCTCTGCCTCCTGGTTGCCATCTTGTGACCAGAAGTCCTGCCCACCCTCCCGACCTTTGCCACCAGAAATTCCTCACCATGCCCCCAAAAATACTCCTTTCAGCAAGCAGTTTTGCTATCTCGGAGCCAGTAAAATACCAAATTATATTCTAAAAAGTGAACATCTACAACATTCATGAATTTGATTTCAAAAAATATTTTTGTCCCAACTTACATGTGCTTGTGTATTGCACAGAGGCAATTGCATAATAGCTTACGATGAAGTATTGCTCTTGTATAATGTGGGGGGCTGTGGATAAGTGTGTGGGGTATGGATATGTGGGGTGTTGGTGAGCATGGGGTTTGTGGGGGAATGTTTGGGGGAGGGTGGCTGGGGTCTGTGTGTATGGCAGTGCAAGGGGGGGTGGGTGCATGTGTATGATGGGATGTGTGTGTGGGCCTCACCTTATGAACACACATGCACACACACACCCTCCCCTCCTGGGCCTAGGGTACCAGTGTGTGTCCCCTGCTCTGATGGTCCAGGGACACAGACAGGAACCACATGGTGCTAGAGCAGTGAGTGTCCAGGAAAGCAGGAAAATGGCTGGGGGGACAGGGCTGGGCTGCTCAGTCCTGCTACTGGCTCCCCATGGACCCTACTGTCCCTGGTTCTTGTCATCTTTGACAGGCAAGCAGGAGCAGATAAATATTAATTTTCTAAATTTTTTAGGGGCCCCACAGGCAGGATAGAATGACCTGGTGGGCTGAATCTATTTCGGGGGGCCATATTTTGCCTGCCCTAATCTAAAGTGTGCAAACATCTACACATGACTTACAGTGCTAGTAAGGTTGCACCCCTAAAAGCATCTCACAGCACTGCAGGGTATCTTGTTTGAAAAAAGTCAGTGTACTTGAATTACATCCTGGTTTTATAGGCAGCTTTAATGTACAGGTTCTGTGGGTTGGGCACAGAACGGGACACAGAAGACATGCTATCTAGTGGGTTACATTTATGTAGCCTTCCCTTAGCCCCATCAGCTATTGTTGAGTCACTTTTCAACTGCTAATCACTAAATCAAGGAAAATGGTACTCTGGTGAAAGCATTTCACTGGAGACCCAAAGATTTGACTACAATACCTGGCTTTGCTACAAATTTCCTGCATGACCAAAGGGAAGTCACTTCGCTCAGCACTTCATCAGTATATTTAAAATTGAAGCATTTTTTTGCAATATATTAAACACCACAAACATATTAACATCAAATATGTTAGCAGCCAGGTCATAATCCTGTTGCATGAGACCCTCCACCTACATGAGACAATGGTCTTTCCCTCTCTCATAGGAGGGCTGAAAGAATAAATTCACAGTAACCTGTAAAACACTCATGCACAGAGGTGATGACAGCTGTACATTAGGGCTGGCTGCAAATCCTTGGATGAAACTGGTTCTCATCAGAAAAATGTTGAAACAAACACAGCAATGCATGTACTGGGTTTGACAGGGAAAGGCTTCTCAGGATGAAATTTCTGGTCAAAGCTAGTTAGACTATCCCTAAAGACATGGGTGACTGGTGCCACCTTAGTCAGGGGGGGCATGTGCCCCTCCCCAGTGACCAGCCAGTGACTGGGGGAGGGGGGTCCCCCCACAGCCAAATCTCACTGACTGGAGTGGGGCCCCTGCAGCTAATAGCAAAGCGGCTGCAGTGCTTGAGAAAGACTCCCAACTCCCCACAAGGCACTTGCAGGGAGGGCACTGGTGCTCCTGCCTGCCCCACTCCACCCATTGCCTGAGCAATGACTGCAGCCAGCCAGTGAGTATACCAGCACTCTCACGGGGTGCATGTGCACAAGCACCCCTTACGCATTACCACTGCTTAAAGATGATCTTACGAGGTCCCTTCCAGCCCTAGTGTCTATGAAAATAGGAGAAGAAAATAGGAATGAGATTAGAGTCTCTGATTGGAGTGCAGGGACTTGCACCCAAGATTCTCACAGGTGAGTGCCTAGGGACTCATTTACCATGGTGCAACTGTCTCAGGAGGGAGGGGACTTTTAGAAGCCTCAGCTTTGTCCTGCTGTGTAAGACTTTTGAAATCAGAAAAACAATTCCTCATGCAGCACAGGCTATCCAACTTCCCTTTCCTTTTACTTCACTGGGCAAAAGATAAGACCCATTGCCTATTTTTCATATATGCAAGCATTGCATGCAACTGTGCAGCGTTCGTGCAGCAGAAGCACCTCTCAGATTCCAAGACACACATCAGTATCACAAGCCTCTTGAGAACAGGAATAACATCTTATTTTTACATTTAAAGAAAACATCATAGTATATAAAAAGCATAAAGGGAATGTTTTCATGTACTATTTTATAAACAGACGTCTTTTGTTTATGCTGACAAAGGGAGCAGCATGCATGTTCAGGTGTATAAATTCATTAAGCGCTCACATGCACATCCTTAAATGTACATTTCCCATTTACCAATCCATCTTCTGGCAGCCTCTGTCCAATATTGCACTTGTAGTGAAAAATCCCGAAATCATTATCCGTCCTTCAATCAGTGGCTTACACACCAGGGTAACTTGCTTTATCTTAATAGTAAGATAGTGACTGGCAAGAGCAATAACACTGAGATAAGGCTGGATTCATATCGCTCCTTGTCAACATTCTTGGCGCACCACTCGTTTTTTATTCTTGAATAGAGACCCAATCAATCCTACCTCGCAAAATTACTTGTGGCGCTGCCTGGAATGTTGTGGAGACTTTAATGATATATCAGCCTTAGAGGCATTGGACTTTTATAACTTTTTCATAGAGCGCTTTGCACAGGGGTAAGGTTGCTTAATAGAGACAGTGAAGCATGTTTCATGAAGTGTCCTCACTTTATTAAAGGCACTCGCGAAAGATATTTTGTCATTGTTGCCTCTCCTTATCAGAGAGCTATTGTAATGCGCTGGCCTTATACGTGATGCTGTGCCCTAGTGGACAACCCAGTGAAAGGGTAAGGGAACTTCTGCTGGGAATTTTTTTCTCCGTTGCAGGGGCCAGTGTTTGCAGAAACCGAGGGAAGATTACTGCTCTTGAGAAATAGGCTGTGGGAGTAAACACCAGGGAAGAGAAAGCACACTATTTAAATTAAAAAGACAATGTTGCCACAAGGAGAAAGGGTTATAAACTGGTCAGGGATATAATGAGGCTTCAAATGAGAGAAACTTCCTAATCACCACATGAATGAGGTTCTTCCTAATTAAAACGGAGTGGTGGTGGGGTGGCGAGGTAAAAGCCACATTCGTTTTCAGATGGAGCTTGATCAGTTTAAAGCAGGAGTTGCAGGGCCTGGTTGCCTGCAAAAGCAGGGGACTGCACTTTGTGAACTAGGAGGTCCCTTTCCAGGGCTGCATTCCTAAATGGAGTTGAAGGCTCACTTATTTTACATGATAGTAATGAGAATGACCAAATGAGATCAGATTTTATTGCGATAGACACCGTGCCAATTTAACAAGACAGTCAAACGGCAGTTAAAACAGCAAGTGGTCTGAGACTAACAGGGAATAATAGAAGCGGGTCCCCCTTGCTCTCAGTCTAATGCCCCAACCACAGACCATGCTTCTCCAGTGTCAGGATACGGACTGTCCAATTCATGCCGTTCAAAACATTTACAGGAACTCCAGTATGATCCCTTGAACAAGCATGCAGCTTTGAGACACTGGGAGACATGCACTCTACATCCCCCTGCTTTCCCTCAGCTGTTATTGGTTCCTCATTTTATGTTTGCTATGTATCCGTTAATAAAAACATCTTATAAAAAGAAAATGTCTCCATGACATTTTAGTAGTTCAGAAAGTATTAGCCTCCAGTAATTTGAAAGGAGAATAAGAGTAATTAGAAAAAGGAAAAGTGATACAAAATGCAATCTTCATAATTAAAACAATAAGACTACAGTATATAGTTTCAGACATGTATTGTAAATACTGAAATTAAGAAGCCTAGATGAAGTGTCATAAGCTTTTCCTTATGAGTTTATATCAGCAACATGATCATCATATTGATTCTGCATATCAATGAGATAACTTCCCACAGTGTTTATTCTTCACCCAATTGCTTTTTTGAACGTAATAAGATTAAATCCAATGTGATATTAAATGTAAACATAGTGATATTATATGTAAATATCCATTTAAAAGCCTCTCTACTTATTGATATTCAAATTCCTTTCTCCATGTGTAATGTTGCAAACTACAGTAATATATTTTTCAACCTTCATCCCAATACTGGAACTAAAGAAAAAAAGATGATCTTTTTCTATTCCTTTCCATAATAACATTGCATTATTTATGTGAAAGAAAATGAAAATAGTGAGTCTATGCTGCGTGAACTATGCTTCTTAGGAGATTCCTTTTGATTGGTCTCAGAAGCCTAAAGAAGTGCAATATATAGTAAACTAAGCCTAGCCAAATTGGACTTTGGATCTTGGTAAAAAAATCAAGGGGATTCAAAGTTGTACTTAGTTTGTGAGATCGGAGACATGAATCGTATTTTTGTCCAGTGCTTATTTCATTAGTGGTGCAGTCTGTGAGTGGCACAAGTAAGTATTACTTCCCATATATTATTAGTATGGTAGCACTGAGAGGTCCAAAGAAGGTCTAAGCCTCATTTAGATCTCCATTTCAACATGCACCGCATTTCCATGCTATTGAAAAATCACTTTTTTGTTTTCCTACTGCTGCTGCCAGGGCTACCTGGACCTTCAGTCTTAATGCTTATGAATGAGCAGGACCTTGACTGCAGATGGGCTTTGCTTCAAAACTGTCTGGACTGCTGCCATTTACTCACCATGCTTTGCTTTGGGCTGTGGGAAAAGCTGCAGTCTAGCCCCTGCCTCTCTCTACGCTGGTACGGTTCACTTCTGTAACCTGTTCTTGACATAATCCTGCATATATGTAGAATTAATAATCCTGCATATATGTAGAATTAATGGAAACCCATGGGGTGAGCCAGCGATTCATTATTCATGAGAGACATGCGATCCCTGCAGATTAAAATTGCATCTAAAGCTGTGATACAGTGGTAAAAATATTCTGCAAACTGTAGACCAAGCTCTTTATTTTTTGCTATGTTCAGAAAAGACCTCCAGAAATGCCTTGCAACTCGCTTAAGGAGCCTTTTGATCCCTACATACACTGGTATGATGGAAGCAAGCTGCACTGTTTTATGGGAGCCCTTAGGATTACAACTTGCAGTTGGTATCTCAGGACAAGCTGACTGCATTGCCTTTTCAGGAACACAAACTAAAACAAACCACATTGTAACACATCATGTTACAACTTGTACTGAAAAGTTTTTTGTTGAGAGCAAGTTCTGAGGAGTTCAGTCCTTTTTCCCCCCGGTTGAAAGTTGTTTGCAAGCAATCCTACGGCCCACCAAAGTACTAGTTGTTGAAAAATGGTCACCAAGGGCCTACCCCACCACTGTATTCATTCAGCCAAAGATAAGTGGAACTCTTAGGATTTCATCAAGGCTGGAAATTTTCTAACAAACAAGAAGCGTGCATCGTAGGTGTCTAGGAAATCCTTGTCAAGGCCAAAAACCCTAGGCATAAAACCTAATTTGCCTCAAACTCCAAATGATCACCGGGGCTTTCAATCAGTACGACACAGCTTGTGCAGTATAAAGCTCTAGAATAGGAGAAATGAGCATAGCATTGATGTATCCACTCTTCCTGGGTATTTAAGACACTTAGAGGGACCCTCTCAACAGGCTTCAATGTCCCAATGGACATTGGTAATCCCAGTGTTCTGTTTTATGGACGCAGAAACCTCCTTGAACGTTTTGATCAAACCGGAGGAAAAGTTGGTAATCCTGGAACACTACAGTTTTATTTTATCCTTCAATTCCCCTCTTCTATGCCCCCTTTTCCATTTCTCCACTAAAAAGATGGCAGAGGGGAAGGATGCAGCAGAGAAGAGAAAAAAGACAAACAAACCACTACACATGTGCACTTATACCAGGGTTTTATAATTAAAAACCAAAAAAACCCAAGACCATCCCCCTCCCCGCAAAAAAAACCCATGCAGCACCATGAAGGGGCTCCATTACACACATCAGCTGCTCTGCAATAGATGTCTTTTTGTTGCCCTCAGTAAATGGAAACTGGACCACAGTATTTAGCCAACGATGAAAAAAATATGTTTTACTTCAGTTTACCTTTCATCAACTGAGGAATAGAGGCATGCCGGCAAACAGTTACAGAGTAGCCGAGGTATGGTGATGTCTTTCCCACATCCCCATGTTAACACTATGGTAAGATATCTACCTGTCCATATCCTACTCTATATGGACACCCTTATTCTGAAAAATCAGTGGTTTAAGCTTGGTACAAACAAGGCATTCTCACTTCCACTTAGTGGAAAGCAGCCCATGTACACCCTCAGTTACCCCATTTCCAATGCCATGAGTGGGATCTACTCTAACTGGATGCAAGATCTCAGCAGCTTTAAATCAGGAACCTGGACCACACATGCAGGTGCCCAAGCAGAATAACAAACAGCTGCACAACAAGAACTTAGGACTCACTACTCTGCTTTCCAAATTCTCTTTGGTTAAAAGAACTGGGCTAATGGGGAATTGGAATTATCCTGGGAAATTGCATGTAGCCCAACACCTGCATGTTCTGTATCCCTGCCCTACAGTGCAGGTGCAAAGGAAATCCCTTTCACTATTGTACTCTGATGCTTGGGGGGTAAGACCCCAGCCTGATCCACCATGGCTCCCTGGCTGTCATGCTGAAGGGGGATTGCAATTTGTGTAGGAGTACCAGGGATTTAACTGGAAACCTTCAAGCAGAAAGCCTGAGCCAGACTTGCAGCCAGGTGGGTGTTAGACATACAGAGTTCCCCCCCCTGCCACCTGACCAGCAGGAAATGTAATACCCACTGATTAGTTACCTACAACCCACTCCCATGCAGGAAGCTATCTAGCCTACTGGTTAGATCACCAAGGGAAGGCAGTAGCCAAGAGCATAATCTAAAAGAGGCTGAGTTACGGTTTGGGACTCAAGTTATCAGATCTAAATGGGAAACCCTGAAGCAGAGGCTAAGAGAAGCCAGGTCAAGGTTCAGGAGTTTGCAACTGAGTTACCATACCCAGAGGAAAATTCAGGGGCAGAGTCCAAAATACAGACAGGTTGAGGATTAGATGCTAAGTTGCCAAAGGGAAAAATATCCACAAACTATGGTGCAAGAACAGAGCCAAAAAGGGTCTGGAAAAAGGAAATCCACAGAGCATACGAACACAGAAACTTACCTAACCAGAGCATAGTCAAAGATATTAGTTAGCCTAGTAGCAGATGGCACAGCTGGAGATAAATGGAGAAGCTGCTCTTCCAGCAGCCAGGCTCGAGTCCCAGATAGTGGCCAGCTGGAGTCATTAGCTGGGTAAGGGCTGCCAGTCAAAGGCCCAGGCAGGTGTGGCCCACTAGGCAATTAGCCCAGGCTGGGCTGCCTGTTAGGGCCCCTGACATTTCCAAATCACCATTACCAGGTCATTCTTATGAAGCACTCTTTATCAGCAGATCTAGAAGCTCTTTATAAAAGAGGTCATATCATTATCCTATTTTATATATAGAAAAATTGAGACTAGATTGATACCTACACTAGGTACCTGATCCACTTGCTTATCTGGGTGGGTACCTGAAGGTAGACCCTACTGCCTCAGTTTGCCAAACTAGATGGAAAATAATTCTCCCTGCAAGCCGCTGTCCTCGTGTCCATTTCTTACATTTTAAACTGTACAAAAGCCATCTTGCTTTTTTTTCAAGTAAGGTTAACATGGGCCAGAGAATGGATTTGAAGTCAGCATATATTTAGGTCTAAGATTGCTTTTAAAACACTACACGTGCTGTTTTAAGGTGCCAGTAATGCTGTGCATCACACACTAAGCTCTCTCATATCACCCTATGTTTAAAAGGATTTGAGGCTAAAGCTGTTTTAAATTCAGCTGTAGGAGTCAGAGTTCAGATACAAGGCAAAGTAATAACTTGTTGCAAGGTGGTAGAAGCCAGAATTTACAAGGAGATGCTAGTGAAGAGATTTCACTGAATCTTTATAAGGTCAGTGGCTTTACTAAGTGATTGTAGAGCAGCCAGGCTGATGCCTTTTGATTGGAGCTCCTCGACTGCAAAGGACAAGGCTTGATCCCCTTCCCACATATTTCAGACTTCTATACCATGCCAGTCATATGAACAGAAGCTAAAGTGAGATTACACATTAGGATTAGCAGGTACTAATTGTAAAGCATGTTGGTTGGTGTTAAGATTAGCACATGCTAGTGATCAGTCGCTTGTTGAGGTTTAATACCACATCTAACACACTGCTCAGACTTGCCATGGGAGGGCTGGTGAGCAGGGGCATAGCTAGGAGCTGCCAAATCTGCCCCATGCCTTCTCTGCTGGCACTCTAGCTGCAATGTAAGCTTGGGGAAGGGGGCCCCCAGCAGGTTGGATCACATCTCTGCTCTCCCCAACTTCGATTGACTCTCAGATTAACCCCCAACCCCTGGATAGCCACCCTGCCGCCCCAATCAGTGTAAGAGGGGTAGTGGTGGTAGTGGGTGGTGGAGGTTACCCCTGCCTGCTTCCATGCTGTCTTTAACCCATGCTGCCCTTGTGTGCTCAGATCTAGGCCCTACCAGGCTCTGTGGCTGCCCAGCAGCTCTTCACCTGGGTGTGCAGGGATGTGTTCTGTAGGGAGCCTGGGATCACGCAGGGAGAGAGAACCCCCTCCCCTCTGTCACGGCTTTCAGGGAGGATCAGAGTAGCAGGGTGGTACCCCAGTGGTAGGAGGAAGAGTGGGTGGTGAGGGGAGGTTTCTTACTTCATAGTTTCATAGTTTCATAGATTTAGGGTCGGAAGGGACCTAGTAGATCTTCTAGCCCGACCCCCTGCCAGGGCGGGAGAACAACAAAACCCCAAAACAAAAAACGGGACTCAAATGAGTCCAGCCAGGTAGGCATCCAGCCTCTTCTTAAAGACCCCCAGGGTAGGGGCCAGCACCACTTCCCTTGGAAGTTGGTTCCAGCTCCTAGCCGCCCTAACTGTGAAGTAGTTCTTGCGGATGTCCAATCTATACCTCCTCTCCATCAACTTGTGCCCATTACTCCTTGTTATGCCAGCGGGCGCTAGGGGAAACAGCGTCTCCCCCAAACCCTTCTGGTCCCCCCTAGTGAGTTTATAGATGGTCACCAGGTCCCCCCTCAGCCTTCTCTTCCTACTTCCTCCTCCTCCTTCCCATTTCTACTCCTGTTCTCTCTCTCCCCCTCCCCATAGTCCTTCTCCTTCCCCACTCGCCTGCTGCCCAGCTGTCAGTCCAGGGCCACAGAGTCCTGGATGATAGCTAGTTGACCTGGGAATATGGCCTCCTGGGATACTGGAGGATCACAAATTGGTGGTTTTGTCTCCAGTGGACAGCCAGAAGTTACCTTAACTTGAGCACCTAAAGATAAGACTCCCTCCTCCCTTCCTGATCTGGTCTCACCCCTGCCCCTAGAGCTCCCACCTGCCCGCTGTCCCAACTCTTGGGGCTTTCTCCCCTGCTGCACTGGATTCCCCGCTCTGTTTCTCCCCTGCTGTCAGGGCCTTCCCATTATCCCTCATGGCTTAGCCATGGCTCTTGTGTTCCCTGAGTCACCTGTGGCTGGGGGTGCTGTCTTGGAGGAACAGGCAGGGAGGAGGAACCTGCCTACTGCTGCTGCTGCCACCACCACTGCTGTTCTCTGGGCTGAACCTAGCTCAGTGAGCAGTGGCAGTGGTGGGCGGGTTCCTCTTCCTTGCCTATTCCCCTAGGAGGGTGCCCCAGAGCTGGGAACTGCTGGGGAGGTAGTGGGTAGGGTGCCAGGTGCTGTGGGGGGCAGGCTCAATTTGGGCTAGTGCCAGGCCAGGTGCATACCGGAAAGAGAGTGGGGCTGGTGGTGGCGGGCCCAAGTCAGGTTGATGGTGGGAGAAGGTGGGGGACCTGATCTGGGGGGACAGTAGGCTCAGTGTGGGTGGTGAAGGGCAGCAGGTACCTAGCATAGGTGGGTGTGAGCTGGTGCACCTAGTGTGGGCTGCCAGGGGCTGGCGAGGTCCTAATCAGTTGCCTATACTGCCCCAGAGAACAGGTGAGCTAGGCAGGCACAGAGTCAACTTGGCTCCTAGCCAAACCCTGCTCACTAGCCCTTTAAGGGCAGGGTAGAACAGTGCACATTACAGGAGGTATTAAACCTCAACACGTGACTGCTCATAGGACATGCTAACACCAACTAACATTCCTTTATATTAGCACATGCTAATTGTGAAGTGTAACGACACTCCATGTGTGATCATTCATGTTTTAAGTAGTCTTAACATGGTCTAAGTGTAATGCGTCATCTCACCCTACCACATCTTGAACTTCTGGGTACTTCTGGTAAGAGTGTCTGGAGAATGGTGAGCATGACTGTCCTTAAACTAGAAATGGGAAAATGTGTGATATGCAACCAGCAACCATCATTGTGGTGGCCCATTTGGTTTCCAAACAATGCAGATTTGCTTGTCTTCTCTAACCTGGCACCAATAGTTCAGTATTGCCGACTCCCATGATTTTTTGCATTGTTCTTTAAATCTATGCTTCGGGGATGTGAAAAACATAGTCTTTTCTTTTGTCTATCTATCTATCTATCTATCTATCTATCTATCTATCTGTACATACATATACATATACATATATGAAAGAGCTAAGTTTTTCACATTCCCGAAGCGTAGACTTTAACACCAAAATTCATGACAGTTGGCAGTACTGATAGGTGCAGTACACCTCTACAGTGGCTGAACTACTGTATAACACTGAACAAAGCAGATTTTTTTATAGAGCACAATTGCTGCCCAGCTTCTACAAACCTGTCTATATCAACCTGCTTTATGGCATGTAGTGAAAAGGAGATATGAAGTATTAAGGAAACAAGATATCAAAGAGACACCAAGGAGATTGTTTTCAGTGCTTTGCAATGCATTGTTTACCTTCTCCACTCTGTATCTGTGACACTTAATTCCTTTTCTTACATGCAGGATTTTAATATATAACCATTATACACCTGTACGCAGAATCAGAACTGTGTATCCTGCATTGGAGATGGGTAGAAAGCACCATCTGGGTCCAAGGCAGATCCTAATCTAGGGACTATTAGTATTTATTACTTACTATTTGCATTGTGGTGGTGCCTAGGAGCAGTAAATCATAGATCAGGACCCCTTTGTGCTAGGCAGCACACAAAACCAGGACAAGAAAATGTTCTCCCTTCCTTCCCCAGTTTGTATTTCTATATGAGTAGCTCTATAACCCCTTCTGCTCCAATCTCACCTAGTCATTTTTTCTGCTGAAATTTTTGGCAAAGATAAAAGCTTCATTTTTGACAACAATTCATTTTAATTAAAATTGTCTTTGAAAAAGAAATTCTGACTGGCTCGACCGAAAGCCCAGTAATAAATTTGGGATTATCTCATAATTTATGCCCCTCCTGCCACTCGCTATCAGGTATCGCAGATCTCAGAGGCAAGACCCATAAATTACCATTCCAGACATGCAATTTAACTAGCATTGATAAAGTCTTTAAGTCCTCTGCAGTATCAAGCACACAAAAACACATGTAAAAATCAAAAGGGACAGAAGATCAGGACATGGGACAGTACGAAAAGTGACTGGTACACAATTGTGTATCATTTTGACAATACCCACAACACCCCCAGGCAACAATGCTGAGGCATTTTAAACGTCATATTTTAAAAATTTCAGATTCAATTTAAAGTTTTTATACAAAAGTGATTCCAAGTTTGTGGGTTGCTGCACAACGTTTTCAAGAAACAGTGTGGCAAACAAACAGACAAACCCTGAGCATAAATTAGTGTCAAGCAAATGAGAAAATGACAAGACAACCACACACAGACTATTTCAACGGTTACAAATCAAGTATTTCCTTTCAGTGGTTTCTAGTGAAATAATCTTTTGTGGCTATTAATAGCTTTCATGTAACATCAGTTTTGGCAGCCTGACCTGACTCCAGACACAACACTAAATATAAACTAATGAACACTTATCTCTCAGTTACATAAATGGACATTTATCAGATGACAAATTAAAAAAAAAAGACACCAAGACAAATGTGCTGTCAGCAGCATTAAGATGGGTCATTTTCCCTCTACCCCCAGCTTCACGTTAATAAGCATTTTGCCAGCACAGCTTCATTCAGTGTTTTGATATTGATCATTACAGCTGTCCAACACAAGTCAAAGTCCTTGCACACTGCTAGGTCCCAGAAGAAATATAGTAAGTGTGATAGCACTTCTGAACTAATGATGACTGACAAATCTATAAAAGACATTTCCAGAGAAGCTACCAAGACAACATGCAATAAACATGCTCATGTTTTATGCATGCTGTCTACAGCTTCAGAAATCAATCATTGGATCCTTTAGCATTTCAAGTACACTAAATACTCGGGATGCAGATGAAATACAAAGGGAAATATTTCAGATCTGCTGCAGATCCTAAAAGCCATACTGACTTGGCACATTGGCTAAAATAGATCCCTGAGAAATATTTTTTTAATGCTTTTTGTTTCTTGAACCACTAGCTCTCTGACAGTACACAGGCTTAGAAATGATTCAGAAAGACATTTTTTACAAAAAAAACAAATCCCCTTGGGCTGATTCATTAAAGGGAAACACAGTAAGTACATGTTTTGGCAAGATAGAAAGGTACCACTGTATATTCAGACACTTTTCACTGCCCCTCTTCATCTCTATCCTACACTTACCAATTGTTTGGTATATGTATGAGCCACTATCCTCTATCAGATCAAATCTGTGCTTGAACTGGGCAGCACAAAACCCAATATTGCTAACAGCAAACACATGTTCTCTTGAATACAACTGGTGGGAGAAGTGGGTTCTTCAACTCTGTTGCTGTCATTTTCCAGGTAAGGCAGCAATCATGAAGTCCTGGAAAACATGATTTTGCCACAATACTAATAAAAAAGCTGCAGTATATTCATTCCAAAGACCCCCTGAGTGTAATGAAGAAGACAGGAAAGCCAGTTAATTGATAGGTAGTGGACAGCAACTTTGTCCATGTAACACGTTATATGCAAATTGTACTGAAGTTTCAAGCAAAAGATGGCTGCAACATGAGAGTATGTAATCCCCATTGATGTGAACTCGGGCTTGCACACCAGAAGTAGTACATAAGCACAGTGAAGATGTGAGATAAGGATCCTTTTGAGATTATATCATAACTATGGAATGAGACACAGCAGAACAACCTATCTAGGTCGTAGAACAAGCTTAATGATCATTTGTGTTCCGCCCTTCAATTCTCTCTATGGCAGGGAGAGGCAGAGGCTGATGGTCATAGTAAGGAAAAGAGAATCAAGACTACTGAGCTTCACTACAGACATATTTCAGGACCTCATAAAGTCACTTACTTGTAACTCATAGTGTCCTGATAGTACTGAAGGCTTAATGGACCTTTGCAAACCATTACTCGAGTTGTGTGCAAAGGCTGGGAAAGGGGAGAGGTGCGAGATCCTATTCTGCCCTCTATGTGACGAAGTTGATCCTATTCCACCCAGCTCAAGTCCGTGAAAAACTACTAATGCAAGAGCTGAATGAGTCCTCACTTACTTGCACTTTTGTGTGATTTGTCTATAAAGCTAAGATGAATGATGACTTGGTTAAAAAAGTATCACATTAATGTGCAATACTTTAATTCATATATAAATCCAACAAATTCTGGATCTCCAGCCCATAACCTGTCCAGATACGCAGAATGCCACTCCCAGTAAACAGCTCTAAGATCTCCCATCCATGCCACCAGCCTTTAGCTGTGAGCCTTTGAGGACCATCTGCAATGCTACACAAGTGAGTTGCAGAGCATGCACTGGGAAATTATGCTGACATGTGGCATCTTTAACATGCCACTGATTGCACACAGCCATCTGCTGCAGGGGATGCTGTTTCCACCTCATCTGAGGCCCTGACCCCTCTCAAACAAGAAGCCTCTGCACCATGCATGGTCCCATTGTAACCCTCGCCTGGATTTTGTCCATATCACACAGCACAAATGGAGGGGTAGACATGGGCCATCCAGAGTTTGTGGAATATACTTGGGAGTCACTGTTGTAATGCACATCAGCATTAATTAAAATGTATGTAAAATAGATCTAAAAGCCACTGGAAGGCTCAGGCCTCAAAGCAATCCAGACAATTTCTCCACCAGCTGAGTAGCATCAGAGACTCAGGCACCACCTTTTAAGATCAAAGAGTAGCCTACTAATTTGGGTAGGTTGAATGGAACACGTGGCACAGTCAGACAGCTTTGAGCAGGGCCACTATACCTGGGAAGATTTACATATCAGATTGCTTCACCCAAGGTACTATATTTAACTTTAATCTTAGGAAAGAAACATAAGGTTTCTCCAAAACAAGACACCTTGATTCACCACTGGTCACTTTGGAAAATTTAGGCTATATGCAGCCAGGAGGAGGCGGGCGAGCGGGGTGACCGCCTTGGACACCGAAGCGAAGGGGTGCCAACACATGTTGCCCAGCTAGGGCAGGGTGTGGGAGAGAGCTGCAAGTGGATCATTTGGGGGGGGCATGGGGGAGGGTTTCTCCCACCGCTGTGTGCACTCCTGGGCAAGTGGGGGGGGGGC
>NW_017729008.1:34009389-34016074 GCF_001723915.1 Gavialis gangeticus
TATATTTAACTTTAATCTTAGGAAAGAAACATAAGGTTTCTCCAAAACAAGACACCTTGATTCACCACTGGTCACTTTGGAAAATTTAGGCTATATGCAGCCAGGAGGAGGCGGGCGAGCGGGGTGACCGCCTTGGACACCGAAGCGAAGGGGTGCCAACACATGTTGCCCAGCTAGGGCAGGGTGTGGGAGAGAGCTGCAAGTGGATCATTTGGGGGGGGCATGGGGGAGGGTTTCTCCCACCGCTGTGTGCACTCCTGGGCAAGTGGGGGGGGGCACGTGCCCTCCGGATCTGTGTGTGGGTTGAGTGAAGGGGGCTGTTGCGGGCTTTGCCCCAGGCACCAAACCTCATTGCTTTGGCACTGGCTATATGGCATCGGGGTTGTTGGTTGTAGCCGTAAAGGGTGTTTGTACCTGAAAGCTTGCAAAGAACAATTGTTCCAACTATTTACTTGGTTTAATAAATGATATCACATTTACCCAAAGAACCTTGTCTGCCTATATAAAATTACAGCTTTCTACAAACAAAAGCGTTACCATGAGGTGAAAGCTAGGTGCTTACCTTAGTAAGCTGGTGAGTTCTTAGGCTGGTATCCTCTAGCAATTGTGTGTCTCTGTGTGTGGCCATGTGCTAGTGTGAAGACTGCCTTTATTACCTCAACTTCATGTGATAGCATCCTTCCCCTCTGTTTTTATTACAAATAAACTATCAATCAGTCAGATGCTGTGCAAATGAAACACAAGGCCATGCCATAAACCCTCAGACAACTTTTGAAGGGGCCTACACTTCATTTTGGGGTGTGGTCCCTGTGATTTAGCTTAAACTCTAACCTGTAGCAAGCAAAGTGCTGCAAAAAACCCTCTAGTGAGAACTGTTACAGACCTTCCAATGATACCTACATTTTCTCTACGTCCCACCCCTTTCTGGAAAGGTCTATAAAAAGGTTGTGTATGGTAGCCTAGACTGATAGTGAGCATTTGTAAAAGGCTAAGCAGGTTAGAAGTGACTGTTGGTTATCTGCTATTACAATTTAGTAGGTGTTATTAGGGGGTGTTGGCTCCAGCCATCTTGGTTTAAGGACATAGGCAGACAAGGTTCTTTGGGTAAATGTGATATCTTTTATTAGACCAACTGAATAGTTGGAAAAAATTGTTCTTGAAAAGCTTTCAAGCACAAGCACCCTACTTCAGACATAGGGAGAGTCTGCTGCTCTTTGTGTACTGTCTACGATCAAATTGAAGCTTAAGCAAATATGCAAAATATGGGTCTGTGAAAATGTAAATGTGTGGCAGGAATGATCAGAGAGAAAAGGAGTGAATGGATGTGAGACAGTTAGGTGTGTGTGGGGGGGTGGGGGGGTGGGGCAGAGATAATAATGGGGAATGTTGCCTGGTGATAAAATGTAGTTGGTAAAATATGGAGAGGTTACGGGGAGTTATCCGATAGCAAGCAGATTATAATGGGCCATAAATCCAATGTGTATATTTAGTCTATGATTGTTTGTATCCAGTAGATTTCTGAAGGGAAGTTCAGAGGCTCATCTGTGAAAAGTGTTTTGTAAATTTCCTTTGAGGATTGGAGAGAGGGTGGTTGTCTTGTGAGAAATATGCACCTGCAGGTAATTGGGTATTTTTGTCTGTGATAGATTTTCACTGTGTGTTCATTCTGGTATGCAGTTGCTGTTTGGTTTCTCCTATGTAGTTTCCATCAGGGCATTCAGTGCACTGGGTGACCTAAATTACATTTGTCATCCAGTAGGTGCCATTAGATTTTTGCCTTTTAATAAAGTTAATCTGTATTATGTTTCCAGAATTAAAGGCTCATGTTTGTGATACTAATCCAGTCTGAAATTCAATTCTTCATGGCTAGTTAAAGTTGCACTTTTTAAAAAAGCGGAGATCCAGAATGAAATAATGTATTCTAGCATTTCCCTGGCTTGAAACAAGTCAGGAAATGGCTGACTAACACCTTCAGCTTTGGGGAAGTTTTATAATAATGTAATGATGACAACTTCCTGGAAGACAATATTGAACACTTTTATATGGATGTGTATGTGTGTTTTATGTTTTAAATGGAACTTATTATGAAAATGAATGTAACCTATTTTTTTTTCCTTACTGGAACTGGATTGTTTTTCTTGTAAGACAAGTCAATGGAAGTGAAATTCTTTTTGGATTTGGTTTACATTACAGAGTAATTAATGTCTTCATCTTTTGTTCAGTATCTAATGCTTTTTCTTCCTTTAAAACAAGCTGTTGTGAAGTTAGACATCTCCCATAACTTATGCTAATCAAAGGGGCTACAATCATGGGCGGAAGGGGGCCTCTTGGGACCATCCAGTTAAATTACTTTGAACTTAATTGAAGGGTAAGAGGTTAAATTATAGACATGAATTTTATCCATGGAGCTCCATAAAAATACTTCTGAAGAACTAACATTTGCTTTCAAAGCTGGCCAGATTGCACCAGAAGTCAAGTATTTGAAAGATGTTTCTTTATGAGAGAATAATCTCTTTAAAATGTCGTTACTTTCTAGCACTCTCCTGTTACAAGCACTGTCAGCTGTCCTAGGGTAATATCAACATCTCTAGGAAGGTTTTTTACAGCTGTGATCCTGCAAGAACACATTTGCAGAGCGCTACCAAATTCAGAAAGGTATTGCATGGCTGTAGATATCTGAGTTCATTGAATTTATGGGGGATTGGGGCCTACCCTTGTTTCCTGGGTGCTGAACCCTCCCTCTCTATTTGTAGGGAAGCACTTAGTATAAAATGGGGGGGAGTTCATCTACCTTGCCAGTGCAAACAGACCTATTACATGGGCTTACTTAGAAAACCAAGCAAAACAACATGGGGGCATTCATTGTTAAAATAGTAGCAATGGACCTCAGTGCCCTAGGCATGACTGTACAGATCTTGCTAGCTCACCAGTGGCCAGGTCCTGTGTTCAGTTCCATGTGGGCAGACAAGTGTTACGGCGTCTATGTAGAAGAACTACACTCAAGAAGCAATTTCTAGGGCACAACCACCTTTATTCATTTTACAGAACCAATGAACAATGCTGCTTATTCTTGAATGCTATCTACTGGCTTCTTGGTCATGAATGGATTTTAAGGATATAAATAGGGAAAACTCTATGACATTTTGGTAATAAGAGAAGGTAAACATCTCAATTGATTATTGTCTTTGAAATGACTAGGCTTTTTGATGCTCTCTCACTTCACTTGGTTTCATTTTGGTCTCTTCTTTTCATTGTTTTTTGACCACAGGAGACTTGTGCTGTTAGATTTTCTAGTATTACTTTTGGCAATTCATAGAGGTCAAAATCAAAGGTTCACATTGGGATTGTCTGGTTAATGGGTGCCAGTTGCTACAGCGAACAGCAGAGAAGGGAGCAATGTAACTAGTATCATATCCACTCCAGCTGTCTCCCTCACTTCCCAGACTAGAGAACCATTTACAGCTGTGTCAGCTGAACAGCCTTTGACATGGGTCTGAAATAGGGCTCAAAGTTATGCAAGACACCACGTATTTCCACCTTACCCCACCTGCTAACTCACAAGGGTCACTAAACTAATTGGTAAATGCCCTTTTTCCATCCTTGCTTGAAAAAATGAAATAAGACTCATTTGAGTCTTCCACATTGACAATTCTTCTCTGATTCTTTGGAAATGACAGACTGGGAGAGATATTTTAGGCCATGGTTAATCTTGGTGCTACTCCTCAGATGCATTCCTCGTCTCCTTCTCTTGTGTCTATGCTGAGGAATTGACAATACCTTTATTGGCTATCCTAACAGAATTCAACAAACTATTTGGTATCTCTGTCACAATAAAATGTGTCTTGCTGTTGCCCCTCTTTGCTTTGTTATATAACCTTTTTCATTACTGTCAGCTCCCAAAATGTATTTGCTGTAAGCATTCTATGCATCTTATAGCTGGCTGGGGATTTTCAGACAGTAGTTTTTCAGTGGAAAATAACATTTTGTTAAAACCGAAGTCATCTGTTTGTATGTATGTACCAGTTTTAAAAAAGATGGTATTTCTGGTCAAGGCCTGGGGAGTGAGAGAGTCTCATCCATCTCAGAATAGCCAGTAGCTTAGCAGGTAGAGCATTCACTCAGGATGTAGATAACCAATATTCAGGAGGACTTGAATCTCTATCTTCCCATCTTCTGGTAGACTACCCTGACCTCTTGGCTCTCGTGGCATGGTGTTCACTCAGTCTCTCTTCAGAGCTATTCCTGTGGGTATTACTTGTAATAATTAAATTTTCATTTCAGCAGAGGCTTGAACCTTGATCTCTCGTATCAGAGATGCAAATAAATCTTAAGCTATTGAGTGAAAGTTTGCTTTGTTGATGAAAATCTTAGAAAGGTCTTGTGATCCTAATACTTGACACCTCGAATATTTTTGCGACATGGGAACTTTCTCTGCCCAGTTCTAGTGCAAATGAAGCAGTGAGCGACTGGCCCATGTCTTCTGATGGGTTATTTGATGAGTCTAGTAATATTGTGCAGTGGCCTATTATGCTGTTATGCTTTGTTAGCAGTTTCTTGGCAATCTTGACAGCTGCCTCTGCTTAGCCCTAAGTCTGGTGCTAATAATTTAACAATGGGATAGGTTCGTCTTTGGTTGATTTTTGCGAACTGCTGAAATTCACAGCAGGCAAAC
Organism: Gavialis gangeticus; assembly: GCF_001723915.1. Lineage (NCBI taxonomy): Eukaryota > Metazoa > Chordata > Crocodylia > Gavialidae > Gavialis > Gavialis gangeticus. Next base: position 34,014,062 of record NW_017729008.1, read on the forward strand.
CCCGGCTTATTACCCCTTAATGAACTATACATAGATATCTCTCCTGTAGTGTGATCTTATAAGGATGTCTGTCCCCACACACATCACTATTCATGTTAATGGATCACAGGGGTCAGTCCATGCAGGGCTCAGTCCAGGATAGAATAGAGAATGAAGCAAGTAAAAGAGAGCTGCAGGTGATAGCAAGAGCCCCCGCTTCCTCTGCTTTGCTGTTTATGTATATTTTCAGTTAGACTTTACAGACCTTTTCACAGACCAAATATATTTGGGAAAACAGCATTCATAGGAATCCCCAAATGTCCAGATTTGCTCTGACCCCTTGGAAATCACAGAACATAGGAATTGTCAATGGGTCAAACTGTGCATCTAGTTCAGTGTCCTGCTTCACAAGAAAGCAAAAGACCCACCACCCCATAGGCAAATATGGGGTAATTCCTATTCTCCCGTCAGCAGGTTTTATTATACTTTCTAACACTTAGAGCTTGCCATAAGTCTCGACTCAGGACCTGTATTATACCTTCCAAAAGCTTTTGTATGAATTAATACTACATATTTTTTATCAGCTACATAAATGTTCCATTCCCGGTTCAGTTTTTGAGTGAGCATGGATAGAAATGTGAAGCATTTAACTATTTTAAAGAAGGATGCGCTGCATTGGAAACTAATTCTACATTCCCAGTTTCAGAGCTGTCCCCAAACAACCTCCGAGCCCCATCTTATAACTCAGACTGACACAGAGTTGATAAATTGACAGAAAGTATCAAATGTCAGCTAGGGCTGTGATTTTCACTGGAGGCTCTTGGGAACAAAATATGAACAGATTGTTCATGCCAGAGTACCTCATTATTTTAAGCAAATTGACTTTCTTATTGACTACATTGAAAGGTTGTATACCAGTTATAATTACCAGTTCTACTTAATTTTCTCATATAAAAAGGTCTGTACTCTCCACTTGACAGTGTTATTTTGATTAACCTACTTTTTGCCCCGGAAGACTATTTAATGTTAAAAAGAGTGATTTGAACATGTATGAATATAACACATATGCACAAACTTACAGCAGTTGTCCATATCTGATAGGAATGGTGAAGTGCATTATACCTGTTTTTGCAGTGAAAGATTAGGCATAGCACATGCAAGAGCAAGTCACATATACAGAGACAAAAAATCCCTGCAATTTAATAAGAGCAAGGAGCATTTTGAAGCAATCTACCATAAAAATATGACAGTGCAATGCAAATCAAGAAGATTAAAGGTTTTGTTTCACACCCCCATATTTCTAGTCCACAATTATTCTATGATAACTGTATTTGGCTGAGGTTTTACTTGTTAATACTAATGTGATGTATTAATTTTTACAGTCTTTTTCTTGTCACTTCAAAACCCAGTTTTCACAAAGCTCCATCTTATGACAGAGGTAATATGAACAAACTGTAGTAAGGCCCACTCAGATACAGGCAAAGTAATTCCTAAAAAAACAGCTTCCTGGTTTTCTGAGAGGTGAGAGTAAGGAAGACAAGCCTACTGATGCAGAAACATCTACCTAGAACTAGGACCATCAAAATATCTCCTGTAATCCCATTACATTAATCCTTGTTGGCTACTACTCTGTTGGCTTCTCAGCCTGAGGAAACTATTCTTACATTATATTAGGGAGAAAAAATTAAGAATGGTTCAATAAAAATGATACTGTCATGGATATACAGTTTATCATTATATTGTCCTCAAGGCACTTAAAAAAAAATCCTGGATAAAGACCAATTCTTGCTTTGATCATGTAAGTCAATTGGATTCCAGGCAGGTATAGCAATCTGGCTTAGGTATTATTTCAGATCGATTTTTTGAGCCAGGCAATGAACAAAACAATCTCCTCGTTAAATACTAATATCCTTTTACAGTGTATTATGCTGTGCTGTGTTTCATTCTGTATATCTCCTTTCAATCTTCCGTTTGCCATGCTGATAGAAAACATACCGTATTTACTTATATACCACATATACCCTCCCCCCCCCC
>NW_017729008.1:34016244-34019309 GCF_001723915.1 Gavialis gangeticus
TCCCCCCCCCCCAAAAAAAAAAAATCAGCCCTCCTAAATCAGGGTTCATGTCTTAAGAAGGGAAGTTTGGGGCAGGGGTGATGGGAATGCCTTTGCTGAAATAGAAGCAGAGAAGAAAAGAAGCAAGTGGGCACTCTGCTGAAATGGTTGCCAAAATACCTGCTGCTGCTGCTGCCTGGATCTAGCAAGCTGAAGAGGCAGAGTCCTGTGCTAACTCTCTCTCATACCCACTAGTGAGCCAGTAACTTTTGCTTGGAGAGCTACTGAGTGCCTGAGGGCGAATGAGCTGCTGCTGCAAGCAATCTGTAGTATCTTGTGGTGTGGAAACAACACTATTATATACAGGACCTTATATAAAACACTATTTACAGTAAAGAAGTAACCATCTTTCTGCTGTCCTTGCAAGGGCCTATGGCCTATACTTGCTGCTGTCTTGCCACACCAGGAAGTTTCTGTTGCTTCAACCAGACTGAGATGGTGGGATGCCGTGGTGACTGGATGCTCTTTGTTTTCAGGAAAAGTTACTCTGTGTCATACAGTTGGCCATGATTATTGAAAAATCTTTTTGTCTATATTCTGCCTTGCAAAAAACAAGGTATGTGTTATATTGGGGGTACTGTGACAAACTATGATATTTTCCTAGGATATAACTACAAAGCCAACTGGTTACAACAAGTTGAGTTGTGTTATCACCTGGGCATCATTAGCAAGGTTATCCACCTGTAGATTCTTTGTTATGGGTGATGATGAAGCAAGAGGCAGGAAGAACCCAGCCTGAGTTCTGATTTCAGGATCCAGACTGAATTTGCAGGTCAAATGGTGGAAGAAAGGAAAATAGGATCACAGGATCATAGGAAAGTAGGGCTGCAAGGGACCTCATAAAGTCATTTAGTTCATCCCCAAGGCAAGATCATCTCTGACTAAACCATCCCAGGCAAGTGTTTGTGCAACCTACTCGTGAAAATATCCAAGGTTAGGGATTCCATGACTTCTCTAGGTAGCTTGTTACAATGCCTGACCACTTCCATAGTGAGGAAGTTCTTCCTACTTTCGAACCAAAATTTCTTCTGCTACAGTCTGAGGTCATTTCTCCTAGTCCTGACCTCCACGTAAACAGAGAAAAACCCATTTTCATCCACTCTATAATCAACTTTCACTTATGTAAAAACTGCTGTCAAACATACCCTCAATCCTGTCTTCTCCAGACTAAATAACCCTAGTTCTTTCAGCCTTTCCCCATAAGTCTTGCCCCTCAGGCCCCTAATCATTTTTGTTGCTTTGCACTGGATTTTTTAAAAATTATCCACATCCTTCCTCAAATGTAAGGCTCAAAACTAGACACAATACTCTAGGTGAGGCCTCACCAGTGCTGAACCACTTCCCTTGATTTGCCATTGACACTCCGGTTAACACAACCCAGCAAGCACACTGTTGGCTCATATTCAGTTTTTGGCCCTCTATGACCCCCAGGTCCTTCTCTGCCGTACTGTGGCTTAGCCAGTCATTCCACAATCTGCATTTGTGCATGCACTTATTCCATCTCAAGTGTAGGACTTTGTACTTGTCCTTGCTGAATCTCATCTGATTGATTGCAGACTATTTTTCCAGTCTTGTCAGGTCATCCTAGACCCTAGCCCTAGTCTCCTGAGTATCTGCAACTCCACCCAACTTGGTGTCATCCACAAATTTGTTAAGCATACACTTGATTCCAAAATCATTAATGAAGATATTAAACAATGCTGGACCCAGGACAGACCCCTGGGAACTCCACTTGATACCTCCTCCAGCTAGAAATTGAGTCATTGATGACTACTTATTGATTACACTGAGCCAGCCCGTTATGCATCCACCTTGCATCCTTGTACTTGTAGTGAGACATTTGCATGGAACCCATTAGGAGAAGGTAAATGGGAGCTCACGAAGTCCTTTAGAGTCACTTTGCAGATGACAAGCAGTCTTTGGCACCCCAGCCAAAGCTTGAAGGAATGATTTAATAAAGCATATATGCTCTATGGGGCCATCATGCTGTGAAAAGCGCTGCCACAATTAAAATGACCCCAAGATACTTTGCAACAAAATTTCTGAGATATAAGTGGAAATACTCAAAAGATAGGCAGAAGTTTGCTTTACCCAATGTAAGTTACTGAACTCCCTCCTGAGAAATGAATTAAAACCAAAGCGTGCTATGCTATAGCAAAGGATGAGCCAAAGACAGGGTGCTGCCTCTGCAGTACTAAAGATCTATATCACTTGCTGTGAAGCAACGTTCATTTTGGAGCTGATTTTCTACTATGTGCTAATAGTAAAATTTAAGGAAACAATTACATTGCCTAATTAATATTCATGAAGGTGGTAGACTATGCAAAATATTGAACTTTATATGCAATATATACTTGTCTTAACATCTGCAGTCTGCGAATCTGAGATCTGTTGAGCTGATATAAATACTGTGTAATTCATTTATACAAATGCTTATTCAGGACACGAGTAGAAGGTAGGAATGTAGTGTACAGCACAGTGGTTCTCAGACTTTTTAGACCTAAGGCACCCCTCCATAACTGCTTCAGCCTACTTCTGTGCTTCTCAACTGGGCTGCTGCCATGGCCACATTCCCCTCACATGGAGCCAGGCTGGAAAAGGCTTCAGCAGGAACAGGTGCTCCCATCTATATTAGGTTTATTTGATAATCCTAATATTTTCTGCTGAAGCCCTTTTCGGTCTGATGCGTCACACTCTTCCTGGGAACAGAGGCACGTGGGACAGTTACCTCTGACGGTGGTGTGGAAAATATAGAAGCCTAGAGAAACACCCAGATAAATCACCAGGCTGCTATGTTGTCACCACCACCGCCAGAGAGACTTGCCGTGCTCTGTTTCTGGGAGAGTGTGGGGGGGACCCGGATGGCCTGCAGCAGGAACGCCCGCTCCTACCAGAGCCCATCCCAAACTCGCTGTCCAGGAGACACAAGTAGCAGTGTCACTTTCTCGCTGCTCCTGCACTGTTCAAGGCACCCCTTGAAAGGTATCATGACACCCTAGGCTGGTGCAGCACCATGGATGAGGAAG
>NW_017729008.1:34019356-34042640 GCF_001723915.1 Gavialis gangeticus
GTGCAGCACCATGGATGAGGAAGACTGATATATATCATATATGTAGGCCTACTTATGGAAAGGCAGGAATTGCCAGGGCTAAATTTTATTTCGTCAATTACATCAGTTATTTACCAGGAAATATATATAAAAATAATGTAGAGGCTCCTTGTTAAATGTACAATATTATGTATAAAAAGCTACTGGCAGCTGTGGAAAGCTAATGTAAAAAAAGAATAAATAAAGGCTCCTTTAGCAAGCATAGAGTGGAGCAGAAGCAAATCAGTTTAGTCACACTTATTCCACTTGCACTTTACTCTTTCAGGAAGATAACAACTCTCTTTGCACTTAAAATGTATGCAAGAGAACAGTGCTTTTACAGGACCTGCTTTCCAAAAATGGGTTTGTGCAGAGGAGTTAAATGACAGCATGCTTTCAAGTGGCATGGGACATCTTAGCTCTCATGGGTGCACCTGTACTTATTTACATTTGTGCCTATTTTGTGACCATGCCATAATCTTTGGAGGAGTGGATACATGTGGCAGGAGAGATGGACAGGCAGGCACACGCATATAGAAAGAGGGAGGGGAAGTGAGGGACTAGAGAAAGAAAAATGTATTAGAGAGATTAGACATTTCTTAACACTCTTCCTAATCACACATTTCATTGATCTATATCTTTATGTAAATGCACATTGCAAAGAGGAAATATGGGATGCTTCTATAGTTCATGTGATTTTATTTATCATGACACTGATCTCAGTGGAAGCCCTTGGACTCTGAAACTGCCATTTCAAGGGACATGCACAGCCTGGCAGAGGAACAGCAGAATTCCCCATACTAACCTGTCAATGTGGCTCAATCCTGATCTAAAAACACTGCCTTTGTGGGAAGCATGGGCAACTGGTGCCTCCCGAGTCTGGGGGGGCACCAGATCGCCGGTGAGGGGTGGGGGGGGGCAATGGCCAATTGCCGAGCCAGTGGTGAAACCAGAAGTACACTTCTGGTTTTGCAGCTGGCGCTTCCAGGGGGTGCACGGCCAATCTCATGGGGTGCATGTGTACCTGTGTGCACCCCCTACATATCACCAATGATGGGAATTAAGGTCATTTCTACCCTTGAAGGCTAAGACTGGCATCAAAAAACAGTGATGGTGATGGCAGTCATTACTGCGATGTGCTGCTGCTGTCTACTGGGAAGTAGACTACACAACTCATTTCATGAAGGCTACTAAACAACCAATAGCTGGTAACAACTTTTGACCTTGGCTAAATTTTTGCCCTTAAAGGCCAATGGCTGTCCCACTGAGGCACCTAGGTCTTCTCACAAATGCATAAATGTGTTATGTTATAGGTGCAGTTTGATTCAAACGAAGTAAATACCCTTCAGAAGGAGCCCATTCCTGCACTCTCCTCACTATTCTCCCTATTATAAGCCCATTACTGAGGAGGAAAATGCTCTGTCCATATTATCATGCAGTATAGACTGTAGGGAGAAATATAATGTGGAACATGTACCTCTTTGAAAGTCTTTGTGATTCCTCTGACCCTATTTCTGTGTCTCCTACAATGCCTTCCCTTTCAACACAGGAAGCCAATAAATGACAGAAGATATGTCCATACTTCTTCCCCAGTACCGCTGAAGTTGCTTCTGACATGCTGGGAACAATTCCCTCCCCCCCATCCTGCTCCTCATGTACCAAATTTAGAAACATAGAAGGGAAGCCAGTCTGGTGTTGCCTCCTGGCATTAATGTCAAGCAACCTGGAGATGGAGCTTGAGAGTGGGAGTGATGGACACCCTGAAGGCAGATCTACTGTCTCCTTTCCAAGTTTGGTGCACGAGGAGAAGGAACAGGTAGTCAGAACTGTATTTCTTGGTGGGCCACTCAGGAGCCTCACCAAAGCAATGAAGATCCATGAATGTCCATGCAATCTGAGAGGCCAGCTGACTCCACTGGTTTATAAGGATGTTAACAGACTAGTAAGGAGATATATGTTAGTTACTAAAGTCTGTTACTGAGTCTGTGTGTGTGGGGGGGGGGGCTGGAGGGGAAGTCTTCATAGAATAAAATCACAGAAAATGAGGGTCAGAAGGGACCTCAGGAGGACATCTAGTCCAATCCCCTGCTCAAAGCAGGAATATTCAACTAGATCAGTCCAGCCAAAGTTTTGTCTAGCTGAGTCTTCAAAACTTCCAAGGATGGAGACTCCACAACCCCCCTGGGGGTCTGTTCCAGTGCTTTACTACCCTCCTGCTAAGAAAGGGCGTCTTTACACGTGCTTTCGGGGGGGAAGGGGGGGCACTTTAATTAGAGCACCTACGTGAGGTGCTCTAATTAAAGTGCCCACTGCATCTCATGTATTCAGCATCCTGTGCTTCAAAATGGTGGTGGGGGTGTGTTAACTAAAGCTCATTTAACAAGCTTTAGTTAAAGCACCCCCACTGCCATTTTGAAGCATGGGGATGCTGAATCCACGAGATGCGGGGGCTGCTGGAGCACGCTAATTAGCAGACTCCAGCAGACTTGACTAATAGCATCTGCTCTGACACACTGTAATTACAGTGTGTTGGTGCAGTGTCCAGTGACCTGGAGCTGCTGGTCCAGTCATGCCCTCCCCCCCTTCACTGTTGGGGAAATGTCTTTGCAGGCTTGTAGTAAACATTACATTGGTGTCAGCTGGCACTGTTGTATCTTCAGGGCCATAAAAATGACTAGTGTTTCACTGTCTGGAATTACAGACTCTGGCACTGAGCTTGAAAAGACTTTAAATTCCATTCTGGCAGCAGGAAGAGACCTTATGCTTTGTAGGAAAAGCCACCTGAGACAAGCCGAGGCCCCTGTTGTGGGGCGCTTGTCAGTTGACGGAGTCACGCTCTTGCTGCTGGCCAGGCTCTGAGCATCTGCCTTGATGCCACTGCTGTCCTGGGAGGCCCCCAAGACCCCAGGAAAGGCTCTTGGGGCTAGCAGAGATGCTGGCCCCAGCCTCTCCTACCCCACCTGGGTCTCTTTGATGCATGCCAGACTGTGCATGCAAGGGTGTGCCCAGGGAAAAACAGCAGCGGCACAAATATGTGCCATTGCTATTTGTCCCATGGGAAACGCACACTCCTGCATTTGCATGCTCATCGGGATGCACTCAGGGTGGCTGAGAAGGGGGCCCATAGATTCAACACTTGAATCTCTACTTCCGGTTCCTAAAGAACCAGAAATGCTTCATGCTTGCAGAGTTCCCAACTTCAGTTGAGAGGAAATAAAGTCAATGTACTTTAATGTTGTTTTGGCCTGTATTTTTTTCTGAAATGCATGACTGGCTTAATCCTGGATAAACTTGCACAAATCAATGAAAAAGATCTTAATCTTAATTGCCTCTAATTCGTAAGGGAATAATTAATTGAACATACTGTACCCGGAAAAGGATTCTTTCCTTTGTTCTGCCGTTTTTACTGTGCCATGTTTAATTGATTCTGTTAGTAGCTTTTAATGGACTCTAAGAGCCCTCTTCATAAAATATTGTTTTGGTTTTTTTAAAAGACTCTAGTGGATATAGAAAGAGACATGTTTTCAGTGCTTGGATGGAAGGGAATTTGTATATTCTACCTTGGCTTGTAAAGCTAACGTTTCTCACAATAGGCCTTTTATCAGGATAAGGATGGCAGAAAGCCAGCAGAGAGAATTTATCAGAGATATTTCTGAAGAGGACAGAGAAGCATCTACTAATTATTCTGAACTAAAAAGCAATTCAGAATTAAATAATGAACAGGAGGTACACTGGGAGAGATGGTCAACAGAAAAATATAATATTACCCAGCGTAAATGAGGTTGATAATATCAGTGCTTTAGGAGTCTGCTTCAGAGCCAAATGATGTTGCGAGGGGAGAATGCTTATAACAGCCTGCAGACACCATGTAGGAAGAAGTTAAAAAAGAGGCAGGATGGTCTATGCTGATGCCATGAACAAGACTGGGACTCAAGGAGAGTCTTCCACAGTCTCTTCCAAAGGTCTCAGGCGGGTCATTTTTTCCCCTTCCTCTGCCTCTGATTCAAGAAGAGCTTGTACTTATTTTTAAGCGTGTGTCTAAGTCAGTCTTCCTTCGCCCAAATGCATGTACTTGGTCTGTAAGTTCACTGGGTTAAAACAAGCAGAACAGATGAATAACTCTAGAAGGGCTGAAAGAAAACAACAGAACTGTCATCCTTGTACCTATGATAGCCAGGTTTGAAGTCTGGGAGAAGAGGAGTGGCAGCAAAAAGACAGATAAGACGGAGAGCAGGTGATCTCTGGTGCTTCTTGGAGTGGTCCTCTTGACACCTCTCAGAATACATTCTGAACCTGATTCACCATTGCCCTGCATTTTTGTATACATTATTGAGTCTCATTTAAGGTCCCCTTTGCAGAGACGTACAAAAGTACAAAAGGTGCAGGGGAAGATGAATCCATAACTCTGTCTCAGCTTCGAGTTAAGACCCCTCACTTCTGTGCTGTGCTTGCCTTCCATCTTGTCATACTCAGATCATGCCTCATTTAGCTGCATTACTTAGGTCACATTAGATTAATCATGTAATTTGGCAGTAATGCAGCTGATGTATCCCAATATGACTGCTGTGTTGAAGAAGTCAGAAAACGAGAATTATCTAAGAACAGATCTGCTAGTAAAAAGGAACAGAAACCAGAGCTAACGTTTACCACTGCCTCACCTTTTGTGATTAATTAGTATAGTAACTGGAGGCAGGGGTGTGTATGTGTGGGGGGGTATCTCTTTACATGCATGAATGGTTTTTCCTGTATACTTCCCAAATCCTGCCCCTTCAACTTGACCTAGCATTCTCATTAATTCTCATTAATTTTCAAAGTGTGGGACTTGAAATGTTCTCTTCCTTTCTCTTCCCACACCACTTTTTTTTTCCTTATAAATCTGTTTAATTTGCTTGGTCTCTAATTAAGAATTTTGCAAACAGGATGGCAGAGGAACAAAAGGATGTATCCCACTTCAGCAACAAAAAGCAAGCAAACAAACAAACAAAAGTCATCCTGAAACAATGGCTTTTCATTGTCCTTGAAAATGAATGAAAAATGGAAAGCAATGCATTTGAGCAGAGCTCTGTGTTACACACATGCAGTAGGGGTGTGTGCCCCTTTTCCTTCCAGCATTCAAGTGTATTTGAAGAACGCTTGCAGCAGCAGAACATTGGCCACCACTGTCCCCTTGCTTTACATGTGGCAGCATAGGGTGCTATGCTTTGTGGCTGTCTGAGTGGGTGGGCTATGTAGTTTCAGGAGTAGATTAGACAAGTACTTGCTTGGACTGGTTTAGATAGGGATAATCCTGCTTCAGGCAGGGAGTTGGGACTAGATGATGTCCAATGTTTCTATGGTTTTATTGTAAACAGCCAGAAAAAGGCCTTGCATAAGAGGCAATTGAAGTTACTGCTAAACTCTGTCCTCTTGTAGGTATTTTCAGTTTATCTGCTAAAATTCCTGGTCCAGAAAAATTCCTAAACATATACTCTGAATAGTCACATGAGAAAATCTATTGAAATCATACGGACTTCTGGTATGCTTAAAGTTCAGGATGTGCTTATGTTTCCTTCTCAGTGAGAGCCACAATACATTATTTCAGTCCTAGAAACTCCCACATTTTAGCACCTAAAAGCAAATGAAATTTGCCTGCTACAGATTCAATATCTTCATGCATGGTTAGGGTCATATTCTTGTAAATAGGATATTTGAAATGAATACTGTATTATTGGGTTTTTTTTTTTAATATTTCTTTTACTATTTCACCATTTGTCCTTTTCCATTTTTTTTTTCTTGGCCTTGTCCTGAAATTCTCTATTGTAAGTTTTCTCTCTCATCGTTCTTCTTAGTTTGGTTTTGTTCTGTCTTTGAATGTATTCAGCCCACTAACATTCTCCTTTCTTGCTTCCTGGCTCTGAAACTTTTTGCCTCATTTGTTCCGTTGTGTCTGTTTTATTCATACTATTTTTCACTTAGTGGTTTTCTGCATCCTTAGCTTTCGGTCTTTCTTTTTCTTCCATTTTGCTCTTAGTGGGCGCGTCTATACTAGGCGCTATATTGCTGTAGCAATGAGCTCTGGCAATGTAGCTACATTGACTACATTGCACCAACTGGGCAGTGGGGCGCACGTATAGACATGCCCAGTAGGTACATAAAGCATTACATTTAGATTGCCTAACTACAGGCATACCTCAGAGATATTGCGGGTTCGGTTCCAGGCCACCGCAATAAAGCGAGTATCGCAATAAAGCGAGTCACATGAATTTTTTGGTTTCCCAGTGCATATAAAAGTTATGTTTACACTATACTGTAGTCTATTAAGTGTGCAATAGCATTATGTCTAAAAAAAACAATGTACATACCTTAATTAAAAAATACTTTACTGCTAAAAAATGCTAACCATCATCTGAGCCTTCAGTGAGTCGTAATCTTTTTGCTGGTGGAGGGTCTTGCCTCAATTTGTAAAAAATGCAATATCTGCAAAGCGCAATAAAGTGAAGCACAATAAAACGAGGTATGCCTGTATAGTCAGGTCAACATAGATACCCAGTGGTGCAGGCATTCGAAACAATCATATTGCCTGATCTAAGTTAGTTTACCTCAGGAGGTGATTGAGAAAGAGTTAACCAGATCTACAAAGGGTTAATCTCATCTAGCAAATGCTTGCATTTGTTCACAACACAGCCCCAGGGCTGGAAAAGCTCTGCTGTTCCTACCCCTTCCTCCAAATCTGACTGGGGTATTTTTAGCCCCTTGGCTAACCCCTCCCTGGACCAGATAAACTTTCCCCACCCCAGGGATCCACCAACTACTCCTGCAGACCTATCAGTCCTCCCTTTGCTACTAGCTTCTCCCCTCACCCCAAAATACTTATCTTGGGCTGCCTGGGCTGATCCCAGTGGCTGCAAATGCATGCACACGCCATTCCCAGGTTGGGTTTAGGTGGTTTAAAGTAAGCCCGTTTCTAACTTAGTTCCTGTCTCCATTTCTTTGCCTTTTTCCTACCACAAATCATCATGGATAGGGGAAGAGCAAGTGCTGTATGCCTGTGAAACTTCCCTTGCTTAAGGTAAGCTAGTAAGCATAATACTATTTATTATAGTACTATATAGTACCCTTGATATTTGTGATTAGAAGGTGGTCAGAATGTGGAATAGAAAGAGCAGATTCAAAGGAGTGTCAGACCTGCAAATGTCTGCATAGACAGAGGTCTGAACCTTTCTATGCCAGTGGACAAATAATGTGCCAGCAGCATCTATATTTACCAGGGAAGGCTTTGAGAACATTAAAAAAAAAATCTTACTCTGTTGGCCTGACTCTTCACCATCTTGAACTGCAGCTGTTGCATGTGAGAGGGTTACAGTTCCAAATGATTCAAAAGAAATAGAGGAACATTATGAAGTTTCTTGTCTAATAGTTATATGCCTCCTATGCCAGAGCTTGAAGGAGGAGGTCCTTGCAAAGCAGACTTACAATCTATAGTGGTCTTCCACAGGTTTTTGGGAATCTTCCCACAGATGAGTGTGTGAGCCTTCCAGGAACCCTTTGCACTAAAACAAGCCAGGCATTTTCTAAGAAAATAGAGTGAACCAATGGTCCTCAGTCCTGAGGTAGTCCACCTGGAAGTCCTGTTTTAGAGCCAGGGAGCCTGAGAGATGCCTGTAGCTGCTCAGTGAAGCTGACATTCTATTACGAATGAAACTAACAAGAATGTCAGTTTCACTGACCTGCTACAGGGAGCTTCCAGTTCATGGGGAATTTAGGAATCAAATGGTTAGTTCAATGCAATTCAGACTAAAACTAAATTAAAAAAAATATCCCAGGAACTGGAAATATTGCTTTTGTGTCAGTGCACTTCAAATTACTGCATATGACCCCAAGCCCACAGATTTGCAGACTAGGTGTCTTTGAGTGGCCCCTGTGTGCACACCCTCAGACCACACTGAGGCTTTCCTGAGACAGAGAATCTGAGCACAGTGGGGGTGTGTGTGTGTGTGTGTGTGTGTGTGTGTGTGTAGGAGCTATCAGCTCTACTAATTTGCATGCATGTAGTGGAAGGAGCTTATTTCAAGAAGCAGTGTAAACATATCCAAAGGAAGCAGAGTGATAGACCAGAAGGGTAAGGATCACTCCCTCTGTCTTGTTTTAGTATACAAGGTACCCTCAGTACAGCCACTTGAGACCTGTAGCAACAATACTGGTGTGCACATGAATCTTACATGTGAAGAAAATAATGTTGTGGTTTCCAGTTATGGGAAAGATGACACTAGAGGATAAAACTCTTATTTCGATTCCTGGCCCTTCAACAACAAGTTTCATTCCCTTGATCACATCACAGAACTTTACTTTGCCTCAATTTACCTATCAGTTTGCATATCCTCCTAGACTTGTGCTTGGAATTAACATTTGTGGAATACCTAAAGATAAAAGTGCTATGTAGTCTTTTAAAGAAGGACACTTAAAAGTGAAATCTTTCAAATTATCTTCCTTCTGGGGCACGAAAGAAACGAGATGAGTCTGAAAGAAAGCTTTTTTTTTTATAATTGGTGTGTAAAGCAATTCTTGCAACAGGATTATAATTTAATATGATCGTACTCCAAAGGGATCACTATCCCTTGTTAGCACTACAACCAGACTAATTAAAGCAAGTATTGAATTTGATAGATGTCTAAACAGATATATCATATATTACTTTTTTGATTATTAAACAAAGGGTTTTAGTACCCTTGCTTTCACTGACCTGCAAGAATATTTGTATTACAGCTAGCTTTGCGATAGAAAATCTCATACAAGAAAGTGCTTCTTCCCTGTGAAATTCTTGTGAATGACAAAGTATTACCAAACTTTTAAAAGTCTTGATCAAAGTATGTTAATATACATGGACAAAGTATTCTCCGTTCAGGGAAAGGTCTTGAGTTTCAGATCCAAGTTGGTGTATGTCACCTTCAGCTGGTGACTTGTTTTTGGTCACAGATTCAAGGTGGATCTGTGCCCAGGGTGGCTTTCCAACTCTTGTGTGATAGGGCACCTATACATGTGGTCTGAAGAGGTGGTGGGGGGCACATTTTAATTAGAGGAACTCCTAAAAGCTGCTTTAATTAAAACACCCACAGAGTCTTGTGCATTCAGCATCCCTCATTTCAAAATGGCAGCTGTGATGCTTTAACTAAAGCTCATTTGATGAGCTTTAGTTAAAGCGCCCCCGCCACCATTTTGAAATGAGGAATGCCAAATACATGAGATACTGCAGCAGGCTGAAGCATTCTAGTCAGAATGCTCCAGCAGACACAATTCATCGAGTTTGCCCTGATACGTTCGAATCAGAATGTGTCGGAGCATGTGTAAAAATGCCCATAGTGTCTAAGGCCTCATTTTACTTGGCAGATAGGGGTCATCAAAATTTTGGTTTGATAATGACCGAAAGGCAGCCTGTATTTTGCCACTGCTGCTTGACTGCAAATTAAGGGAGATGAAAAGGGAGGCAATGCTTTCTTTTCATTTTAAACGCGATGCATTAGACTTGTATGACCGATTTTTCTGTCCATTCATGTCTATTCACAAATACGGCACCCACTGCTTAACACAGCGCATTCATTTCTGCATTAACTCATCTGAACAGTTTCTTCAACCAAGGACTAACCCGTATCATATTGTATTTGGCAATTTCAGAGAGTGGATGACTCTCCCAAATGGACTCTCTTTTAAAGCCTCATATTACCACCAAACAAAATAATCAGTGTCAGAGATACAAGGCAATTGCTTTATCTAAAGCCACCCACTCCTCTTTTGTTTTCCTGAGAACACTGTGTGCTTTATATTTCACATCCTCCTCTTCAGATCTGCAGATGTGAAACTTTAAATGCAGGGTATTAAATAAAAAAAAAGAAAGGAAAAAAACATGAAAATTACAGAGCTTTACAGTGGAGCACTGTGTCTCTACAATTTTACAAATCGAAGAGTAGAGATAATTTTACGTGTTGTTAGTTACAAACATCTATGTGGCAAAGAGAAAAATAACAACCTTTGCCATCAAAAAATAATGCAAAGATTACAGCCTGTGTTTAACACCAAATGCTAGGAAATGAAAAGTGCATTAATTTTTGTACCACAGATAAGCCTTCAAAATGAAGTTCCAAAGTGGTGTTATGAAGAATAAAGGAGATTGAAAACGGGATATCAGGAAACATTTCGATTTTTTTTGAGGGCCTGGTACATTTATTTACATGCCTAATTAGGACCTGAACTCTTCTGAAAATCTATCCAATTATTTGGGCATCTAAGTTAAGCTTCTGGGTGTTGAAAACATGTTCCTTCAAGTGTAAAGAGGTCACTCTGCTGTTGTTATATTCTCAGTTGTCATTGGCTTAAAAGACACCAGACATGTAGAAAATATATAGCATCAGCCCTGTTTTATGGAATGGCTTGGGAAGATTTGTCTCCTCATCTCAGGATGAATTGCCATACTTTATTGTTTCTTCTACCTAAAACATAATTACTATGAGTATCGAACATTGGGGTGGACATAGAGAAGTCAAACAAGGTCAGACTTTCTTGACCTTCCACGTTTCTTATAAACGTTAAGTGATCATCAAAAGATGCCTGTGAATGTTCCAAAAGGGGCAACACAGGCAGAACAATAGCAATAATAATAATAATGAAGAAGGTTTACAGCTTATTTATTCTAGTATCACTCATGTTGTTTTTGACCAGGCTGTAATGTAATTGGCAATATGGGTTGGATCATCAACTGTACACAATCCATTACTGTGCCAGAAACAATATTTGATTCATTTAACTATGATTGGTTTTGCAACCTGGTCTACTTACCACATAGTTAGAGTAGTAATTAAATGTAATCATGTGCCCAGGCAAAGGGTGATACAGAAGTCTTGAAATATTGCCGCCTCCCCCCGCCCCACTTTTACTCCCTCCAAGTTATCCCTCCTTTTACCTGCAGCAATTCAATTATCCAAAATGGGAACACACACTTGAACAGAAAGAGTGCTGCGTACAGTGGACAGGAGCTAGATTAAAAGCATTTATTTAAAAAAAGGTTAAACTGTTTATGAATAATTTATTCATAATGTGCCATATAATTAGCAATATAGAAATGATGTGGTAATAACTAAACCATTATCATGCCCTTTGTGAATTAGCATAACACCCACTACCCTGCAAACTGTAAGAATGGTATTAGCACCCGGTGGTAGTTTCTTAGATAACTGTTGCTATTGGATATGCAGCTCCAGCACTTCTGAAGCTATTTTGACTGGATTAACAGCACTAGGTGCCTTAGATAGGAATAATTTTTAAAGTGCTTGTCATATTTCCTTCATTGATTGTTATCGGTGTCATCCTCTATCCTGAGGGGTTTAAAGTACAATGCATGTTCTTCAAACCCTCCACAGTCATCTTCTTGGAATGCAGCCAAAAGAATATATCTCCTCTGCTGACTTATTCCCATTTGTTTCAGCTCTTTAACCATTTAGATGGTTTCCGTGCAATATGCGCTTCATTTTAAGGCTCCTTCTTTCTCAGCCAGTCTCAGCACTTGCGCCGTTATTTGTCCAGTTTCCTTATAGGAGACAGAGTATAAGACAATGCTTGCTGTTTTTCCACATGTCAGTTTAGGGGGGATGTTCTATGATTGTGTTAACATAAACATTTCATTTATACGGAGTTATATAACAGGTGCCTATTTGTGCCACTAGGGATGCAGGGATGAATTAGGATGCTGACTGAGGCTAGGAGTGGGGCCAAGTTTTGGTTCGGCCATGGATTCTCTGGGTGACTATAGGTAGGACAGTTAGGTCTATTATTTCAGAAGTCTATACGTTGAGCACTGAGAAGCCTTAAATATGTAAGTCAATGCAATTTAGTCTCAATAGGCATTTTTACACATGCAAGTGCCGCAGTGCCAAGCGTCCGGTGCTGCAACTCTTGCAGGTGTATAAATGGCAAAATGTGCGTCAGAACTGAGAAAATGGCAGTGGCACGCTTTTGAACTAGAACATTTGGAGGTGCTTCAGTTGCACAATGCTGCCATTTTCTGTGCGCTGTTGTGCATTTTGCTGCTTATACAACTGCATGCGGCGCAGCGCAATTTGCATTAGCTCATGTGCGGAGCTCATGTGCATGAGCTGATGTGTGGAGCAGACTTGATTTATCGAGTCTGCTCCGAAGCGGCATCTCTCCAGCATGTCATGGGACAAAAGAGTATGTGTCTAAATAAATGCATGACTCACTTTGGAAACGGAAAGAGTATATTTGAATGATATGGCCTCCTGAGGTCACTTCCAACCTGAGGTCCCTTCTGACTACATGACCTCCTGGGATCCCTTCTAACCCTAATTTTTTACAATTTTCTGATAGCAGTGAATGTCTCTAAAACACTCTCACCGCTGTTTTCCCCACTTTGGAGCCTGCAGAGCAGAAATTGGTAGGAGAGGTTTATTGTCTGGCGGCAATCTCAAGAGTGGTATGGAGCCAGTATCGATGTATTGTTAGGCACACAGGTCCTATTGAAAGTTAATGAGAGCTTTGGTGCAAAGGTTTTAGGAGCTTGTGAAAATCTTACCCTTTATCTTTGTTAGGAGGGGGCATGAGGAACTTGTCTTTTTCTGAGAGAATTTTAGTGGCACTTTTGGAGAAGGCCATGCTCCTCCCATGCCTTTTAATCTTTGAGAAGGCCAGCTAGCAATTAAAAAAATGTACCTCTCAATAAAAGCAGTTACCTGTTATTTCACTCCCAATACTATGGGTACAGGAAAGGTTTGGTCCTATACTGAAATGATCATATCTTCTCCCACCTCTGTTCTAATTGGCCTGTACATTATATTCTTTCCTTCTCCATTTTACCATTTTTAACTCAGGGTAGCAGCAGAGAAAATTTGAGCCTAAAAGTCTTTTGAAAGCAATGATGAGATTGGCCTGGGAATGTTTAAACTGGCTGCTGAAGGGTCATCAGTTCATTTAAGTGACTTGTTAACTTAACAGTGGAGCCCAAAGGGTGTCCCATCTATTGATTAACTCTGAGGAAGTCAGGATGCTCTGGTAAAGAGAGGGAAGTAACATGAAATTGTCTTGTCTGTTAGAAAACCTTTAACAGAGGGGAATTTCAGCTTTTTCAGCACAACAGAACACTCCCCTGCATGTAGCTGGTCTGCTGATTCAATTTGTTGAAGGGAATAATTTTCCTGAAGCAAGTGGTTGAACTAATCTTCTGACTGATGATGGGCAACCATCAACTCAGCTGGCCAGGAGCTTTCAGGAAATGGATTAGGCTAAGGAAGCAAAATGGTTTAAAATTATACCCAGATCTATAAGATGCTCTGTAGTTTGGAAGATATTATGTGTTTTGCATGTTTATTTGGTAGGGATTAATATATGTAAGGAAAAACACAATATCCTTTTGTGGAAACCACTCATGAAAATGCTCCACAAGAGGTCACGCTTTACAGTATTCTAACTTTGGATCCTGAGAGATTCCTAAATAGGAGATATTAGAGCGCGATGCCATGGGACTGAGATAAGTATCCTTGGTGAGACTTTAACAGGTCAGGAGTCTCTCAGATTCTTATTTTTTAATGTTAAATCAAATTTATTCCCTAGGGGACTCCTATCCATTTTTAGGTCTTTCTCTGCAGAGAAAAAACATTTTATGCTTGGATGGAAAGATAGCCCAATCTATTGTGTGGGGTGTTGTTGCTTTCACACAATTATATGTTGTGACTCAGAAGTTTGTTCTCCAATTCTGGTTTTTCAAGACTATAACCCCAGGCAGGGGGGTGACCCAGAGCATGAAGATGGACCTGGTAAACAAGTTGAAGAGGTGGTAATAAAACCTTGTGGTGCCCATGAAAGACAAAGGTGGCACAATACATTGCTCTGATTACTGGACTCCAGAAACTGAGAAGGGATGACTGGTAAAGAAGGACGACAACAGTTCCAGTTCACAGCAAGTGTTGAGGTTTCAAAACTTCCTTTCCTGCCATGTTGCATGGCAGTTCAAAGACCAGTGTGGGATATGATAATCTCTAAGTCACATTCCTGCTCTGGCTGATTCAGATCAGCATTTTGATCCCAAATCAAGCAAGGCAGTTACTTCAACCCACTGACAACGCGTAGGGGGTCCATGAAGGTGCACATGCACCCCCTGAGATTGGCCGTGTACTCCCTGGAAGCACCAGCCATGAAACCAGAAGTGCCGGCGGAAGTGCACTTCCAGTTTCTCCCCTGGTGGTTCTGCGCTTGCTGACTGGCCGTGGCCCCCTCCCCACCCCAGCCAGTGATTTGGCACCCCCCCTAGACTTGAGAGGCACCCGTCACCCATGCCAACCCAAATGTCTTATATCCCAGCTCAGTAGCATAAACCACAAAGCTAGAAAGTCAGAGTTTCTATTTGTTTTGTCTCCTCTACCAGCCCTGGATTCAAAACCTGTCCACTGAACGTTTAATGGAAACTTCTGCTCATTTTGAAAATAATTCAGCTTTGATAAAGATACAAATTTGCTAAGGTTTCATTTCGGCAAAAATATTCCAACATTTCTTTTGTGTTCTAATCCTGGCAGACTCCCAAGTGGCCCTGAGTGAGTCAATGTAACGAATTATCTGGAACACCCATCAAATTTAGCTAAGGCAGATGTGGGACATTCAATTGAGGTTCTATGAGCTTGATCAATCTGGAAGAGCTCTAGGACAGAAGTTCAATAAACTGATTTTAGCCTAAATCAGTTGAGTCTGAGACTACTTCCATCCAGGTTTATCTAAAACTGGTTTTGGCCATTTTGAAAGCAGTTCATGTGCAATTAACTTCTGTTGTGTTACAGATTTGAACTGGTTTCCAATCATTTATACTGGTTTGTGTGTAATTTCTATCCCTAGCCAAGGTGTTTCAACGGACAAAACTAAAACAATCAAAATCATTGTAGGTGTCTGCAAATGTAGGCTGTTTTCTCTATGAATCCCTTTCCCTATCAATAAAATGGGGATGAGGTTCCCTACCCACCTCCGTAGAGTGTACAATAGCGTGAGTGTATATAGTGATTTGAAAATGAAAGCAGCTATATAACTTTAAAGGTCAAAGGTGCATAAAGAAGAAGAGGCAGTGTAAACCACCTGAAATATTTCCTAGGTTACCTACAAGAGTGAGAATGTTTTTGTCGCTGTTGTCAGCTCTGCCTCTCAGAACAGAATATGACATTCCTGAGTACTTCTACTAACCAATGTAACTAACAATTTACATTGCTGTGATTCGGGTACCAAGAAACTACCAATAACAATGTCCACCTTTGTTCCTGTGTACCTACACTTAGCCTTAGATCATGTAAGGATTCAACTGACATGCGTTGGGGGGAAAAAAGAAATCTTATGGCACAATAAATGTGAATAAAAATCTCCCATGCAAGGCATGAATGGAAACTTCTGTTTACCACATACCATGTACAAAAGATGTTGACCTCACTCTGAATGATTAAAAAAAAATGGCACCTAATTTACCAGTACTATCTCTAGTATCAACCTGCATGTGTGTATACACATCTATTTATATAAATAAAGAAAGAAAATTGAAAATATATTTAAGGGCTAAGTGATTTAAGCATCAGGTTTGAAATAACAGAGGCTTGATTTTTTTCTATTAAAGCTAGGGCCTTCATATGCTGACAGACTAGTTCACTGAGAATTAGAATTAGCAAAAACAATAAATGAGAATGAGACTCTCAAACTTGCTAGAACTACATTTGCAAATACCACAGGGGACAACTTAACATTTTCTCTCTATGAATTAAGTATGATGCAATGTACAGCTTAGGGAAGGGACTTCTAAAAATACGGTCCCATCTTTGTATGGTCACCGATGATATTGTGAAGCCTGTTAAGTTTTGCCTTTGTGCCCTGGGCCTTAACAGTTTTGTGCTATGGAAGTAATTCTGTATGGTGCTAAACATCTTACTGAAGCTACTGGAAACTGAAAAGTACTTACCTGAAGGATTACAGCCATGTTGTCACCAGTTCCCAAGCGCATATCAATAATGCAATATTTACATATACATTAAGATAGCTTGAGTGTATTTATCTATTCTCTTTTGAAGTGAGACTTCTTTGGTTGATAAATATATCCTGTTAATAAGTATGACAACAACTATGGGAGCTGACTGTGAAACTATAGTTACAATTTTAATTTCCTGCTAGTTAGGAATCCATTCATGTGGGGAAAAAAATATCCCAAGAAATATTACAAAGAAAATGGTCAGTGCCAGAGGGACCTTTTCTCAATATATCTAATAATTTTGGGATAATCTGAAGGCTTGTCTACTTAGACAATTGACCAGAACTGCGAGTGGAATAATTATTCTGCTGTAGCCACAGCATAACTCCACTTTGTGTGGATAGTTTATTCTAGAGCAATAGGGTGTTTTTACACATCCTCCGGGTTGGTTTGGGGTGGGGGCTGGGGCTGCAGGGGGTGGCTCCGAGAGCTGCTCTAATTAAATCGCCCTCAGTGTCTCATGTATTCAGTGTCCTGAGCTTCAAAATGGCGGCATGGGTGTTTTAACTAAAGCTCAGTTGACCAACTTTAGTTAAAGCACCCCTTCCTCCATTTTGAACTGCAGGGTTGCTGAATACATAAGATATTGAGGCTGCTGGAGTGCATTAATTAGCATACTCCAACAGACTCTATGAATCAAGTCTGCTCCAAGGAAGGTGCTTCCCCACACATCTACAGGCACCCATTATGACATTATCATGACATAGACAAGGCCTTGGATAAGTGACTTCATCTGTGTCTTTCTCAAGACAGAACTCCAGGCCTAGGATGCCTCTATCCATTTTACTTACTGTGTCTCTGTTGTATTTTTGCCAATGGACTTTATCTATTTTGGAAGGTTCTGGTGCCCTGTTATGCATGTTTTTCTTCTTAATTAGCTTCACATTCATGCAATATAAAATTAATACAGTAATGTATAGATCAAAGCTCATCAAGGACACCCAACCAAGACTTTAATAGCTAATAGCTAAATATTTAGAGTTTAAGCCTGCAGGTTTGAGCACTAATGGATCATACTCTAATAAGTATCACACTGTTCTCAATATTACATTTTACACATGATTATGAAAAGAACCTTTATCACGGAAGAGCATGTCATCCTTTGCTTATAACTTCCACTTGTACTGTTAGTTTTTCAACTGTTCAAATAGAAGTGATGTTTTGGTAACAGCTTGTTGAGAGAACTCCATGTTTTCCCAGTATGTACTTGAAGAAGATTAATGAGTCCCACTAACATGCCAAGTCAATCTGTTCCTTCCTGTCAGTCAACTCCCATAGAACAAGGATGTCTGCCTCGTCGTGTTTTCAAGCAGACACATAGCAAAGAGTTTAATTAAAACACTACCACAAATGATCATGAAATACATTCCAAAAGGCTATTAAGTAGTATTGTAACACTAAAGCCTGTGGCTGTTGCTCCAAGTCTCTCTTTATACCTTTAGCTAAATTGTTTCTTCCTGCCATTGGTTCCAAACTTGATCTCTTTTGACACTCAGCTGATCTCCTAGTTCCTGTCCCTGGCTCCTGATCTTCAGCTTGTGTTTCAGTTCTGTGATCTCAGCCCTAATTGAGCTAGACTTCCCCAGTGCCAGTCCCCTCCAGGGTGACCAGTCAGCCCTATGTTCCTCGGTTCATGAAACAAAAAAGGTGCCTATCAAACAGGTACTGAGTTTTGTAAAGCAATTAGAATGGTCCAAAAAAGAAGGGGGAAAGACGTTCCAGACCTTTGTAAAACGGTACTGCTGAATTATAAACAAGATCATTGAACTGAAAGACCCGGGCAAGGGAAGAGATGCTAAGATGCACAATTCAGGAGTACTGAAGGCCTTGATTACCTTAAATCCCTAAAGCAGGTTGTCTGTACTCAGAGACAGAAGAACATGCTCTTGAAGCTGGCTAGCTAGTGAAGGGTACCATGAGTCTGATGGACACTGGTGTGGACCTGAAGGCAGATGACTTGAATCAGAATGCCTGCTGGGCCTCCCTACTCCTTGGAAACTGCTGCCTTCCACGAACCCATCATATA
The DNA here is from genome assembly GCF_001723915.1 of Gavialis gangeticus. Classification (NCBI taxonomy): domain Eukaryota; kingdom Metazoa; phylum Chordata; order Crocodylia; family Gavialidae; genus Gavialis; species Gavialis gangeticus. Next base: position 34,037,428 of record NW_017729008.1, read on the forward strand.
AGAGCCATGTCAATCATCTTTGATCACACTTACTGTGAATAAGCCAGTAAGGTGGCAGTACAGGCCATAAGACGGGGTTCATGCCTCATCTTCAGTTATGCTGCAGAGTTTCAGTGTCTTCTGTTTGAAACATGGTGCATGAACCAGCACGATGTTTACATTTTCACCCTGGCCTTAAGGACCAAATAAAAGATTGACTGTCTTGGACTGATTCCTCTAGATGGTTAAGTGCCTTCAATGAACTTAGTATAAAGGTAGATGACCAGGTGCGGGAATGTTGCTCAAGGAACCACATGTCTACAGTGTGGTGGTGGCATATCTCAGTGGGGATGGCCCTGACCACATCTGAAAACCTGAAAATACACTAGTGAAAATTTCTTCGGGGCATCTTTATCAGTGCATTTCTGGGTTTGGAGCATGGGTAGGGTGTACTTTGAGGCTGTCCTGGATTAAATATGCTGCTGCCACTATGTAGACATGCATGAAGAAGTCCCTCCAGCTTCTTTGTCCCTTCCTAGGGGCCCATGGACAATAGGGCCTTAACCAGAGTCAGCAAAGCCTCTCTCTCCAGGCCCACTCAGGTCCTTTCTCTGGTTAGCATAGATCCACCACACAATGAAAACAGCTTATTGCTGAATTTCTCTTATTGCATATTGTCATGGGTGCCGATGAGCAAGGGTGAGTGTGGTTTTGTTGCTGATTTAGGCTCAAAGAAACTAGGGCCACTTCTGCTCACAGTTAACTTGTCTTAAGAACTGATTCATCTGCACTGATTTTTGGTAATGGGCAAGTTCCCTAATGGACATGAGACTTTTGATATATATAAAAAAATGTTTAACTCCTGGCTATATAACATGCTTCTGAATGGCATCAAAATAAATTTGGTGATGGAAATGCCCTCTAGTCTCAGCCTCTACCAAGTTACTTAATAGTTCTGTTACACTGTGAAATGTATTGTGCTTTTCAAACACTGTTACAGAGTCCCTGGTGTAGACAGGAACCCCAAGTCCTATTCCTATAAAAATATACTGGAACATGCCCAAAAATATACAGCAGCATACCTATGCATACTAATATGTAGTATCACTCTTTGACAACTTGTCTGGGGAAACCAAATGCATGTGCAAAACATAGATTGTGAGAAGTATTTGCACTGCCTGTGCTCAGTATATATTGCAGGACCAGAAATGCATGAGTCCAGCTCACAGACACAAAGTCCCAGAAACCTTGGATCCTTTGTACACTTGCTTGTAAGACATCCTTAGCTCAATCTAAATTCACCTCTAACCTCTGCTGCACACAAGACACATGACACATTCATTCATCTATTGTATTCAGATCATGGCCAGTTGTGAGTTGTAGCCTGTCAGGAGGTGGTTGGGGGGATCAAGGGGCCTCCTTCCTTGCACCAGCCCCTTCAATGGGCCACCCTTATATTTGGCCCTGTCCTCTAACCACAATTCAGTCACCAATTACTCCACAGACCTGGCATAGAGCCCATGAGAAGCCCCAGCACAAGGGGACAGATCCACAGAATTGCAGCCCTGGCACCCAGAAGACCAATCCAGGAGCTCCAGGGCTAAGCACTGTGCTATGCAGAGCCCAGCATGGTCCCCCTTTCCACCTGAGAAGGAGCTGCATGGCGGAGTCCAGATCAGCCGTGGGCCTGCATGGAGCCAACCCTGTGGACTCAGTGGCTCGGCCAATACCATAAGGCACCGAGGCCATGGTCTATGGTGTGCTGAAAGGATTTTTTGGCTGCAGTTACAGAATCCTATACTGCAAAAACATGTGGGGGGATATGTTGTCAGGAGGGGCACTGGACATCCAAGCTGGGGCAAGCAGACAGACACCTGGGGACCTTCAGGGCCACATGGTGTGTGGCCAGCTGCCTCCTTGATTGAGGGTTAAGAACAACTTGAATTTACAGCCCAGGTGGAGCATGTGGTATTGCCAGAATCACAGGGAATCTGCTGAAACCCCCTGGGAATTTCAAGAATGTGGAGGTGATGTGACCAGTGGAGCCCAGGTGACACAGGAGCAGGAGCCACAAGCCTCTGAAATGAGAGTGAAATCAAGTGTCCCAAACCACACCTTTGTGCATCTGCCACCATTTCCATCCATCCATCAACCCTTCCAGCCTTCCACTCACTCCCTCTCAGCCAGAAACCGCACCCACCCATGGACACTGCTGCAGACCACAGAAGAATTCATCCCATTGGCTGTCAACAGCCAAGCCCAGGCACCAAACTGCGATTACAGGAAAATAAAGGAGCTCATCACCATCTTGGGTGTGAAAGACATCAAGTACAAGGTCCAGATAGGGCATTGAATCAGAGATGTCTTCAAGAGCATTACCCAGCAGATGCATGCACAACAGAGATTGGTTGCAGTGCCATGCCAAGACCGTGTTGATGAAGAAACATTATGACTGCATGCTTGACACTACAAAGAGGTCCAGGTGCGGGAGGCAGAGTTTGACATTCTAGAAGGACCTGTGCTGCTTCCTCATCCAGAACAGGGCAGTCCCCCCACTCCCATGGGACCACAGATGTTCTGGAGGAGTTGCCTGTAGGGACCCCAGTGGAGGAGTAGAGGACGCTGGGTGACAGGGCTGGGGGACATGACTTATGAGGAAAGACTGAGGGAACTGGGCTTATTTAGTCTAGAGAAGAGAGACTGAAGGGACTTAATAGCAGCCTTCAACTACCTGAAGGAGGTTTTGAAAGAGGATGGAGCTGGACTGTTCTCAGTGGTGGCAGATGACAGAACAAGAAGCAAAGGCATCAAGTTGCAGCAAGGGGAGTTTACATTAGATATTAGGAAGAATTTTCTCACTAGGAGGGTAGTAAAACATTGAAACAGGTTAACCAGAGAGGTGGTGGAAGCTCCATCACTGGGGGTTTTTGAAACCCAGCTAGACAAAGCTTTGGCTGAGATGATCTAGTTGGGGATGGTCCTGCTTTGAGCAGAGGGTTGGACTAGGTGACCTGCTGAGGTCCCTTCCAACCCTAACTTTCTATGATTCTATGAGGGGAGGCCCTGGGACACCGTTCCCCACATAGGGGCCAGCCATGGCCTCCAGAGCAAGTGTTATCACATTCCAGTACACCCCTCCCAGAGGCATGGAGTCTGTACCAGCTGTGCAGGACCCATGACAACTCTTCTGATGAGCCGGGCCCTGTGAGAGGATGCTGTGCAACCCATGATGGTAAGGTTCACTCCAGCACCGTGTGGTCATGATGGAGACCCAGGCCCTAGGGGGATGTGGAACCCTTGGGGGGGCCAGAAAGGGGGAAAGTAGGGGCAGCAGGGAGAACTGAAGCTGTTATAGGCCACCCCCTGTGGTCATAGCTATGCATGTGTATCCAGAAGTGTGGCCACCCCATATACACAGAACTCATGTGTGCGAGGTATGGACATCCCCCCCTCAAAACACACACACTAACACACACACACAGAATCCAGGCACCTGGGATACACACACACACACACACACACACACACACGCATGTGCATGCACACACATGCGCGCGCACACACACACACATTCACACCTGTACTTAGCCTTAGATACCTAAGGACTACATAAGCATCTCTGAAAGTGAGGTCCACATGTCAAATAAGAAAATTCTCCTGCAACCTGGCTTTAGTAATGTTTTGGACCAAGACCACAATGTTATTCCTCTTTCCACTCCTGTTGATGTCTGTTTCATTGAAACAGTTCCCAGTGCATGAAAGTCTTTGGTTTCCTGCCATACTAGATGTCTTCCAGGTAATGCTCATTCACTCTGAGACTCTCAGAAACTTTATGATCTTGAGCTTTGCCAAAGATCATTGGATACTGGTGTGTGCGAAGCAATCCTTAGTCACTGATGGGTCCATCCATGCATTAGGTATGATCACATGGGAGATAACTCCTGAAATCTCCTCCCATGGATACTGGAAGTTCCTGTGGTTTGTCCTCATCTGCATCTTGTACTTCCTGATTATCCTAGGTACACCCTGGCTCTCATTGGATGGCCCTCATATTCAGTGGAAAGCTGAGAAGGTTCTGTCCAAATCTGCACCCTCAGCAGGTCTGTACTCTGAAGGCTGATCTTTTTATCACAATTAAGTTATACTAATGGGTGAAAAATACTGTTCAAGAACAGATTCCTGTATTATCTACAAGGAACTCCAGGTAAACAAGGTCAGGCTTCCTGATCAGCTCCAAAGAAGTCAGTTCTACATCTGATCTCCCCAAATAACGCCCCCCCATCGCCTTTATGAACAAGATATACCACTTCTTGATATGGAGATAATCTATCCTTCAATATAGGTCCCATATTCTATTGTAAGCTTTGTGAAAAGGAAAATATTAGATGCAATCAAAGAATGTATAGACCACATTTATCAAATTTAGTGCAGCTATAAAGCTCCAGATACATTTCCTGACACAGGTTTCTGTCAGTTTGTCTTTTTTACATACTCCCATTATTGTTATTTTCAAGAATTGAATGGTATAAGAGGAAAATGGAAAAATATGAGAAATAAGTGTGCAATATGTGTATAACTTTGATATACTGAAAGAAATTACTTAAAAGGCACTTAATTAGTAGTGGAATGCAGAAATATAATCAATCATCAAAACAAACAAAACAAAAATCCCACCCTGAAGAAAATCACTGAAGAAAGTTGGTATATATAACAAGTAGTTATGCTACTTACCAGCAGTCAATAGAAAGAACAAAGAAACTGGGGAAGCATGCAAATATCCAATTGGAAAATAAGAAGGTGACCTCTTCCATTCGCCTTGCAGCAGAGTACAAAACATGAGGCCACCACGTTGAATCTTAAAGTTTAATTGAGTCTCTCAAGGGAGATGCAGAACCTTTATAGCATTACTGGGTACCAGTATGAAATTACCAGCACTAACTAATGAGATTTCCATTCAAAGGCTATTTTTCTTTGTTTTTGTTGCACTTCAGTAACAGAAAGTCACCTGACTGAACCTGCATTCTTTCTAACATATCAAGGATATTTCAGAACACAATGGAGATGTAATGATACAGCCATTGAAGTGTCTAATAGATTGTCCTAAAAGAACCCTCAAATATGACTTTTAAATTATAATCTTGATGCTGTAAATGTATCCCTTTCAACTAAACTGGTTCCTTGTCCCTTTCATAGATTTTCATAGACATTAGGGCTGGAAGTGACCTTGGAAGATC
>NW_017729008.1:34043547-34066473 GCF_001723915.1 Gavialis gangeticus
CAGGTCCCTTCCGACCCTAGAAACTATGAAACTATGCTGAACAATACGGGTCCAAGGACAGAACCTTGGGGGACCCCAGTGGTCACAGGGCACCATAACGATTGACTTCCATCAACCACCACCCTCTAGGTCTGACCACGGAGCCAATTCCCCAGCCAGCGGATTGTGGTGGACCCAAGGCCACAGTTGGCCATTTTTGCCCAGAAGTGATCATGGGATGCAAGACTGAAGACTTTTCTGAAGTCAAGATGTATGACATCAGTCTCCTCTCCCTTGGTCAGGTGATAGGTTACCTGGTCGTAGAAGGAAATGAGATTGGTCAAGCAAGATCTACCCGCAAGAAACCCATGCTGGGTATCCTTCAGGATACTGTCGCCAGCTAGTCTGTTAAAGATGGCCTGCTTGATAATCTTTTCCAAGACCTTCCCCAGGATAGAGTTCAGGCTGATGGGCCTGTAGTTTGCCAGATCCACTTTCCTCCCTTTCTTGAAGATAGGCACCATATTGGCCTTCTTCCAATCTTCGGGCACTTCACCAAAACGCCAGGAGTTCTTGACGATCCATGCCGGGGGCTGGGCTATGATGCTTACCAGCTCCTGAGTACCTTGGGGAGTAGATTGTCAGGGCCGGCTGACTTGAAGGTGTCCAGCGTGGCAAGGTGTTCCTTCACGAGGTCAGCATTGATAGGCAGGGGATCTCCCTCAAGGAATCTCCCTGTCCCATAATGGACACGGGTGTTCCGTGGAACTGATGAAAGACCGACGCAAAGTACCCATTTAATAAGTTGGCTTTTTCTTGGGTGCCGGTTGTCAGTTGTCCCATCTGGTTTAGCAGGGGTCCAATGTTGCCCTTGCTTTTCCTCCAGCTCTGCATATATCTGAAAAAGGGCTTTTTATTGTCCTTGATACTTGTAGTTAGCTGGAATTCCATCGCAGCCTTGATTTTTCTAGTTCGCTCCCTGCAGGACTGGACCAGTGCGGAATATTCCTCTTTGGAGGTGGATCCCATCCTTTGTAGGCCTGTCTTTTTAGCCGCAGAAGGTCCAAAAAGCCAACCTATTACATGGGTACTTTGCATCAGTCTTTCAACTTTTCCATTTCAAATGAAACACTGGGAAAGAAAGAAAAAAAGCAGACTCTTTTCATAAGAGCCCTGTAAGATAAAATGCATTGGAATAGCTAAACAAAATTAATAACTGATTGTTATAGGTTAATATTTTGACATCTTGATGGGTTTTTAGTGTAGAATACCTATGTGAACTCAGCAGTGCTGCCTTATATGAACTGCTGGCAAGACTGCATTAGTTGTTATTATATACCTAGGACATCTCATATCCAAACATAATCTATGTACCATCTTTAAACTGTATACTCTATGTCCATGTGGTTTTAGTGACTTAGAAACACTTGTTTATTGGTTAAAAATTACCTAAACATCCAGGACAATAGCCAAGTATTATCCCAAGTAAAACCATCCTGAAATGATACCAGAGTTAAATGCCAGAACTCAATCCCCAGAACTCTGCATTAAATTATATTGAGGGTAAGGATTTCTTAGGGTGATATCTTTTATTGGCCCAACTGGGCATGTCTACATGAGATACTTGATGCACAGTAGACTAATTCTACTGCACGTGTGTGTCACAGCAAAACCTGTGCTAATGCACTAATGTGCAGTAGAATTAGTCTGCTGCACATTTAGCATCATGAAAAGACTATGCGCCTTTGCTACTGCACAGTAGCACATCATATTAGAGATGTTAGTATGTAGCACCTCATATTAGAGATGCTAAACTTAATGTTCAGTAGCAACAGTGTATTAATGCACATGTAGATGTGCCCACTGTGTAGTAGAGTTAGACAAGCTTTTGAATGCAAGACATTCTTTGTTAGGTGACCTGTCTTAAGCACTGACTCAGGTGACTTGACAAAGAATATCTTTCATTTGAAAGCATTTCAAAGCTTGGGTCAATAAGAGATATCACCCTCAGAAATCCTTACTTCTTGCATAATTTCTGGATCATCATAGTTACAACGTCACTCTTAAATTCCACACAAATATCAGTCCCAATGTTTACTAAATTAGCTTTCAGCTTTAAATCTGACTTAGCAGATTCACAGTTTGACCCTCATATGGCCTAACAATATTTAGCATAAGGGCGGCATGGGTCACTGAACAAAGAATAAGCCCCAGCATTTCTGACTCCCAATCCTGTGGTCTTGTCCTGAGAAGATACTTCCCCCATAACAAAATAGGATCAATACCTTGATTCATCTGGATGGCCGATTTAAGTAAGGCATAGATCTCTGTGGTGGAAGTTAATGAAGACTGATTGCTTTGCAGATTGTTAATTCATTTTTCTTTAAGTAGGGGAGTGGGGCTGCAATTAATCATGGTTTTTCACTTCTCTGTCTTGTAAGAGATTGGAAAGTAACCAATAGTTACCTGTTCTACTACTCCCCCCCCACCACAATAAAAAATAAAATAAAATCAAAGATATATTCCTAATTGGCCATTTTGAATCCTATACAAGATAAGTATTCAGACGTGGCAGATGCAACTTTTTCTCCTGTTTTTCTCCTGTGAAATGTGAAGACAAGACTTTAGAAAAGGCCACTCAATCTGTGTCTGCCAAACTAATCAGAACAATCGTAATGCTTAAAATAGCTTTCAGTGTCTACAGTGTAATATATCTGCCTCCTGGTTATAACACTTCAGAGTTTGCAGCACTTTTGCTGTAAAAGATAGAATGAAAATGTTTCATGCGCTGTAACTTGCATGCTGCTTCTTCTTTCTTAATAATTAAAAAACTTCTCAGACCCAATGTACATGCTCTAACCAAAATGATGCCACTCAGAATTAATTGCATGTCTGCTTAAGATTGTTCCTCAACTGTATTAAAATCTGTCCAGTAAAATGATATGAACTAAATTTGCCATAATGCTAATTTACATTGCCATTAATGAGAATACAAGTTTTAAATCACAGACAAAGAAGTGCTATTGTGCATCCAGCTTATTTCTGTCCCACTCAGGCTGATAAGACATTCTCCAGACAATTGTAATTATGAGTAATTTGTAAAAGTAAGAAGAGCTGCTTTTTATTAGAGGCAATAAAATCAATTCTTCATTCAATTATCTTTCCTGTATATGATATGATAGCTGCCCCTGGGTGAATGCAACAGGGAAAAAGCGACACTAAATTCTAAGGACAAGGTCTTTTTTAAAAATCAGGAAAAGAAAGAAAGGAACAACAGGAGAAAAATAAGCACTGAACCAATTTTGTCCCTGTTCTGCCCTTCCAAAGATAAGGACAATGTAATAAATAATTATCTGGCATCACTGCTATTGTCATCCTCTTTCTTTAAAGCCCCAGTTGCCTCATATTTGCTTAACTTTAAGCACACATATAGTCCCACTGACCTAAGAGTAATTTAGACTTGGTTAAGTTGAACATTCATGTAAAACTTTGTAGGATCAGGGTCTCAGGCAAGAAGAACACTAACGACACAATTAACTTCAAGAATGTAAAAAGTCCTCCTGAAATCCATATTAAGGATGAGCTTCAGTACTTAGCTGAGTGAATGCTTAAGACAGTGGTTCTTAATCTTTTTAGATTAAAAGAACCCTCAGTTGGACTTGGGGCATCCTTGGAAGATACCAACTCTTGGTTTTTGCTCGCTTTTTGACTACAGGAAAATAATAGAGCAAGTCTCCTGTTGCAAAGCACAGGTCAGAATGTTTTTAACACTCTGGATTCTTATTTGAAATCTCTATATTTATCTTGTGAATTCTGTTTGTACACTTAATAAGATTAACATTGCATAGCACCCTGTGGCACCCCTGAAAGTTATAGCACTATGGCTGAGAATCACTGGCTTAAGAGAACTGGATATCTTCAGTTTGATAATATGTGCATGTTTATGCCTTAAGATGAGGATATTCCAGGTGGCTAATAAGAAGTACAATGGGTGGGTTGGAGATATTGTTGATGAAAATACAAATGCACTTTTTTTTTCTTTATTTGGTTTGTGGAAATTTCCAATATTTCCAGCCAATTATAAAGGTTTGTTGGGTTTTTTTGTGGTGTGGGGAGGGGCAGGAGGAAGTAACAAAATGATATTTCTTTTCCTTTTTACATTTTGAAGGTTTTGAAATCTTTCATTTGTCTGTAGTTCTGCAGAATAGTGACACGGCACCCATGGCACAGAGGCAATGGCGATTTCTGTTTGCTGGTACAATCATGATTGCTATTGCGAGGCTGTTGGCAACAGACATTTTTTTTCCATCCCCACCTCTGAAGTCGGTTCCTGGGATGGTTGCCCTGGTAAACCCCTGCTGTAGTTACAGATTTATGAAAGAGTCTTTTTCTTTTGTGCTAGGGACAAAGGAGTTTGGATGGGTTTAAAGGACACAGGTGAAAATGAAGACAACAGGGGTGCTATCAGAGAATAACAGCCTCTTGGATAAGGTACTACCCTGGCTCATGGCATATCCAAATTCAGTTCCTTACCTCTATGTCTAAGGGGTTCATGAAAGATGACTATGATCAGTCAAATGTATGCAAATACCCACACTTACAAACCGAAGGAGCCTGCATCTTCATTTGAAATTTTGTAGGGGTCCACAAATTAAAACAGGTTGAAAACCACTGCTGTACACTCCATGTTTATGTATAGGCAAGTTACTTATGGCCAGATTTACAAAATGTATTTAGGGGGCTAGTGAGTGATGGCTAGAAAATGCTATTTAGAGATTTGCTTTTGAACTGGCTTGTAGGTAAAGTAGATATGCATTAGAACAATGGTCAGGGCAACAGCAAGGGTTAATTGATTTCTAAAAGCCTGTTGGTGACAAAGTTTCCTTCAAGGCCTACTGTGTCTGACACAGGAAAGCAGACACACAGGCTGGGAATTTAAAGACATGTACCACATTGTTTCATAACAGAGACAAGGTACTCTGCAACATTGAGGCCAGTCACAGAGCCCAACTGCACAACCCTTGGGATTTCTGGTTTTAGAGACAGACCAAATTAGGAGACACCAGAAATAACCAAATTAGTATGTGTGTATGTGATGGGTTTGTGAACCAAAGGAATAGCCTGACAGGATGGAACCTGAATAGTATGATGACTACAGGGAGACCAATCAGTGATACCCAGAGATGAAGAGACACCAAAGGAGGAAAAAGATACAAAAGGAGGGATTTCAGAACAGCAAAGGGTCCCTGGGAGCAGAACACAAGGCCACTATGGACAGAGGATATACCACCAGCCCATCTCACCCACCTTCCTTGGGGTGGGGGTGGGGTGGGGTGAGGTGGGGTGGCAGGAGGGGCCAGCCTTCAACCTCCAGGTAGCTGACATCTGACATTCAAGAGAGAACCTCAGGGTGAAGCTCATGTATTGGCTAGACATACCTTCCCTCTGATGACAGCTCTAGGACTGGTGGGTATAGGATTGTTTGCATTATTCTTATCTGTTATCACTGCGGATCAATAGAATTCACCTATTATCAAATAGAGAGGTTATAGTCAATCTGAGAGTTTGGGTCCTCCCAGAACAAGGTATATGGGTATAAATCTAGTGTTAACACTGGGATTTTTAATGGTGGCTGCAGTCTGGTAGCATCTTTATGGTCCTACATATTTGGGCCTTAGTTTCTTTAGCTCAGCTCCTGTGGAGTTGGCACAAAATTCCCATGGATGATCTTGGCCTCTGGATTAGAGCTATGATGGGGCTAACAGCAATTTCCTAGCCCACAAGGATCTTATGAAATTAAATAATTTAGAAACACATTAGACAGTGGATGGGCAAAAGCATATTGTCTCTTCCAAAGTAATCAACCAAGCTAAAGAGCAAGCAAGACATCACTTTACTGAGATAGTACAGGACATAATAGAGATAAATTTGATGAGACCATATTATCTGAATTTGCTAGCTAAATGCCAACAGTTGTCAAGGTACAAAAATCAATACATAGAATCTATACAGGATGGTTTTGAGTAAATGGGCACTGAATAGTCCATTTCTAGATTTTGCTTTCTGGCAGGCTGCCTCAGATTTTCATGTGTTTATTCGTTGCTTGCACACAGGTTCCTATTGGTTTTTATCATGTACTTATTGTAAGTAAAACTGAAGCAGATCTAAGATGATGGCATCTGCTTTAGATTTCTCAACTGGACAGTCAGTACAAGAACCTTATTTCTTGGATCAGTGGCTAAACATAAATATAGAAAAGAAAACATGTCATTTTGGATCAACACAAAACAAATCTTTTCTCAAAAAAAATGAAAAGGGGAAAAATTATTTGGGGTCAACAAAACCCAAATATGTAATTGTTTGGGGTATTGGTGTGTGTGTGGGGGGTCCTTTTTAAACATGTGTGTACTACATAAATTTTGGCTTTAAAAAATAAGAACTTGTTTTGAAATGAAGACTTGGAACATATTGGCTCATTTCTACCTCTAAGATTTGAAAATGGCCCTTACCTGGCTTTTACAAATCTGATTATGATTTTATTCCACCTGTTCTTGAGACTGTTGAAAACCATTAATAAATTCTCCTTTAAAATATGCCTTTGTTTTGCAGCAGAGTATGGGGAGAGGAGGGCCCACCTACTTATGGCCCAACACCTTAGTGGTTAAAACACTTGACTGGGAATTGGGAAACCTGGGCCAAAATTCCACCTTATTCTGCGGGGGGCTTGAACCACCCTTCCCACTTCCCAGGGAAGTGTCCTAACCACCATGTTTTGTGTTAGAAAAAGCTGAAATATCTTCCATTCTTCTGCTAAAGACTGGCTATGGGTCATAAAAAAATGCAGGAGACATAGGTCCAGAAGGTAAGTAAACAGAATGGAGCTTGACTGCACAGCCTGATAAGAATCAGAAAGACTAGCAAGTATGGAAGATGATCAGCTTGGCTTAGCAGGGAACACTTCAGTGAGCTAAAACTCAAAAAGGAAGCTTACAAGAAGTGGAAACATGGACAAAAGACTAGGGAGGAGTAAAAAAGTATTTCTTGGGTGTGCAGGGATGAAATCAGGGCGGCCAAAGTGCAACTGGAGTTGCAGCTAGCAAGGGATGTGAAGGGTAACAAGAAGGGTTTCTGCAAGTATGTGGGAAACAAGAGGAAGATCAGGAAATGTGTGGGTCCCTTACTGAACAGGGAGGCAACCTAGAGAGGGATAGATGATGTGGAAAATGCTGAAATATTAAATGCCTTTTTTACCTTGATCTTCACAGGCAAGGTCAGCTCCCAGACTACTGCACCTGCAGCACAGTTTGGAGAGGTGAGCAGCCAACAGTGGTGAAAGAATAGGTTAGGGACTATTTAGAAAAACTGGACATGGGGCTGGACACAATGCACCCAAAGGTGCTGAGAGAGTTGGCCGATGTGATTGCAAAGCTGCTGATCATCATCTTTGAAAACTCTTGGTGATCAGGAGAGGTCCTAGATGTTTGGAAAAGAGAAAATATAGTGCCAATCTTTAAGAAAGGGAAGGGGGTCCAGGGAACTACAGACCAGATAGCTTCACCTCAGTTGCTGGAAAAATAATGGAGCAGATTCTCAAGGAATCCATTTCTAAGCATTTGGAGGAGAAGAAGGTGATTAGGAACAGTGAGCATGGAGTCACCAAGGGCAAGTCATACCTAACCAACCTCACTGTCTTCTATGATGAGATAACTAGCTCTGTGGATCTGGGGAGAGCAGTGGATGCAACATACCTTGAATTTAGCAAGGCTTTTGATATGGTCACCCACAACAGTCTTGCAAACAAAGTAAAGAAGTTTGGGTTGGATGAATGAACTGAAAGTTGGACAGAAAATTGGCTGGATCATTGGGCTCAAAGGGTAGTAAGCAATGGTGCAATGTCTAGCTGGCAGCTGGTATCAAGTGGAGTGCCCTGTGGGTTGGTCCTGGTGCCTGTCTTGTTCAAAATTTTCATCAGTAATCTGGAAGATGGGATGGAGTGCACCCTCAACAAGTTTGCAGATCATATGAAGCTGGGGGAAGTAGTAGATATATTGGGGCAACAAGGAACAATGGTGACACACTGACAGAGAGCAGATTTAGGTTAGACAGCAGGAAAAAACTTGTTCATGGTAAGGGTGGCCAGAATTTGGAATGGACTTTCAAGGGAGATGGCGTTCTCCCCTACCTTGGGGGTTTTTAAGAGAAGGCTGGATAGGCATCTGGCTGAGTTCATCTGATCCCAGCACTCTTTCCTGCCCAGGCAGGGAGTCGGACTCGATGATCTGTTGAAGTTCCTTCTGACCCTGGCATCTATGAATCTATGACTGTATGGAGGGTAGGGCTAGGATTCAGAGACACCTTGACAAATTGAAGGATTGGGCCAAAAGAAATCTCATGAGGTTCAATAAGGACAAGTGCAAAGTCCTGCACTTAGGATGGAACTATCCAATGTGCTGCTACAGCTTGTGGACTGACTGGCTAACCAGCAGCTCTGCGATAAAGAAGCTAGGGGTTACGGTGGACAATAACCTGAATATAAGCCAGCGGTGTGCCCTTGTTATGAAGAAAGCTAATGACATATTGGGCTGCATTAGTAGCAGCATTGCCAGCAGATTGAGGGAAGAGATTATTCCCCTCTATTCAGCATTGGTGAGGCCACATCTGGAGTACTGTGTCCATCCTCCCTCCCCCCGGCCTGGACACACAAGTTGGAGAGAATCCAGCAGAGGACAACAAAAATGGCTTGGGCCTGGTGCACATGACTTCTGAGGAGAGACTGAGGGAACTGGGCTTATTTAGTCTTCAGAAGAGAAGACTGAGAGGGGATTTAATAGCAGCCTTCAACTACCTGAAGCGGGGTTTGGAAGAGGATGGAGCCAGACTGTTCTCAGTGGTGGCAGATGACAGAACAAGGTACCATGGTCTCAAGTTGCAGCAAGTGACATTTAGGTTAGATATTAGGAAAAACTTTATCACTAGGAGGGTAGTAAAGCACTGGAACAGGTTACCCAACGAGGTTGTGGATTTTCCATCCTTGGAGGTTTTTAAAACCTGGCTAGATAAAGCCTTTGCTGGGACGATCTAGTTGGAACGGTCCTGCTTTGATCAGGGGGTTGGACTAGATGACCTCCTGAAGTCCCTTCCAACCCTACTTTTCTATGAGTCTATGATCAGTCCCCTGGGAGGGAAGGGAGGAGGGAATCCGGAATTCTGTTCCCAATGCATTTATGCATTTTGTCCCATGACTATTTAACACAAAACAATATAGGATCTCTTTCCTGAGTGTACACACCCATGTTTTGGCCAGGTGGCTGGATATACTTAGTTTTCTAGGAGGAAGAATAGGACTTGGGACTTTGTTTTAAAACTGTCAATAAAAAGTCTAGACTTTTGCAAACATTTTTTTTGTGGCTGAAACTACCATAATTTTGTGAATACTTTATTCATTGAGAACTAATTGGTTCAGGTTTAGTGGTCAGTGTATTAACCAACCAAAGAGACATTTTAACCTGTTTTGTCAAGTGGGTATGACCTCACCTAACCCCAAAACATTTCTTGTGAGAATCTCTTGTCATAAAGGTGAAGGACCTTACTACATTGCCTAGATGCGGCTGAAATATGGCGTTACGCAACCTTCCCTCGCATTGCAGCCCCTGAATCTTGAGTTACAGCATCCTTGTTATTCCACTCCCGAAACTCTCTTAAGTAGTGAACTTGGTATTTGCATAAATTCCCTGAGGATCTAGGAAGAAAATGATCCAAGGCCCTCAGGGGCTAAGTGTGCATGGTGAAATATATGAATAAACCTGTCAGTTTTTGAATCATTAGGTATAGATGGCTTTAGGGTTGATTTTAAATGGGTGTCGGTGTCATGGTTTTGCTTGAGTTAGAGGATGGTCAGGATTAGCTTATGTTATTTTTCTTGTTTGGACAGGGTTAATAGGAGCGTTACCATGGATTGTGTGGGAGTTAATTGTGTTAATAAGGAAGGATTGAAAGGCAGGAGGTGTCTGCTGAATGTCATTTCTATTTTTTCCCCATTTTACTGCAGGAAAGCTGGGTGGCATAAATCAGTGAAGCCTGCATATTGGGTAATAAAATGACTTACAACTGTCTCTCAAGATTATTTTTTTCTTATGAATTAAGAGTAAGGCATACAAGTGTATAAAAGCTGGCACTTCAAAGTATCATCTTTAGATGCATATCACCTCTAATGCATGCATGCAACTCTCATTAATGTTACTGTGAGCCGGAACTGCAAGACAGAGAAAAATAAACCATTCACCTTAAAATGTGTCTTAGGGGCTCAAACTTTTAGAGTAAATTATTTAAAAAGCCTGTGGGAGAAATGTTTTTCAGTCACCGAGGACAGTAAGTGTGTTCTTGTGGTTAAATGGCTGGACCAGGATTCAGGAAATCTGACTCCTTCAAAGCTTGTGTGGGTAAGATGTTCAGGCCAACATTACCAAAAGTTTCCTTTAACTATAAGTGCCCATCTGAAACACAGGGACACAGATTGTCAGAGACGGCAAACACTTTGAGCCCTCAGTTACATTGAATGGGGTTGGAGTAATCAGCATCTGTGAAAATCTGGATGTGGGTATCAAAGCGGTGATCTCAAAACTGAGGTTTCAAAATCAATGGCATGTGTGATGGGCACTCCTGGCTGACACAGCAAGGACTGAACTGAGGACTTCCAAGGCTAAAAGCATAAGCCACTACACTTTGTGCTGAAGAGCGAAAGCTATGTAGCCAAAAAGTATAACAACCTGTATCCTTTATTGATTGGAATGACACAGCGGAAGTCCTGTGATACACATTGGCCAATAGGTTCACCCATCGTTTACTGATAATCACACATCTTCTAAAATCAGATATTTCCTTCTAACCCCCTTTTTAACTTTTCTATAGTTAAGATCTCATTGCCTTTAAATATGTCTGAGCAGGGCAACTGTTTTGCTTTGAACTGTGGCCTGACCAGTTCTCCTAATCTTCCTGTTGACATGATAAATTGTGGTTCAGATTTTGGATGTAGGCACAAGTAATAGGGGTGGAAAAGCCAAAGGAGGTTCAGAGATGATGGCAATAGTGTAGGAGCATGCTGAGATTGTCCCAGAACCATGCAATCCATATTCGGCAAAAAGAGAAGCAATTGCACCAAGGATTTTCTACAGTTAGATTTCATGGAGATTTTAGAAGGTATATATTAGATCTGTCACATCCAACACTGCTGCTGCTGTTTTAATGTAAACCTAATATCTTCAAGTTGCTGTGATATCCTTGCTGTTCAATGGCTGGAAACTGGCCTCTTAGTTTTGTTGTGACATTTTGTCCCCAATTGGTTTTCTCGTACTATGTTTGTAGAGCAGGCCAGGAATCTTCCAATCAAACAACATTTTGCTGAAAAAAAGCCAAGTTATCTAAAACTTAAGTATTTTGTGGAAATATCTTGGTTTTGACACATTTTCACTGAAGGCCATGCTGGTTTCTGTTGGAAACCTTCTGTTTGCTGTAAGATCACCTCACAGGCTGCTGAGGAATCTGGGTTTCTAGGGTCTGTGGTTTTGGGCAGCAGATTGCTGTGGGAGCAGAGAAACCAAGACTTCCATGGTTTGTCATCCTGGTACAGCCCTGGTATCCAACCTGTCCTTGGGCTGGGGAAGACAGTGTTTCCCAGTGTTCAGCACTCCTTGGTGCAGAGCCAGGAACCTGGCAGTCCTGACATCTCTGAGAGCTCCCGTGTGGAGATAGGGCTCAGCACCTAGATTCTTGACTTTGACAGAGGATGTCTGAAAACCCCAAGATCCCTAACTCAAGCTGGGGCTTTTAGGCTCCCAGCCATGAAGCTTGGGTCCTTGAAAAATTGGGGCAAACTTCCACAGCTAGGGTTCTACAGCAGTGGTGCCACATTGACTACATCAGAGCTGCGGACCAAGAGTAGGGGCCAAGAACTTCCATCCTTGGGCTTTCCAGGCCAGCTAGTTTCCAAGTAACTGAAAAATTGACCTTGTATACCATATCAAAAAGCCTACTGAAGTCAATGGAAAGACTCTAGTTAACAGGGGTGGGCTTTTGATCAGGTTCTCTGACCATATGTTATAGTGTATAGTCCTGATCCCCCACATAGTAGTGCAAATTATATCAATCATACCATGTCATACTACATACTGAAATGTGGATTCTGGGATCTAACTTTATGGCATATTTTGGCAACTTTGACAATAGCCAATTTATAACCCTTAAAACCCTTATTTAAATTGAAATTGATTAATTCCCTATTGAAGAACTATTTGTTTAAGCACTGCATATAATTTTCATGAATTTAAAATTCAGGAATGTAAGGTTTTTTAGTAACCAAACTGGGTGAATCTACATGTTCATTTTACTACCGAGTAGACTAATTAGCTATATAGTAAAGTGTTACCATCTACACGTGAGCCAGTATTAGGGATCAGTAAACTAACTGGGTGCCTGTAGATGTGTGGGATGTCTGCTCTGATGCCCTGCAATTACAATGTGTTGGAGTGGACTTGATTAATTAGACTCTAGCAGCCTGGGATATACCAGAGCTACTTTAATTAAAATGCCCCCCTCTTCCCTCCGGAGCATGTATATAGACACCCATGAACTCTGCCATAAGATAGTACTGCCAGGGATAGTAATATCTTATGGTGGGGTCATTTACGGCACTGAAACACACACGTAGACAGTGACTTCAAGTGTAAATTGTGCCCAGTCAGCTCAGACAGCCGGGGGACTGCTGCACCCTGGGTCAAATTGCTGCTGTCCAGGGTGCACATGTAGATGCTGCACATGGGAGCAGTTTACTTTGGCTCAAACTGCTCTGGAGTTCATTGTTTCACATTAATTGCACATGTAGATGCACTCACTGGGTGCATTTACACATGCATTTAATCCAATTTAAGTTTATTCTGTTGTAAACTACTCAGGAGTAAATGCTTTTAGGCAGGCATCTACACATGTGAGGATTAGGGATCAGCTTTGCTGCTCTTTCCACCATGTTCCTACAGCTGCCACTGGGGGGAACTCTAGGCTCCCCTGTTGTTGTGGGGTGGGAATGTCCCCCTGCCCTGGCAACAGGGAGCTCCTGGCCCTGGCTTCTCAGTCAGGGGAATGGAAAGAACTGCAGGGGAGGGGCAGCTAGCTGCTCCACTGGTAGATCAGGGCAGGGGACTGAAACCTACCTCACCCCTGCAGCTCTTTCCAATCCCCTTGCCCCTGAGTCCCTTGGACTCCTGTGGTGGAGCCCACCTTGGCAGCAGGCAACTTGAGCTATCTCCTACCCCCTGATGGACGGCAGATTTTGGTCTTGGTCAGGCATCTATATGAGTGCTACTACGCCATTACTAATCTCAAATAAATTTGCTACTTGCATTTGCAGGTAGCAAATTTACTCAGGATTAGGGAGGTTTACTGTGTAGTAAACATGTGCATGTGCAGATGCACATGCTTACTTTGCAGTAAACTATGCTAATACATTTAAGCGTCTCACAGAGATGCACCTACTGTTAAAAAAAAGGTGTTATATGAAGACAGTGTGATCAAGAGGAGTACTTTGTGTAACTGCTTATTCTCTTCCGTTTTATCAGCTATATGAATCAACCTGCAAAGAATACAACAAGCAAAGCAGTTTCCATGTGTTTCTTAACTATAGGTATGAGTTGAAAACCTTCTGAGTATTGATGCTTCATTACACTGCTTTACATTGTTCTTCTCTGATTTCCAATTAACATATTTCTAGTTTGAAGACTGATGTTTGTATCTTGAGTCTCTTGAGTCTTAGCATTTCACATATTCAGGCTTTTTTTTTTCTTTTAAAGCTACATTTTTTTTTACCAGCACAAAGAAACATGTTTGAGGGTAACAGAGTATTTTGAATTTGATTGCCAAGGAATGGATGCAAGCTACAAGGATATTTTCTTCTTTTCTCTCTTTTTTTTAAGCACACATTTATGCCAAGGACCTTGAAACCTCTTGGGAAGAACATCTTAACAGAAGAATCAAAACATTTCAGGCTTCTCATCATAACTGTGAATTGAAAAATAAGCACTTACACACCATGCTCAGTCACCTAACTGAAAAGGGACTTTCTGTAGGCTGTGTTTAATGACAAAATATAACAAGTATTTGTATTTGTACAATAAGTGACAGCTCATATTGCATGAAACACAGCCACTACCACTAGCCATGAACCAACCAGCTTGAAAAAATTGAGAAAAACCTCGTAGATACTTTTGTTTTCTGCAAACTCCTTACTATCCAAAATTTGGAAGACAACAATACAGAGGTATCAGAAATATTGATACTATTGGAGTTTCTCCCTAGTCTCGCAAGAACTTGGTAGGCAGAGAAAAACCGTGTAAACCTTCCTCCTGTACTGGCCTCCTACTTACGGGATGGTAAACCATGACACATGTGTGTGGGGTGTGGATAGGGAAGCTGAGACCTTCTGTAAGAATGGACATGAAATCATGATACAAAATTAGAATCCAAAAAGGTTCACAAGGACAGGTTATTTGGGCACTGTTATAGGACTGATCTATCAGTATAAAAGTAAATAGTTATAGATAAAGTGACAACTGATGGAGATTGTCAGATATTTTTCTGGGCTTTATATGATCAGTAACACTTTTTGACTTGTACGGCATTTGTTTCCTCTTGCTGCTCTTTATTCAGAGCTCCTAACATGCACATCACTTACAAAGGTAGAACTGGATTAGACTCTCACATACCCTATTTGTACTTCTGTGCCTCTCAATTACCTTTAAAGGGTTTATATCACATAGTGATAGGATTGTCCTACTGGATTTCATTTTTGGGTCACCTAGTTTCCCATTGTCAACATAGTGAGCCTGTCTACACAAGATGTTTACCGTGGAGTTGCCTAAATAATTCCTCAGTAAATGTCTCAGCATCTACATGTGTAGTGCTATTAGGATGAAGTAAACTAATTAAATCCACCATAGGCTGTATGTATACACAAGTACTATTCTACAGTGGAGTTTTTCACTCTGTAGCAATGCACGTGTAGATGCTGATGGGGCTGACAGGGGCAAAGGGTGCTTCAGTGCAGAGGCTATCTACCGGCTAGACCCCACACTGAAGCACTCATGATCCAGACAGCCCCTCTGTAGCACATTGAGTCAGGTTGGAGCAGCCCCTGGCTGGTAGGCTGACATCCCTAGGCTCCCTACCAGCCCAGACTGCTCTGATCCATCTCAATATGCCGTGGTCCTGGGTGCATGTTCATGCAGTGCCTGGGAGCAATGAACTCCGGTGTGATATGCATTAATTGCATGTGCAGATGTGCCTAGTGAGCTACAAATGCCTTCAAATAAGGTACGAGAAATTTAGGCTAACTACAGGCATTCAAAAAGCATGAGGCAGAATTGATCTATGTGATGTGGTTTTCTGTAATCAGTGTAGTTTAGATTGGTAGCCAACAGACACATATTCACTCCTCGATGGTTGGGGCAAATCTTAGACCAGATTTCGCCATTTTTAAACGAGTCTGTGTGTGTTGAACTTCTGTTCTCTTACAGGTATAAACTGGTTTTGTGTGCCAAATTTCTGTTCTGTTGCTGGCATAGACCAGTTTCTGATCACTTATTCTAGTAAAAGTGTAATGTTTGTACCTGGCCTTAGCAGCTGATAGATATGGGAAGATCTAGAGCACTAAACTGTCCTCTAACTCTCTAATAATTAGAAAGTAGGTTAAGCACTGAAGCATATTAGTTGATATTCATTCATTTGGCACTTTGTCAGCCATTCCTTTGGAGGGATGGGGAATTTCTGGCCCAATATATCAAATGCCAATGCTTCTTGACAGCAGACAAATCAATAAGATGATTCTATTAGTACCAAGTAGATCCACCCTGTTCTAACATAGCAACCATGCATAAGATCTGTGTAGTAACATAAACAATATAATTTTAGAAAGAGAGAATTATTTTAGCGATGGTGTTTTAATGAAATTTAAAGCACTGCCCTTAGGACTGAACAATCAAATGCCCAAACTGAAATTGGGAGGAAAAGTGGCTACATTATAATGCTGCAGAAAAGGACTTGAGGGCTGTAGGCCAAAATTTAGCCTGGAACAAAATGTAATCATGCAAGTGCATATGTCTGCTATCCCAGGATAAATCCTAAAAAAAGTTTCCCAGATGGGAGATAGTAAGAGTTTTCCCAGGATATTACATAATATGTTGGTACAGTTTTCCTGGGATTACATCATTGATTCAGTAGCAGAAAAACAGGAGTGCATTCAGGTGCTCATTAAGCCTGATTAAAACGGCAATGTGTGTATACACCAATGTTGGGATATTTCTGTTCCAGGATAAAAATGAGCACAACCTATCCAGGGACAAAGGCAATGTCTGTTCCTAGCCATAGTGGACTGTTAACTGAATATAAATCAACTGTGTACTAATGTACCATCACACAAATAGTCTATGGCATACTTGGATGTATTAACAAGAGTGTGCATGCAAGTCACAGGAAGTGACTCTTCCACTCCATTGAGAGGCATTGGTGAGGAATAATATACCCAGTTTTGGGCACCAGACCGCAGGAAAATGTGGATACATTGAAAAGAGTTCAGTGGAGAAGAATAGAAGGTAATAGAGCTCTAGAAAACCTGACCTATAAGGAAAGCTTGGAAGAACTGGGATTATTTAATCTGAAGAAGACTTTATTGAAGGGGGCGTTGATAATATTCAAATACAAAAAGGATTGGAAAAGGATGGCGGTCAACTATTCTCTGTGTCCGCAGGGGACAGGGGAAGTAGATTGCAACACAGGAAATTTAGGTTGGATATTAGGAAGGACTTTGGAACAGATTACCAAGAAAAACTGTGCAATCTCCATCACTGGAAGGTTTTAAAAACAGGTCAAACATGAATGGGTTGTCAGGGATGATCTTGCCTTAAATGGGAAACTGGATTAGAAGACCTCTCTTTCCAGCTCTGCTTTTCTATAAAACAGGATTACGAGACGTTTCTAGCACACAGCTACATATGACTATTTGTTCTGCCAGAGCATTGAACAAAAGAGCAACACGTATTCGGCACTGCAGCTGCCTTTGCATGAGAACTAATTGTTCCTGGGGAGCTACACAGCATCTCTGTCAAGGATAGTAATAGTGCAAATTAGAAGCATTTCTTATGTTTCTGAACATTAATGCAAAGGTATTTGCAGTGTTCAAAGTGCATGTACTTGAGGGACTTTGTTAAGGGGTAAATGGTGTTGGGAACTAAGTTGGAGAAATTTCTTTTCCCCACAATTCACAGACTCACAGAAGTTTAGGGCTGGAAGGGACCTTGTGAGATCACTGGGTCAAGCCCCCCTGCTATAGGCAGGAAAGACTGCTGGGGTCAAATAACCCCAGCCAGTTGTGCGTCCAGTCTCTTTTTGAAGGTCTCCAGGGTAGGTGCCTGCACCACCGCCACTGGAACCATGAAGTTTTTCCTTATATCCAGTCTGAAACCTTCTTCTAGGAGTTTATGATCATTGCTCCTGGTTTGCCCTTGGGGCACTTTGGGGAATAGTTGTTCACTTAGCCCCTGATGCTCTCCCTTGACTGCTGCCACCAAATCCCCCCCAAAGTCTTCTCTTTTCTAGGCAGAACAGTTCCATATCAGTCAGCCTTCCCTCATATGGCTTGCTCTTCAGGCCTCTAATTATATCAGTGGCTCTTCTCTGGGCTCTCTCAAGCTTCTCCACATCCTTCTTGAAGTGTAGCTCCCAGAACAATGAATGTCTCAGTCCTTCCCAGCCAAACCAAACCAAACCAAACGGGCAGCTTTAGCCCAAACATCTGCACTATAATAATTGCCCATTACTTCACTATGATAAAATGACAGCTTCAACATACAATCCCTGTGCAAGAGGATCATTTCTTTCTAATCAGTGTTTCTAAAGAAATTCCAGGGGAATCTATGCTCCTTTGCTTTCCTACTTATGCTCCACTTTGTCTTGGCTGAAAATGTCTTTTTTCTCCCTTGTCCAGACCATTTTTCTCTTCTTGCTTTATAAACCTGTGGAGGATGCAGCTTGGATGAAACATATTTCATCCTTTGTAAGTCCTAATGATCGGAGGGAGGTTCTCTACACTCTTT
The DNA here is from genome assembly GCF_001723915.1 of Gavialis gangeticus. Classification (NCBI taxonomy): domain Eukaryota; kingdom Metazoa; phylum Chordata; order Crocodylia; family Gavialidae; genus Gavialis; species Gavialis gangeticus. The sequence continues at coordinate 34,061,661 of NW_017729008.1, forward strand.
CCATTCTCCCAGCTCAAATCCCTGTCCTTCTCACCGACACAAATAGGTTAGTCTCACAACAGCTTATTCAGTGGAGGGCTGAGAGAGAGGACTCATAGTCCTCTTCCCAAAGCTGGGATTTAAGCATGCCATATCTACAGTGCTGCACAGTTCTACTCTTGGAACTCCAGAGAAATTTTAAATCAAAAGCCTCATTAACTTCCTTCTGGCAGCCAACCAAGCCATTAACCGAGCGATGGCTCCTCTTGATCTGATGGCTCGAATGCTTTGGACAAGGCATAGCTAAGATATCAAATAGCAAATGTGTCTAAGGGACTTTTCAACTAACAGGGCACATTCTCTGGCGATAGAACTCAACGTCTTTCTATGCCAGACCTTCCAGAATAGGCTGTTTGTCTAGAATTAATTTTTGTGTTCGCTTTTTAATAAGCAGCTTTTAGAGCAATGAGGGTTTTTAGCCGCACGACTCCTATTAAAGTCAATAGGAGACATGTGGCTAAAACCCTGTGTGGTACTTGAATTTATTGGAAATTGACATCTGGTGCTGAAAGCACTTTTTTAATTGTTTGGTCTTCCTACCCAATCAGCTCGCTCTGCCTGTCCATCTAGACTCTTCTGCCACGAATCACAAGAGTAGCTGCACCTACCACTTCTATTGCTTCCCAAATATCTTTTCACACCAGAAAGAAAAGGGGACTGCTCCTCCCTGTGGAATCATCATTACCTCTATGCCGTATGCCTTTGTTGAGAGTCTCTCTATGCTGTTGCTTTGTTTAGCCCCAGCTGTTGCTGAACTTCACTGCTGGATAAATGAATCTTTATATTGTTTGAACAATGAGCTAGGTTTGCAAAGTTCTTGGGGATCTGCCTAGATGACAGGTGCAATACAAATAAAGATTGAAGCATCCCCGTGTACTTTGAAATACCAGCGGTTAATGCATCTGTGTCCTTACATTATAACAGCTTCAGGTCTGCATATAAATTCTACCTGATCAACTCCCAAGGATGGACAGAGGCGTACCAAGCAATTCATGCGTGGTGTGCAGTGGTGGCAGGGCCAGTGTCTGGGCTAGCCATTGCAGTGGTGTCATTCATGCACCCCCTCCAACTTGGCAACTGGAGCTGTGCATTACTGAGACTGGATTATGCAATTTTTGAATGCCCAAAGTACTGTTGACTTGGTAGGCGATATTCAGACCCTGCTCACACTGAAGTCGGTGGCAAAATTGCAGTTGACTTGGCTAGATGAAGCTCCATGTGCATAAAAGAATTAGCATGAGGCAGAAAGGCAACATCTAACGCCAGGTGCATATTTAACAGAATTTCTTTTAAAAAAGAAACATCCCCCAAAACCAAGCAATGCTGATGTCCATAGCAGAGCCAAATTCTGCTTGTTCAGTGTGCAATTTGCTTAATCACCCTCAATTTGTTTGCAGAAATCTGATGGGCAGTTGACGATGTACACAGATTCCTTTTTATTCCACTAGCTTTAAAATTATTATTGGCTTTCACTTTTCTCAACCGTTTTCCGTTTGCATATGAATGCAAATGGTAACAGAGCTGTAATTCCTAACAAGCTTAGATATGGAAAGGGTGAAATTGTCACAGATGGAGATTTCTTCTTTTCCCAAAGCTGGGACCACATGCATTTGAAAAGCTGTTTTATTAAGTGACAAGGTGTTAGAGTTTATATATAGTTTTGAGAACAGTGTATAGGAAGGCTATTACGGATCTAGTTTAAGTATAGTACAGCCCAGTAATAAAGGACACAGGCTGTCCAGTAGCATGAAGAGAAAGCTAAACTCAGTTTCCTTCAGGCACTATAGATTCTCAATATGTTTTCCAAAAATAATCTCAGGATTGAAAATCAAATCTATCAGGCACCAGTAGTCAAGTAACTTGGGACTGTGCCAGGCAGCCTATTTTAAAGTGTAGCTAAAGTATACTGAAGATTATCTTCAAGAAAGATATTGAAGAGCAATAGAGCACTGAATGAATTTAAAACTGTTTCTGGGACAGAAGCTGTTGAAAACCTCATTAAGTCATCATATTTTAGCATGGATATGCTATGCAAAAAAGCAGTGTTTCCATGCAAGACAGTTTTGCATTTATTCAGTGTGTCAGAAGGATTTTCTTCTTGTGTTTTATTGAGTGCTCATGTAAAGTGGCCAGATCATCAAATGCTTTGTTTATCCCTGGCATAGGCACAGGCTTGAATCCTCATTCTTGTCCAACATCCCTGGAGGTAGAGGGGGCCACATTTAGAGATATGAGGGGTGTTCTTCTGCACGTATTCGACTTTTAGTGAATCCAAAAGTATAAATTAGTGTCCATCACAGAGATGGTCCTGCAGTGTATAACTATCTCTACTATGGACTGGACTGAGATGTCCAAAACACTTCATGTTCATAAAGGAATGCCCAACTTGTAGTGATTTTTGGAAGTGATTGAAAAATAGAACACAATTTTTTGTGAAATTTTCAAACTTGCTTCCACTTGGCGTTCAAAATAGACATCATTTCCTTTTTCATAACTTTTTAAAAGACACTATCTACTACATTTTGTCTTGATGGATTTATTTACTGGAAATTCATTTTTAAGTAAGAAAAATAATGAAAAAAATGGATATTGATTTTAAACATCTTTCTATTTCTTATAAATAACATTGTGAGAAATATATCGTGTTGGCTACTACAGGGAGAAAAACAGATTTTTTAAAAAGAAAGGCCATTTTTCAATCAAATGAACTGGGGAGGGTGAAGGATGCCTTCTCATTTCTGACCATCTCAGGTAGATCATCGGTTTTTTTCAACCTGTTTCTTGCTCAAGCTGAATGTGAATCAGCGTAGAACATTTTACTGTTGACTTTCCTGAAGAATTCACCTGGCCAAGAAATGGTTTTGCATCACAAAATGCTTAAGCCAGGCAATCCCCCAGCTCAAAGACTTAACACAGGGAGTTAATTTTAAACTAAAGATGACCAGCCCTTTAATCTTTTGCTTGATTTTCCATTCAGACACAGTCATCCATTTAGGTCCCTGCTGTCCTCATGAAGAATTTCCTTACGATGAAATCAGGGTTCAGAGATTTATTATGCAATGAGCAGAGCAGGTTCAAGCTGATAAAGGCATCCTGGGTGAGTGAAAGATGCTTAATGCCAAGCAAGATACTCCTTTAATGTCTTCTTGACCATTTATTACATAAAAATGTTAATCTGATAGTGCTTTTTAATCTGGTTGTTATCTGCGGTTGCTGCTTGGTGTTAAAAACAAGATAACAGCAAGACCTACAGAAGCAGATTTTGGGAGCTCTCGCTCAGTTAACATGCTGGATACAGCACACCTACTTCCCGTTTATCTGTTCTCACAGAACAGGGAAGAGAAGAGAGCTTATGGCATTGATAACAAAGCAGCTCTGTGGCCTGATTGGGATCAGGAGGGGGGTGCAATGCAAGAATTTGAAAGACACAGCGGGAGAGATAAGGACAAGGACAGTCATTTCCCAACGGATGCTAAGGACCCAAGGAAGTTTTGCTTTTTCTGCACTATATCTGGAGTATTTCTTAACACTAGTGTTCCCAGTACCAAACCTCCCAAAGACAGCACACCATAGCCCCTCTCTTCAGAACATGAAAGTGTACACACACATGCACACACACACCCCCCTCAGCACGTGGCTTTGAGGGAAGAGAAGGTAAAAAATATAATATTGTGGGTGACCATACATGGGGTCATTTTCAGGCCAGGAACCCAGGAATGGCCAGAAAATTTGTGTTCCTGTTCCAATGAACACTCTGTGTGTCTACATGTGCAATCAATGCAAAGCAATTAACACCAGCGCTTATTGTGCTGGAGTGTATTGCTCCAGGGCATGCTGTTTGAATGTGCACCTGGGACTGCAGTACATTGAGCCAGGTTGGAGCAGCCCCTGCTGGTAGGTAAGGCTGTTAGCTCAGGGCTGTGCCTGCCTTTCTCAACGTGCTACAGAAGGGCTGGCTGGGGCACGAGGGTGCTCCAGTGTGGGACTAGTCATCAGGCAGCCCCCGCACTAAAGCACCGTCATACTCCAGCCAGCTGCATCAGCGTCTGCACGGGCGCTGGGGAGTAAAAAACTCTGCAGCAGGATAGTACTTGTATTTCCAAGTACTATCCTGCTGCAGAGTTAATTAGTTGAGTTTGCTGAAACCTAATTGCCCTGTATGTGTGGATGCTGACACGTTTACTCTGGAGCTAATTAATCAGCTCTGTAGTAAACGTCTCATGTAGACGCACCCATAAGGATTTAAAACACTGGGATTTAAAAAAAAGTCCTGTTCCACGTTAAACTTTTTTGTTTGGTGAACTCATAAGAGAGAAGTGGTTCAGACACTCACAAGCGATGTGCAGGAACAGGGTCACGCATTACTTTTTGAGATCAAAGCCTTCTGTATTCCTCACATGCCATAACCACTGGGCTATTTGCTATTGTGGGGTGAGTTTCCTCCCTCGGAGAAACCTTTCCCAGAGACAGCTGTGTTAAAATAAGGCTTTGCAAAAAAAAAAAAAAAGGCTGAAAAATTCCTACTTCTCTCTAGCCTACCCTCTGAAATTGGGTGATGTGCCTGAGGCTTCTGTGGCTGCACCCATGCTAGCTTTAATGTAGCTCGCTCATGTGTTGGTAGTACTATAGCTGCAAGAGCATGGGCTTCAGAACAGGTTGCACAGGCCTGCCAGGGAACATACTTGGCAGCTACTACAGCTTCACTGCAACTGGTATCAAAGCTGGGTAGCTGAAGGCCAGTGTGGGTATATCCACACACCACAAACACACCTCC
>NW_017729008.1:34071473-34074526 GCF_001723915.1 Gavialis gangeticus
AGGCTCTCTGCGCTCACACAAACACACCTCCTTGCCTGACGGCAGTGTAGACATATGCTAAGTTGCAAAGGCAGAGTCTCTGTAGGGGCCGTCACACAGGTAATGTGCTAGCCAAGGCTATTAGCATTTTATTAGAACAAAATCTGAATAGACACCTAGCACGCCCACAGCACACAGCAAAATATCATTCTTTTATGCCCCTGTGTTCAAGCCAAAGCAGGCACATCATCAAAATCCCATTTCATGGCCAGGTGGATTCTACAGGGAACCAATGCTATAATGAGCAAAACTCTCAAAGGCAAAGCAAAGTAATGAAACATCAAGTACATGTCACTTAGTCAAACATTCATTTGCAGGCTCCTTCCCTTTATTTACAGTCATGTGTCTTTGAGAAGTGCTTGAGTACCAGCACAGAGATTCAGATTGCCTAAAATACAGAGGTGAGATTCTCTACAATTCCCTGCCAGTAGAGTATACCCATCCCACTAAAGCAAAGAGGAGCATATACCTCCTGCAGAGAAATGTTGGCCCTTAAACATTCACAAGTGCCAGCTGTGAACAGCAAGAGCTGAACTTAAATCATTTCACACAGCCGGCTGAGAAACTGCTCAGCTGGGTAACATTTGGTCACTGCTAACCTGAACTCCAGCTGATCTTAGTGACCAAGAGGTGAAAGGCTCTGTCACATTCATTTTATGTTGTAAGAAAGCAGCTATGGCACAAACCTCTGGGCACATGCAGAGAAGACATGAAAACAATGATGGCAAACAAAATGACAAATGTCAAGAAATGAATTCCTCTAGTTATGGCCTTGACTCAGCCCACACTCAGCCCCCAGGCAAAAGTCTGAGAAAATAGATGAGTTTTGCATTGTGCTCAAAATGACGTGAGTGCTGCTAAGCCAGCAGGAGAAGTATATTCTGTAGCTGGGGTCCTGCAAGTCCCTCATTGTTCAGCAGAGATAGTTAGCAGTTGGATCTTCATATGTCCTGTTGGCAGGACATAGGAAGTAGTACATAGGGGGGAAAAAAAGTCCAAGACAGCCAGGACTCCAGCCAAAACCAACACCTTGAATTATTTCCAAAATCATATTGGGAGTCAAGTGCTGGCTGCAGAGAATACGTATAATACACACCATGTGTTAGGTCAGCTAAGTAAGCGATCAATATATTTACTCCCTGGATATAATACAATTTTGCTGCTGTGACAGTGTTACTCCTACTAACCTGTGAAGAAAAATGACTACACTGGGTCTATGAGCCCTATCCGGTCAGGGCCTATATTGTTTTTTTTTTTCAAGGTACTTTTAAAGATAAAGGAAAATTGTAAAACCACACTTAGTGAATATTTGCAATCCACCAGAGCAAGGAAACTAAACTGAAACTCAATAGATAGTGATTAGATCAATACGTTTTACTAGGCTATTTGGATAGGGTATAATTTTTAGCAACACGCAGCACTTGCTGCAATACTTGCCTGCAGCATACCATACTCAACAGGACATTTAACCTTTAATACTGACTTTCAGTTTGTTTTGTGGGGAAGAAAGGCAAAACCGTATCTCTTCAGTGTACTTTGTCAGATTGCTGCCACTTCTATTTCTGCATCACACATGCAAATTGTAATGCCTGCAGAATCTACTGCAGCTCCGGAAGTGTGTTTGCAGATGAAATGCTTACACCTGCATAACTGGTGTTGTGCTGGCGAAAAAAGTAGCACACGCATAATGCTAACTTCCAAGCTAGGGCGACTTTGCCCCATTCTGTGGAGAGTTACCCCTGAAAGAATCAGGGTTAAACCAGTGCGAGTTACATTGGTTTCATCTGCTTCCATCGCAGTGTAGCCATTTGCTAAACGCAGGCTATTACTTGCTCCCTTGGCACCTAATAGTGATGTATTATAATAATGCCAACTACCATAAAACAGCTTCATGTCTGCCTGTTCCTGATCCCAGTGTCATTTACTCTAGATATGCACATAGTGTAAATCACATATGTGTATTAATGTCTGTCTAAATACTAATACTGCTGTTTTAGTAGTTAAGTCACTGTAGTTAAGTTGGGGGCTCAGTTCATGAGAAATGGACTTGTTCATGTAAAGCTAGAAGTGATCAGATGTCCGGGTGATTAGCCAGGCGATGACAATGAAGCGGGGGTATTCCAGGAGGATTTTGTCTGACCTCAGCCAGAACTGTGAGCGGTGAGAAACGGAAGCAAAATAAAAGCCCCATGTTATCTGAAACTACTAGAGGACTCAGTAAAACTGTGGCAAAATCAACCCAGAGAAACATTCTCTTTTCTCTGACCACTGGAGTTTATTACTGGGAGATTAATGAGTGGAGTTTGAAGCAGAAGATTAATGTGATCTATTCTTATAGCCTACTCTCCTCCTCATAAATCTCCCATTATTACATTTGTGCACTAAGCAGCATGTTGCCTGGACTTCTTTGAGGTATTCCACCACCAACAGATCTCTTTTTAATCTGCTGCAGTCTCGTTGTCCCCTGCCCTTCTCAAACAGACCATCAGTGTTCAAATATTTTAATCCTCTCTTTAAAAAAAAAAAAAAAAAATCACTGGGCAAGAGAGAAGCACAATCTGCCAGCTAGGGTCAGATTTTGATCGCATGCTATATGCAGGTAAATGTGCTGCCCCAAACTTATTCTGCTATAATGAGATCAGACCTTGGCCCTTGTTTCTCCTTTTCAGATGGCATTTCATGCTTTTGGCAGCTTTTTCTCATTTTTGCCTCCACTGACATAAACAAACCCTTCCTTGTTCTCACCATTTATAACTCCCCCCCAACCAACAGTGCTATTTAGACTATGAATGGAAAGTAAAGAGAAAAACACATGTATACAATCACCCTTAAATTCCCAGATCCTTCCGAGCTGAGAACACGAGACTCTGTAACTAATTGCCTTGACTTACCACAGATTAATGTCTGCTATAACTCACCTACGTAAAGCAACACACCATATAGATTGAACAGTCTAGCTACCTACTTTCTATGGTGAAGAGGGCAGTACCTGAGCTTACAATACGCCTCTGCAG
>NW_017729008.1:34079526-34091794 GCF_001723915.1 Gavialis gangeticus
ACTGACATAAACAAACCCTTCCTTGTTCTCACCATTTATAACTCCCCCCCAACCAACAGTGCTATTTAGACTATGAATGGAAAGTAAAGAGAAAAACACATGTATACAATCACCCTTAAATTCCCAGATCCTTCCGAGCTGAGAACACGAGACTCTGTAACTAATTGCCTTGACTTACCACAGATTAATGTCTGCTATAACTCACCTACGTAAAGCAACACACCATATAGATTGAACAGTCTAGCTACCTACTTTCTATGGTGAAGAGGGCAGTACCTGAGCTTACAATACACCTCTGCAGTAGGAAAGTATTAGTCCCATTTTACAGATGTGTAGCTAAAGCTGGCAGCTTAAATGACTTACCCCCAGGAAGTCTGACACAGAGAACTGAACCCATCTCTCTGGGTTTTACAGCGCTGTCATTTCCAGCAGAGCTTCCTTTCTACCCCAGAATGGACTGTTCTTATATGCGAGTCGCAGAGCCAGGCCGATCATCACAGGACATAACCCAGTCAGTGCTGCTGTCACCCAGGGCAGGACCACCAGTAGTTCATTTATGCCGAAGACATTTTTTGCGTGCATAGAAATTAGAATGACTGCTATGACCTGCTTTAAAATAGTCCTGGGTACTTTAGCTGGGCACAAGACAAAAATAGAGCAGAGGGAAGGAAAAAAGCTATTTTTGAAAGTTTTTACTTGTTATGCAAACCCACAGTCCAAGGATTTTCAAGGGAATTGTAGTGTTAAATAGCCACAGTTGTACGTTGTGAATTCATAAATGAATACAAATATGTAGCTGTCATAATTGGCAGATGACACTTCCTGAAGGATAAGCATGTACTCCTCCCCAGTGAAGGCAGCATGCAAGAGTTGCATCTCCTGAGACTTCTAATGTACAAATTCTTTGGCAATTCTTCCTAAGGCGGAACCACTTTTAATTTAGAAGACGTCAACCTCCTTGTACTAGTGGGAGAAATTAATAAGCCAAGGATGCAGGTCGGCTGTACCGTAATATGTACTAAGTAAATATGTCTCCATTAATTGCCGGATTGTTTATGCTGTCTTCAAAGCTTTTCAGACATGGAGCTTGAGGCTACTGCTTTTGCTCTGAGAAACTTCCCTTAGGATCGTAAGATCATCTTTGCTGGTGACCCTCTTTGTACATAGTGGTAGATAGGATGATACCTCGTATCTTGGGCAGGCTTGGGCAGGCACACCTGCTGTATCTGTAAGCCATGATTACTTAAATAGTCTCCGTTGCCCAATTTTTAGTCTTTGCACTGCAGTCCTGACTGTTTCAGAAAAGTTCAAGGTGAAATGCCTTCCCAAGCTTAGCTGCCCATTAGATTAGCATTGTTCAAGTATACCAGTTTTCATATCCAATGGCACATGAGAGAGCACTGGGGCTAATATCACAGCTAGCTGCCTTTGCTTTCCCATCCCAAACAAGCAGATATCTCTTTACACCTTGGTCAGCTGGAGGCAGCCTTTGGTAAAGGTCTAGAGCAGAAGTTGTCAACTGAGGGTACATGTACCTCTGGGGGGACCCCTGGTGTGTTGCTGTGCGGCCACTGCACCGCTGCTACCGCTGCGCTGCCACTGCTGCTGGGCTACCGCTGCCCCTGAACTGCTACTGCCTCCACACTGCTTCACATTGCTGGGGTACCCCCCACACTTGTTGACTGTCTACTGGCCCCCAGGGGTCCCCCCTCTCCAGGTCTGGAAAGGGGTAACCACCAGAAGGGGTACACTCCTCAAAAAAGGTTGAAAACCCCTGGTCTAGAGCAGGGCTCTAGATACCTTACACACTTCATCCCAGCCCTGATGTTGGGGCAATGCTATTTTACAGACAGGGAACCAGGGTACAGAGGGTAGAAAGGACACACAGAGAATTTGCGGAAGACTAAAGACTTGACCCCAGCTCCTAGATTGTATGCTAGCACTGTAAGCATTGGGCCATTTTCTCTCCCACAGTCCTTCTCCCGCTCCCCTTATACTCAAACATCCATTGGTGCAACCTGGAGCCCCTGACACTGCTACAGGATCTGGAAAGAAAGCTTTGGTGTAAAGCTAGATAGTCTAAGTTTGTACACCGGGTTGAACATTTGCAATGAGCATGTGCACGTGAGGTCATCCAGGTTTGTCTATGTATCATGGTCTTCCTTACCCTGTGACTGTTTTCCTGTTAGCTCTGTGTCCCACAGCCCCCAAATCTGGTAGCATTGCTTGAGATATAGCTGTAAATACTGATGGAGATGAGGTGGGTATCAGATTTACAACATATAAACAGACATTGCATTTGTCCTAAAACAAACCATTTTGTTCTGGGAAAGAGTGCAATTGTTCAGAGATCCATGTCTGTTATCACAGAATCATAGAAAACGAGGGTTGGAAGGGACTTCAGGAAGTCATCTCGTCCAACCCCCTGCTCAAAGCAGGAGCATTTTCAAATAGATCATTCCAGCCAGGATTTTGTTAAGTTGGGTCTTAAAAACCTCCAAAAATGGAGATACCACCACCTCTCTGGGTGACCCATTCCAGTGCTTCACCACCCTCCTAGTAAGAAAGTTTTTTCCTAATATCTAACTTAAACTTCCCTTGCTGCAACTTGAACCCATTGCTCCTTGTTCTGTCGTCTGCTGCCACTGAGAACAGTCCAGCTCCGTCCTCTTTGGAACTACCTTTTAAGGTATTAAATTCACTGCCCCACCCCCCCGTCTTTTTTCTGCAGACTAAATAAGCCCAGCTCCCTCAGCTTCTTATTACAAGTCATGTGCTCCAGCTCCCTCACCATTTTTATTGCCCTCTGCTGTACTCTCTCCAACTTGTCCACTTCCTTTCTGTAGTGGGGGGCCCAAATCTGGACACAATATCACAGGATAACGGTACTAGGAGTTTATTCCAGGACATCACAAAGTATGTCTGAACAGTTAGCCTCGGATTGCATCCTTGAATCAATGGCAGAAAAACAACAGTACATTTAGCTGCTGACTATAGAAGGGTAAAGTGTGTAGACTTCAGTCCCAGGATATTTTTGTCCTAGGGACAACTTGCAATCCTTTTTTTATATTGTGAGGCCTCTGAAGTAGAGGCTGTCTGTGGACTTGTCTACATGTGTAGTTATGAGTGCCTAAACTTAATGTGCCTTTGTTTAAGGTGCACGAAGGTGATTTAGGCACGCACCTACACATGGACATACTAATGTGCATTAAACATAATCTGGCATAGCTAAACCACATTAGCTCACATGTAGCTGTGCTAATGCACATTAATGCAGTGTGTGTCCATGGATGCACACCACATTAATGTGCATTAAGTGTCTACGTGTGGGCTAATGCAGGTTAGCTATGCCAGCCTAAATTTTAAAGTACATTAAGGATGCACACATGTGGACTCGTGCCCTTCATGCACCTTAAAAATGGCTATTTTAAGTTAATCCCACTTAAAAGGCCCATGTGTTGACAAGTCAAGTATTTTCCATTTTGTACAGCACCAAGCACATAATTATTGTGTAATGAAAAATAAACTAATAGAAGACCCTCCCTTGCATGAAATTGCTATGAACTACAATGGGAGTTGCATACTTTTGCTAGAAGGACATGGAGGCCTTAATTCTCTGCCACAAATGCTTTCCGCTGGATTTAATTAGTGCAGAATCATGGGCTGAGAGGACAATGTGGCCTAGTTGTGGATAGAGCCATAGGCTGGGAATCAGGGGTACTGGTACTGAATTACTCTGTAGCCTGAGACAAGTTACTGCACCTGCCCAGGTCTCCATTTGCCCTCACAGGCCTCTTATGCCAGTCTGTTTTGTCTGTAAAATCTTTTAGGCAAGTATTTTTCCTTATTTAATGACTGTACAGTGCCCAGCACAATATGGTCTTGTTATCAACTGGAATAGTTAAGCACCATTCTAAGACCAACAATAAAAAACATCCACCAGACAATACAGTTGGCTGCAAAATGGTCTCTAACCAAGCACTGTGGAAGCAAATTAATTTTAGATATTTTAGGCTCAGAAAATTTGACGATTCCATCTAATTAGAGACATTAAACAAAACTGTATTCAAGGGATACATTCCTGGCATCCTGTAAAAACCTCCTTTCCCCACCCCCTGACTTATTTTTTAAATGAGAAATTTGGTTAATTAAATTTACTTACTAAACTGCATGTATTGTAACAGTAGAAAATGACAGATGTCTTTCATAAAATTAGTCGGATCATGATAATGTTCTCCCCCTTTCCCCAAACGCTGTGTGATTATGGACATATTTTTCTCATGGTAAAAAGCTTTCTAACACAATTGTCATCTAATTCAATGAATAAAATGCACTGAAGGATGAAGGCTTCCGTGCAAACTGTAAAATAGAGTTGGAAACTTTTGTTGGACCTTTTTTGCACAGTGACTTCCCCATGCTGGCTGCCAGCGCTCGTAGAACACTGCATAATTTTAAAGCCTTGCACTTATAAAGGCCAATCATGTATTAATTCATTTGGTATTCATTGTGAGACCTTTAATCACGATGGATTAATTTGTTATAAATGCGGATATAATATGTTATTTCATAATATCGCCACTGTAATTTAGCAATTAAACAGTCTGTTATTATTTCAATCACTGTCCAGATCTGTATCAAGTTACAATGTTTTTCTCCATGGTGAATTATGTTACACAGTGTCCAGGACAATGGCATTTTTTGAAGATGAAACCTGTGGGGAAAAGGAATATACAAAAGACAATACTTCGCTCTGCCATTGTCGCTGAGATTTTTCATCTTAGCAGTTAAGAGCCAGGCAATCAGATGTTTTAAGCTATTATAGGCTTGTTCCAGTGAAGATAGTAATAAGGATCTGGCCTTGGAATTGATTTGAGTGGAGTGTAAACCCTTTGTCAGATAAAGGTGCAGAGGGGCTAACATTCAAATAGGGGCGTGTACAATGGTGGGTAATCATATTATCTTTGAAATGGATACAATGTGCACTGACCAGCTGATAGGTTGATAGCTGCACAGGACTACCATCTCCTGCCAATTCTGGATGCTAGTGCCACCACCACTGCTTGCATGGAGCAGTGCTATTGCTAAAGTGTCTACCAAGAGAAGAGTGAGCCCAAGCCCTGTTCCAGCCTAGTGCAAAAGACTGGCTTGGAAAGTTAAATGCAGCAGGATATGATGCTAGCTAGATTGCTCCCTGCGTGTGGTTAGCTATCGGGCAGCAGTGTGTCTCAGCCATGGTGGGGCACTTGCCCTAGGCAGACTTTAACCTTTTTCATACTGTGTATGAAATGTTCTGTGAATGTTTTAGGTGGGCAAACCCGTACCATGCTTGTGCCGCTCAATAGTTCAGTTAGCTAAAGAAAATAAGTGGGACAAATTATTTACTGGTACCATTCTGTTAAAGGACCAGGTTCTGAACATCATTCTCATTCCAATGACATGTCTCCATTGTATACATGGGCAAGTTGAGGCATAGAAGGGGCAAGATGTCTTGCTGAGGTTTTCACAGTAAGTCAGTGGGGAGGGCAGGAAAAGGATGCAAGACAACTGCCTGCCACTTGCTAACTTTAGTTGTGACTATGGCATCTGTTAATAAGCATTGTATCTGTTAATTTTTGCATGCTTATGTAACCCTGCTGATACAGATATCAGTGATTCTCAAACAGGGGGCCATGGCACCCTGGGGTGCCTTGAGATCCTTTCAAGGGCGTCACAATGAATCGCAATGGATTGCAACCTAAACACTGTTAGGTTTGAAAACATGAGTCACAAGATAAATCCAGACAAGTTTCTTTGGGTAAGTCTGATATCTTTTATTAGACCAACTCAAATAGTTGCAAAAATTCTTCTTTGCAAGATTTTGGGTACAAATACCCTTCATCAGATTGAGGAACCAGCTGCAGATGCTTCCTTAGCCTGACAAAATGTGTTTGTGCCCAAAAGCTTGCTAAGAAGATTTTTTACAACTATTTGAGTTGGTCTAATAAAAGACATCATATTTACCCAAAGAACCTTGTCTGCCCATGTCCTTAGACCAACACAACTACAACCTATACCCCTGAAACAAGATAAACCCAGAGGTTTCAAATAGAAATCCATAATTTTATGGATTAACTTTATGAGTTCTTTACAACAGAAAAACTGTTCTATTATTTTTCTGTGGTCAAAAAAGAGTGAAAACTAAGAGCTGGCATTTTCCAAGGGTTGTGTCAAATCTCTCCAGGGCTGCCTTGAGTCTAAAAAGGTTGTGAATTGCTGATATTATCACTGTTTGGGCATGTGTACCCCCTCCGCTCACCACTTCCTACAAAGTAGGGATTCCTCATTCCCTCTGCCTTACACCGACACCTCAGCATTAGCTAGCACACCACATGCTGGCTAGAGTACTGCGGCAGGCAGAAGTGTCAATTTAGGACTTTATGGAGCTAATCATAGCTCAGCTGGTAATGTCTCTCCAGTCCTTCTTTGTTTAAGAAGAGCCTGAACTTATGAGAGAGGCTGTTTGTTTTCTGATGGGGTGATAACTGCTGATAACAGAGCTAATAAATGCTGTTATGAAGGAAGGGGGAACCCCTCCCTAATCCTGCCAGGGCCTGGCCATGCCTCCCTTAGCTCGGCCCTGTGGAAGGGAAGGGAGGGCTGCTCTAGCACTCCCTGGCTTCTAGCCCAAGCCATTGCAGGCATGTGCCTGCATGTCTGGGATGTCTGTTTGGTTACAGACTGATTTAGTTTATCCGGTTTAGACTAACCTGCAAAGATTGAGTCAATTCAGGCTCAGTTTTTTTTAAATGTCTGTCCCTAGCCCAGAGCCGTAGTGTTCACTGTGAGCTGGTTACAGCCTGCTGTGAAGTGGCCTATAGATTTTTTTTAAGGAGGGAGAGCCCTGAGAAACTTTAAGTTAGATTCCTTCTTTGAGGACATTCCTGCAGTGGCTTGTTCAGCCCTCTCTAGTAAAAAACATCTGAATCTATCTTCCTCATAAGACCAAGAGCTAACATCCCAGAGGGGTTGTACTCCAAGTAGTGGCAATCCAAAGTAGTGATCTTAAGAGTAGGCGGAGATGCAGAATGGTGGTAGGCATCACACCTCAGTGCTGACCCTGAGTGATGGAGCAGTGGTGACTCCTATTGGCACTCCCAGAGCAGTGGAGACCTAAGTGGTGCTTCCTGAACGGCAACCCTCAGGAAGGACAAGAAGTCCAAAATGGCAACCATTGATGCAATCTCCAGCAGCAATCTGGAGAGAGACTCCCCTTCCCCCTGAACAGTGCAAAGTAGCAACTCCCAGGGATGGGAAGTCTTCAAATAAAGAATGCAACTAAGAGACCCAGGGAGTTTAATATTTCGGAGAACTTGATATGGTGGGGTGTGATGTTTGATAAGGTTTAGTTATTTTTATTTACCTTCAATAAACTTTTATTCTCTGTTTGATAACACAAATGCGTGTGAGTGGGGAAACTGTTCTCTTAGGACACCAAGTAAAGATGATTTTCCTCAGGTTTCTAGGTGTGCCTCAAGCCAACCCTGCTCACCAAATTTGAACCCAATTCTTGTACTGCCATCCAGAGGCTGGTAGACGGTATCCCTTATGTGCCAGTTTCATTGGCATATAACTATGCAATTTGCTTTAAAGGCTGACGGCTGCATTTCAAGTGGGGGAAAAAAAGCAGTAAAGTTCCCAAGGCTGTATCTCAAACTGGATGCTGGAGAACAAATAGGTTTCTTACTTGGGGCTCATTTTTTAAACTCCCCCTATTGACATTTAAGTAACTGATTCTTCTCCATCATTGTTAGTTGCTTCTTTTTCTTTCCTGTCTGTCAACAGCTTGCTAAATTAAGATTCACAGCCCAGGATAGTTTTCATATGAATCCAAAAGAAGTCAATATGTTTACTTAGATAAATGGCTATTTTACAAGATAGCGTAAAATGCATAATTTTCTGTGGTATATAAAGCCATGAAGCACAATCCATCATGAGTGACTTATTTAATCTCGGATGCATCAGCAGATGCTTTCTTCGAAGAGCAACCTGGAATCAGTGATAAACACTGTGAGGGTGTTCCTGCAAAAGGGTGCACAAGAGAAACTGAGGAGAGTGGTAACAAAACAGTAATAAATTATGCCCATGCTTGATCACACTATATAGATTGAACATCCCTGTTAGATCGTCTTATCTACCAGAATTATCTCATCACGAGCATTTTTGACCACCTTTTCCACTGTAGCTTAGGTTGCATGACAAAGTGATCTTCTGTAGGAGAGGAAGGGCATTTTTACAGATAATCATATGTACCAGAACCAATCCCAAGTGGATTTCCATTTTTCTTGGATATGGAATCAGAACCAAATTCCCTGCAGATGTCAGTGGGATCTGCTTCATTAACTTAGGGAGGGTTTCAGTCATTTACACTATTAAGGAATTTGGCATTTAGGACAAGATAGGATGTTGTTAGATGACACTCTTCCCATATTAAATATGCTTAAGACATCTGCACATTAAGGCTGTGTAGACGATATGAGAGGCATGTGTGCACGACACTCTAAAGTGGGTTAAATGCTTCTGCACCGCTTTAATGGTGTTGGTGTTTGCACGTGTCAGTGGCATATTGTGCAGTAATTCTAGCTGCTGTAGTGTAATCAGTGGCATAATGAACCTTAAATGACTTGGGGCATGGCAAACTAAAACTCCTCTGAGGAGTTTCCCTTTGCTGCCCTACAGACGCAGAGTGAAGCATCGGGCTCCGTGCAGCTCAGGGGCTCTGCAGGATGCCTGTGCAGGCAGCTTGGCACCAGCCTGGGAAGGCATGGTCCATCCAAGATCTTTTTTTTTCCCTTCTGGAGCCTCCCTCCCTGCCTGAGCTGTGCAGGGGCCTGGTGCTTCCCTCCATGGCTGTGGTGCCCTCCAGGACTGCCTGAGCTGGGTGTCTGCA
Source organism: Gavialis gangeticus (assembly GCF_001723915.1). Taxonomy (NCBI): domain Eukaryota; kingdom Metazoa; phylum Chordata; order Crocodylia; family Gavialidae; genus Gavialis; species Gavialis gangeticus. Next base: position 34,088,453 of record NW_017729008.1, read on the forward strand.
GGCAGGTGCCGCCTGGGCAGGGTGCTGCCACTGCCATGGAGGGAAGCACCAGCCCCTCCCACAGCCCAGGGACTGCTCTGCCTGTCGGCAGGTCACTCTTCCCTCCGTGCTGCTGGAGAGGCAGGTGAGTTTGGGTGTGTGCACAATCTGGGGTTTTAAAGGGTCCTAAATTGAAGTGATGTTTTTAAAAACCCACCGCTTCAATTTAGGGCCCCAGCTTCATCTACACACACACTAAGGCAGGAAAGGACAAGCTAAGTGTGGTCTGAACATTTCAGAGTTATGCCTCTTCAGGCAAGGAGTATCTGCAGCTGGTGTTAGTCAGCTCATGTTGCAACAGTGTCAGTCAGCTCCATAGCATCAATGGCTGTGTCCAGATGAGTGCGGCCATGTGGTACATGGCACCACAAACATATCTGTGTCACCACATACCACACTTTTAGATGCTGTCCACACTGCAAGGAAGTGCTGCCTGTGCGTGCATTGCTTCTCTTTTTCCCCCCATGGGTTTTATTGACCCCTGTTCCAGGGGTCAAAAAAAACCCATAGGAAAAAAAAGCAGAACAGCACATGCATGGGCAGCACACACTGCTCAAAAGTGGAGCCAGGTTGCCTGGACCTGTGCTATGGCTGCTGGCCAAGCTCTATGTGGCAGCACTGCCACTGCTACAGCCCTGGAAGGCCTCCAGGACCCCAGGTAAGGCTGCTGGGGCCATCCCAGTGCTGGCCCCAGCCCTCCCTACCCCACCTGGGGTAACCTGACACACACCAAAGTGCTCATGGCATGGGCATTCCCTAGGGACATGTAGCAGTGGCATAAGATGCGCTGCTGCTAGTTGTCTCTGGGGAACCAAATGTCCATGCTCATCTGGATATGCCCAATATGAGCAATTTGTGGTCTTTCAGTATCCCAGGATCTACCACTCCTAGGTCCTTCACCCTCTGCATGTGTGATCTATCCTCCCAAACTCTACTGTGCCAGACTGATGGACTGATAGAGAGCCAGGAAGCTGGACAGCAAGACTGATGGAGAGCTGGGAAGCTGGGGAGCCAGGCAGCTGCAAGGGTGCCATGGGGGAGCTCTGGGAGAGCAGGCAGGCAAGAGGGAGTTGCAGGGGTGTGGGCAGCCATGAAGGAGCTGGGCAGCCATAGCAGAGCCATCAGACAGCTGAGCAGCTGTGGGCTAGACTTCACAGCTTTTAGCCATGCCCTTGCTCACCAGCCATCTAGCAGCAAGTCAGAGCTGTACCTGTCAGAGCGGGTATTAAATCCAGACATGGAGGCACGTGCAATTTGTGGTGCTGCAAAACTCTATGCCACAAATCACATGTGTCACACATTAAACCATACCCCTCACTGCTAATTTGAACCAGGATTTCCAAGTGGCAAAAAAAAAAAATCAACCCACAAAAATGTGGCTCAAGGCACACCAAAGTGCAGTGAGCTGGGAAAAACATGGAGACGGCTCTGGGCTGGCTGCTCCTCTGCTCCTCTGTCTCCGTGTGTTGCTTCCCAGCTGGCTGGGGCACTGGGTGCCCTAGTGTGGGGGCTGCCTGCCAGCCAGGCCTGCACTTTAGGCACCCTGTGCCCCAGCCGTCCCCCCGTGCAGCACATGAAGCAGAGAAATACTGTGTTCCACTGCAAACTGCATGGGCAGGGATGTGCACTGCCACACAAAGTAGTGGCACAAATTTGTGCAGCTACTGTTTATGCTGCTGCAAATGCATGCCCCTGCTTGTGTGAATATGGCCAATGTGTGACTGCTCACAGCACATTCTACCTTTAATACTAAATACCATTTCATAGAGTTACCGCATGAAAATTTTAACATCTAATAACATCTATAGAAGCTTCCAGCTGACAAAAAGGCAAGGTAAGAAAGTTTTTGTTTAGAGAAGAACGCTAGGAAGATCCATTTCAGGTTACTGAAGGTAGGGACAGAAGTAGGAGATAAAGAGGAACCCACTGGGCACGTCTACATGAGATGCTGACTGCCCAGTCATTACAGCACAGTCATCTAGTACTTTGATACACAAGTACAAAATGACTGCATAGTAACTGGAGTTACTACACGGTAGCATCGCTGAACGGCTTTTAGGTGACACTGACTACACGGTGGCTCATTACTACTGTGCAGTAGTATTGTGTCACACTTCACGCCATGTGATGCTACTGCACTGTAGGGCTGTGCAAAATTTCACTGGCTGTTTCATTTTGACGCTGATTTGACTTGTTAAGAGCTTGAAAGAGCGAAATTGAAATGAAATGAAGAGCTTCAGAACAGCCTTGAAACAAAACAAGGGCAGTTGAAATGTTTCAAAAGTTTAAAAGTGTTTCAAGTTTCAAAGCTGAAGCTGGGCTTGCCTGCAGGAAAACAGAAAGTTAAGGAGAGGGAGGGGGAAGAGGGGAGAAGGACTGCTCTGACATTGACTGTGTAGCTGACAAGTGACTGTGATCCTTCCCTGAGGTCCCTTCCAATCCCCGTGCTCTGGGGGAGGGATGGAACAACAGGATAAAAAGCAGCGTTGTTTGAACTGGCCTGTTTTCTGCCTTGGGGCCTGACAGTTACTGAGCTATCTTCCAGCAGCTCAAGAGCGTTATATAACAAAGACTACTACTACCATGGATTTGATTTCCTACTTGCTGGCCTAGCAAGTGGGATCCACCATACCTTTTGCTTTCTAGACCCTTTTATTTCATTATTATATTCATTGATTTATTCTTTTCAATTTGATAATTATATTGCATATTATACTATAGAATTTATATAGGAAGGCACATACACATTTCTATATTTTTATAAAGACAAGACACTATGAAACACACCATGAAGCGTGTTGGAAAGGCAGCTGGCAAGCCTTCAGGGACAGGTGGAAGAGGGGGTAGAGGGAGAGGTGTAAGTTCCCCCTTCACCCAAACTGAGACACAGCCACTTTCCTACAACTAGCAGGGATGAGGCTTCCACAAGCAGCAAGGAGAGGAGAGTGGTGCCAATGCCACTGCCTGTGCCTGAGTCAGCATCTCCCCCCAAGAGCACCAGCCATAACACCCCCTCACCACCATGACAACAAGCAGCAGCACCAGCATGACAGTTTCCTCCAGGCCCATTTCACTTCCCATGCTGAGCCTTCCAGTGCCAGAGAAAGAGCTGGAGCTGGAGCTGGATCTGAGTGCCCTAGCAAGTGAAATTCTGGGGAAGGAAGGGGAATCGCACCCATCAAGTTTCCCCTAGAGCCAGGTCTCCTTCCCCAGAAGGCACTTCCGAGGAGGCTGAGGTAGAGGTTGCAGAGGCAAATGGCTCAGCTGAGTCCACTCTTCCTGTTGCTGTGCCTCCACCTGCTG
>NW_017729008.1:34096794-34098177 GCF_001723915.1 Gavialis gangeticus
TAAACAAAGCTGAGTGGGATACCATCTCCCAGATCTTGGTGGTCCTGAAGGCCTTCCTCAAGGCCACTGAGATCCTCAGTGCTGGTGATGCCCTCTTTAGCCAGGTAATCCTTGTAGTGAGGGAACTTCAGAGCCAAATAGAGAGCTTCTAGGGGAACAATGTTCCTGGGTGGGGCTAGCCGCTGTCACCAGACATGCAGGCATTGGTGTGGCATGTGAAACAGGGCATCAGGAAATGGCTTGATCCCTTGCTATCCAGTATGGTCCATGTGTTGGCTGCCATGTGTGATCTGAGGGCGAAGGGCACTGTATGAAGCAGCTAAAGCCTGAATCACTGGACAGAGGTGCTGGTGCAGAGAGTCAGGGAGGCACAACGGTGGAGGTGGTGGCATGTGGAAGAGGGGGATCCACTGTCCCATGTTAACATCCCATCCACTAGGCAGTCTCCTCCTCCACCACAGGTGCTGCCAATGTGGGGCAAGGGCATGGCTTCCATGGTGGGACCCAGAGGCACTAGACCCCGCCATCAGGTAGGTAGCACTCAGGCCTTGGTGGCTGCCTATCTCACTGAGGACATGGAGCTGCCTTTGTGTGGGCCAAGGTCTGCTGGGCAAGCCGCAGCCAGATGTGGCCATATCTGGCCACAGTTTCCCAAGAACACCTGTCCTATCCACTGACCAGTGTTCCAAGCAAGAGGGTGTTCAGCATTGCTGTGGATGTAGTGACACCCCACTGCACCTGCTTGGATCCTGATTTGGTGTTCCTCAAGGTGAACCTCCCGCTGCTGGGGTTCCCCAAGCTCCAGGTGCAGAAGGAGTGAATGCCACCCTCCTCACTCCATCTGTGGAAAGTGGTTTGTAAATTCCCTTTGAGGATCAGGCCTGAGAGATTGGAGACAGATGGTGTTCTGTTGTTGTCTTTGATAGATTTTTGGTGTACACTCATTGTGGTGCACAGTTGTCGCTTGGTGCCACCACATATTTTCCATAGGGCACTTGGTGCCCTGATGAAGACATGTATTGTATTGTGAAGATATCTCCATACTGGAGATATTGTTGGCAGATTTTGTGTGTCTTGTCATGGCATGGCCTGGATCCATTCAGGGTGTTTTGGGCTGTAGGAAGTTGGCTTCTGGTGATGAGGTTAGCAAGGTTCAGTGCTTGTTTGAATTTACAAACCACTTTTCACAGACGAGCCTATGACCTGCACTTCATCGACCTCCTAGCTACAGAAACTCATGGATTCAATATAGACAGTGGAATTCTGACACTACAACCTGCTGGACATCTGACTTCCCAGGTACCTCTCTATCTTCACCTGCACTGCTACATCCTCCTTCCTCCCCCCTGCACCCCAGCCTATCCCTTATCCCCTGATGCCTCC
>NW_017729008.1:34103177-34105425 GCF_001723915.1 Gavialis gangeticus
CCTTTTGCTTTCTAGACCCTTTTATTTCATTATTATATTCATTGATTTATTCTTTTCAATTTGATAATTATATTGCATATTATACTATAGAATTTATATAGGAAGGCACATACACATTTCTATATTTTTATAAAGACAAGACACTATGAAACACACCATGAAGCGTGTTGGAAAGGCAGCTGGCAAGCCTTCAGGGACAGGTGGAAGAGGGGGTAGAGGGAGAGGTGTAAGTTCCCCCTTCACCCAAACTGAGACACAGCCACTTTCCTACAACTAGCAGGGATGAGGCTTCCACAAGCAGCAAGGAGAGGAGAGTGGTGCCAATGCCACTGCCTGTGCCTGAGTCAGCATCTCCCCCCAAGAGCACCAGCCATAACACCCCCTCACCACCATGACAACAAGCAGCAGCACCAGCATGACAGTTTCCTCCAGGCCCATTTCACTTCCCATGCTGAGCCTTCCAGTGCCAGAGAAAGAGCTGGAGCTGGAGCTGGATCTGAGTGCCCTAGCAAGTGAAATTCTGGGGAAGGAAGGGGAATCGCACCCATCAAGTTTCCCCTAGAGCCAGGTCTCCTTCCCCAGAAGGCACTTCCGAGGAGGCTGAGGTAGAGGTTGCAGAGGCAAATGGCTCAGCTGAGTCCACTCTTCCTGTTGCTGTGCCTCCACCTGCTGAGGAGGAAAGTGCAGCAGCATCCACACATGCACCCGCACCCCAGAAGCAAGTGGGTAGTGTGGTCTGGGATTATTTTGAGCTGGCAGATGATCCCATGTATGCTGTCTGCCTGCATTGCTGAGCCAAAACCAGCTCAGGCAAGGTAACAAAACACATGAGCACCACAGGGATGCTGATGCATCTCTGCTGGCACCACCCCCTTTCCCTTGCTCCTCCTCAGCCTGGCACCAGCAGGAGCATGCCCAAACGGATGTCCCCCTCTCACTCCAAAGCCCCCGTCCTCCCGAAGCAGAGGCAGGCCACCTTGGAACAGTGGGGGAAAGGAAGACAGAAAGGGGGATGCTTTGCAAGGTGAGCGAGATTGCTCATAGCACTGGGAGATGCTTGCTGTGGATGGACATCCCTTCTCCTTAGTTGATCAGCCAGGGTTCAGTTGGCTCATTGCACTCATGGCCCCATCATACTAAGTACCGGCATGCACCATCTTCAGCAGGACAGTGGTGCCCTCCCTATATGAGACATGAAGGGAGTAGTTGAGGGAGGAGCTGCACAAGGCAGGTCAGCAGGTGGTCTTACACTTCCCTCGGACATCTGGAGCAGCTGGTGTGTTTATCATGCGAACCTCTCCCTCACAGGCCACTGGTTTGACCAGTCAGGCCATTGGTGGACTCTCCTTCAAGCTGAGGTGATGGATGAGTCCCACACAGCAACAGAGATCATGGGGGCCATGAACTGCTTGGTGCAGGGGTGGCTCATTGGGCAGAGCGAGCTCACCCATGGCTTTGTGACAATGGGGCCAATATGGTCAAGGTGGTCCATGATGCCAACTTTGTTGGCATCTGCTTTGCGGCACACAAGTGCTACCTCATAGTCAGGGATGCCTTGGAGGGGGACAGGGCTGCTGGTGACGGTGCCAGCGCCAACAGCAAATTCATTTCCAAATGCAGGAAGGTGGTGGGCTACTTCCACCAGAGCATCAAGGGGAGCAAGATGCTGCGGGAAAAACAAGCAGAGCTGAACATCCCACAGCACAAAATCATGCAGGATGTGGAGACTCGGTGGAACTCCACATATACCTGATGCTCGAGAGGCTGGTGGAGCAACAGAAGGCCATCCATGAGATGGCCTTGCTCGGGGAGATTGGGATCAGCAGCCCCCTAAACAAAGCTGAGTGGGATACCATCTCCCAGATCTTGGTGGTCCTGAAGGCCTTCCTCAAGGCCACTGAGATCCTCAGTGCTGGTGATGCCCTCTTTAGCCAGGTAATCCTTGTAGTGAGGGAACTTCAGAGCCAAATAGAGAGCTTCTAGGGGAACAATGTTCCTGGGTGGGGCTAGCCGCTGTCACCAGACATGCAGGCATTGGTGTGGCATGTGAAACAGGGCATCAGGAAATGGCTTGATCCCTTGCTATCCAGTATGGTCCATGTGTTGGCTGCCATGTGTGATCTGAGGGCGAAGGGCACTGTATGAAGCAGCTAAAGCCTGAATCACTGGACAGAGGTGCTGGTGCAGAGAGTCAGGGAGGCACAACGGTGGAGGTGGTGGCATGTGGAAGAGGGGGATCCACTGTCCC
>NW_017729008.1:34105625-34114441 GCF_001723915.1 Gavialis gangeticus
GGGGGGACATGGAAGAGGGGGATCCACTGTTCTGTGCCAGCACACCATCCACCATAGTCTTCTTCTCTAGGACAGGTGCTGCCAATGTGGGGCAAGGGCATGGCTTCCATGGTGGGACCCAGAGGCACTAGACCCCGCCATCAGGTAGGTAGCACTCAGGCCTTGGTGGCTGCCTATCTCACTGAGGACATGGAGCTGCCTTTGTGTGGGCCAAGGTCTGCTGGGCAAGCCGCAGCCACAGTTTCCCAAGAACACCTGTCCTATCCACTGACCAGTGTTCCAAGCAAGAGGGTGTTCAGCATTGCTGTGGATGTAGTGACACCCCACTGCACCTGCTTGGATCCTGATTTGGTGTTCCTCAAGGTGAACCTCCCGCTGCTGGGGTTCCCCAAGCTCCAGGTGCAGAAGGAGTGAATGCCACCCTCCTCACTCCATCTGTGGAAAGTGGTTTGTAAATTCCCTTTGAGGATCAGGCCTGAGAGATTGGAGACAGATGGTGTTCTGTTGTTGTCTTTGATAGATTTTTGGTGTACACTCATTGTGGTGCACAGTTGTCGCTTGGTGCCACCACATATTTTCCATAGGGCACTTGGTGCCCTGATGAAGACATGTATTGTATTGTGAAGATATCTCCATACTGGAGATATTGTTGGCAGATTTTGTGTGTCTTGTCATGGCATGGCCTGGATCCATTCAGGGTGTTTTGGGCTGTAGGAAGTTGGCTTCTGGTGATGAGGTTAGCAAGGTTCAGTGCTTGTTTGAATTTACAAACCACTTTTCACAGACGAGCCTATGACCTGCACTTCATCGACCTCCTAGCTACAGAAACTCATGGATTCAATATAGACAGTGGAATTCTGACACTACAACCTGCTGGACATCTGACTTCCCAGGTACCTCTCTATCTTCACCTGCACTGCTACATCCTCCTTCCTCCCCCCTGCACCCCAGCCTATCCCTTATCCCCTGATGCCTCCATTTCCATTTTTACTGACTGGCTTTCTTGCCTGCACTGCATGCCAATCTCTGGCTTTTTTACTATTCCTTCTGCCTAGGAACAGTGCACACACTAACTGCAGGTGGTTCCTCAGCCTGATGAAGGGTTTTTCAACCCCAAACCTTGCTAAGATATATTTCTGTAACTATTCAGTTGGTCTGCTAAAACATACCAGATTAGATTGACCTTGTCTGCCAGTGCCATGTCCTTAGACCAACACCCCTAGCACCTGACCAGAAGGATGCAGGGCTCTGGGCACATCTAAGCCCCAGGGCTGGGGCTGGCACAGAGAGTTCTCTGGCAGCTGCTCAAGAAGAAGCTTCTGCAGGAGAGAAAAGAAAGGCTCTGTCACAGTTTGGTTGCCTGAGATGTTGCTGGTGCTACTGTGCTGCTCACTAAGTTATTATTTTACCTGTTGTCATTTAAAGTGGTGGACCAGGATGAGGATGTAGGGGAGGAGGAGCTCACATTGGGGGCACACTACCATGTCATGTAGAGGCCCCAGCACTAGTAAGAGCGCACCTTAAAACACACACAAAGTCACATGTCATGAGTTCTGCTTGTCAGCAGCCGGAGGTGCAGTTTCCCAGAAACCCCTGCACCTATCTTCTTGAAACTTGGCAGGTTTCATGGCCTCAGCAAGGGCTACCATTCCTGCAGTTTTCACCCTGCTGTGCCTTAGCACGCATGTGTGACGTGAGTTTTGCTTGTCAGCAGCTTGAGGTACTGTTTCCTAGAAACTTCTACACCAATCACTTTGACACTTGGCAGGCTCTGTTGCCTTAACAGGGGCTACCATGCCTGCTGTTTTCATATAAATCTGTCAAAAAATGACACCATTATAGGCAGTTATGTGCTACCCTGTTAAAGCTTAAGGGCGAAACATCGAAACAGCGTCCGGACAGCGATACAGTTTCGATGAAACGAAATGGAACAGTGCTTTTGAAATGAGATGAAGCTCAAAATGAAACACTGTCCCATTGAAATGGTGAAATGGAAGTTGAAACAAAACGGTGCTGTTTTGCACAGCCCTACTGCACAGTAGTAATGAGCTACTGTGCATTCAGTATCTTGTGTAGACATAGCCACTGAGGGCCAGATAATTATTTGCTGTGGAGGAACAATCTCTGGATCAAGGTTGGGTTGAGTCTCAGGCCACCTCTTAGTAGAGTTCTAAACAGGCCAAAAGCAGGAAAGAGCTTCACAGATAAGGACAGGACAGCAGCTAAAACCCTATACATTAACTTTCTCATCAAGGAAATACTGTGCTCTGTCCTCTTCTACAAATGCAATGCTTATTGTTAGGTTTGTAATATCCATTTGCTAAAATAAGTCAGGGAATATGGATAATAAAACAAACAAACAAGAAAGGAAAGCAGCATTATTAGTAGCTCTGCATCCATGATTCTAAATACTTCATTGCCAGAAATAACTTTCACTTAAATCGGATCTCCTGCATTTCCAATGAATCCTTAGTCATTACTATTTCAATGGGACTACGGATGGATTGTGTTCTAGTTTATAACCCTTTTTGAGGGACACCAGAAATAATGAACTATAAAGCTGCTTAATTTAAAAAAGAAGCATAAAGCAACATTTCAAGAGGGGACAATCAGTAGACTGCAATATTTTAAAGGGTGAGCTTTCCAAAGCACCTCTATCAAACCATTCCTGTGTTTTTGTTTATGTTCAAATGCATGTGTGTACTCAAACCCCAATTTACCTATGAGGATTTGCTCATCAAAATCAGGTGATGAACAAGTGTTGAACTATTCCTGTAAGTCAAGCATGCACAATTTAGCACGTTGGCTTTTGAAAAAACAATCCATTCTCTAATTATTTGACACCCTCTTTTAAGAGTGGTAGGATTAGTAAGGATTATAAACTTTCTTAGCTAGGGACCAGTCTATATTACAAAGACCTAGCATCACTAGTTTTGTTGGGAGGTAATGGAAGCAGCAGAGTCAGGAAAGTCCCCTGTATAGATAAAACTCTTTGAGCAGAAGATAACTATCAGCAGAGCTACTGTTCTTCCAAAGAGTTGGTTTAACTCAGACAGCAGAAAGCCACCTTCTGCTTGTAGAGCTGTGTCTGCATCTGGGATGTAGTGCTGTCACTTAGTTAAATGATACTTACCCTGTAATATTAACTAAGAGTTCAAAGACGAACTCTATTTTCAACTTCCTTTACAGTTAAAGCCAAGGCCATGATCCTTCAAACTGCTCCGTGTGCCAGTACCCATATATCCATGAAATCCACCAGGTATTTGCCAACAAAAAAGAGATGTTGACTGTTTACCACTCTTTGGAGAATGTGACCATCAAGAAATATTAATAATGTACTTGGGGCACCATATTAACAATTCTTAGTGGTTACACACAGTGCTTTTTCTTCTTGAAAGCACTTTGAAAATATTAAATAATTGTTTCTAATGGTGCCTCTGGAAGGTACTTAAACAGGAATTCTTGTTCCCATTTTACAGCTCGGAAAATTATGGTACAAAGTAATTTGTTTGTCTAAGTCCATAGAAGAACTCCTGGTAAACGATCACATTGCTGTTTGTTAAAGGCCTCATTAATGCTTTCCTTTGTTGTTATACCTATAAAACAAGGCTGTTGTTACTAAATTTCATGGTGACAATTATGGTTGCCTTTTTTTGTGCATTTTCCTCTGTCTGTATTGACCTGCTGTCTCTTTTCTTTTACCAGGATTGGTAATTCTCTGGGCAGAAGCAACCTTTTTATTGTGTGTTTGTACAGTATCTTGCACAGTAGAGCCCTGCTCTCTGAAAGGGGCTTGTAGGCACTATAGTTAATACCATCTGTATAATATCCATCAGCATCTATATTCTGGGTCTTTGTTCCTTATTCTGACCATCAGGCTGTGTCTTTCCCTTGTATACACATTAGAAGTTAATAAATAAACCTTTTTTCAATAAGTTTTTCTTTGTTTCTACTTAGTGGGTGCATCTACATGAAATGCTTTACTGTGCAGTAGACCAATTTACTGTGCAGTAAACATCAGCGTCTACACATGCAGATGCTTACTGTGCATTGGTCTACTTTGAGGTTAATTTGTGACCTGCAAATGCAAGAAGCAAATTAATTGTGGAGTAATTAGTGAGCATTAAGGAACACATAGATGGCCAATGGGGAGCAAATTTGCTCCCAGTCAGCCAGGTAGCAGGTGGCTGGAGATTTCTTCTGGCCCCTGGAAGCTGCCTATGCTAGGTTGGATGCTAGGTCGGGATAATTTCCCTCTGTCCCATCACCTGGAAGCTCCCAGCTCTGGCTCCACAATTGGAGTTAGGGCTGGGAGATTTTTCCTTGCCTCCAAGAGCTGTCTGCTGTTGACACAGGCTCTGATGGTGGAGCCGAAGCTGGGACAATGTTCCCCTGCCCTGGCATCAGGGAACTCCTGGTCCCAACTCCACAATCAGAACAGGGGCTGGGAGATTTCTCCCTGCCCTCAGGAGCTCCTTGCTGCCAGGACAAAGGAACGTTGTCCCAGCCTGGGCTCCACCATCAGAGCCCAACCCATCAGGCAGCTCCCAGAAGTAGGGAGTAATCTCCCAGCCCTCACCAGAAGACAGCTGTCTCCTGGCGCCATGCTCCCTGCCATCCCCTGGGCTAGCACCTAGGGGGAGACTGGAGCTTCCCCTGGCTGCTCCAGGGGGCAGAGCAGGGTGGGAGCAAATCTGCTCACAAATGCCTGCATGTGTAGATGTCTACCCAGGGTGGATTTATGCCATAGTAAATTAGTGTGGAGTCAATCCATCTAGCAGCATTTGCATGTGTAGACACCCCCAGTGTGTCCTTATCCCCCCCCCAACTTTTACTATCAAGAACTCAGCTCATTCGTTTAAGCAACAGCTGGATTATAGGTATTGTGCTGGCATAGCAGGAGCTCCAGTTGCTGGGGTGGCATGAATGATGAATAAGAGCACTACAGGCTAAATTCTTCTAGGCACTTTGTATAAATACCTGCCCAAAAACAAATATGGACAGTTTTAGGAGAGTGAACTGGAATTTGACTACCTCTCTTCTGGCTTCCCTCAAAACGTAGTGGAGGCTTGTGATCGCTGTGGTGCTGGGGCGCATAGGGTGTCCCACAGGAGCACAGGGGACTCCCCAGCACATTCGGCAGTGGACCTGGAAGTGGACTGGAAGCACTTCTGGTCCACTTCCAGGTCTCCTGGGGAGCACAGCTTGGTGACTAGTGCCTCCCAGGTCTGGGGGGGGGGGGCACTTGGGGTCCCCCTGCAGCTGATTGCAGAGCTGCTCCCCAGCAGACCCAGAGGTGGACTGGGGGTGCTTCTGATCCACTTCCCGGTTTGCTGCTGAGCATGTGGAGGCCCCCCGTGCTCTTGTGGGATGTTCCATCCGCCCCACCATTGCCGTGATCACGAGCCATGCCTGCTGTCTCAGGGTATGTAGCAGAAACTTTTGGAGCTGTGTCTATGTCCCAGTCACTGATTCTCTGAATTGGCGTTGAATCTTTGGATTTGGCTGAATCAAATCAGGGACAGTGATCCAAATCAACAAATCGAATCACTGTCCCTGATTCGGGCCAAGTCCAAATCTGAATCGAATAGGGCCCACTTTGCACACTCCTTGAAGTCAGGTCCAAAATCATCACTGCATTCTAGTTCTTTGTTTAAAACCACCAGCTAGTGATCCAGTTAAAGGAGTTATACTTTTCTGGCATTTCCTCAGTACTGTGACCAGTCATTGATTCATCTAGAGTGGAGCCTGCCAATGCCCATCTCATCCTATTGTAAATTCTGATTTAGCATTAGATTGGTATCTCAGGTTCATTCAAACACTAGTTAAGTTATTAGCCATCCCATGTTATTTGACCCCAGCAGTCTTTCCTGCCCGATGACCTCATGAGGTACCTTCCAGCCCTAAACTCTGTAAAAAAAAACACCATGGTCCTCCATGGGTCCTCCATATTTAGAGTTGCACAGAGATATGTTACAGTTAGATCTATGAATTGAGGATGGCATGGGATTCTTATTTATGAGCTATAATCCATTATCCAGCAATGCTCAACCCTGGTGAGGCTTATTCATATGCCTGGCAAGAATTTTCCTCCTGGGGTGCTGTGCTTTCGGATGCAGAATGAGAACACGGTTTACTGCTGCTCTTGCAAAGTATGACTATATCCCTCTAGGGAGGGAGGGGGAAGTTTTGAGATTTGGCTCTATGCCTGGACATCATTACTCCTGGACACTTATACAGAACAGAATCACTCTGCCCAAAGTCTGTAATGAAAAGATTACACACACACACACACACACACACAGTATTTTGTATTCGGTACTTCTACTTCTGCCACTATTAAATTTGTGGAAGCATGGGGGCCAGTGGCCTTTTATTAACAGGAAAAATCTCCACAAGATTACCAGGTTAAATTTCACAAAACCCAGATAACACTGGAAATGAAGACTCTAGCAAAGACCTAATCCCCACGTCAGTGCACAGTTAACTTTAAGCAGATTTTTTTAAGTTCATGCCTAAGTGTTTTGTTGAATAGAGATAAGATCACATGCATATTTAATTATAGGATAGTAGAAAATTAAGGTTGGAAGGGACCTGAGGAGACAATCCAGCCTAACACCTAGCTCAAAGCAGGACCATCCCCACCTATGTCATCCCAACAAGGCTTGTCTAGCTGGGTCTTAAAACCCCCCAGGGATGGAGAATCCACAACCTCTCTGGTTAACCCATTCCAGTGTTTTACTACCCTCCTAGAGAGAAAGATTTTTCCTAACATCTAACCTAAGCCTCCCTTGATGCAACTTGAGACCGTTGCTCCTTGTTCTGTCATCTGCCACCATTGAGAACAGTCCAGCTCCATCCTCTTTGGAGCCCCCTTCAGGTAGTTGAAGACTGCAATTAAATCCCCTCTCAGTTTTCTCCTCTGCAGACTAATTATAGAGGAAAACTTCCCCCCCCCAGTATTTGTATTGGGATCATTATGTTGATTTCTGTGAAATCACTTTCTAAATAGGAATGGGCCTGGAGGGCACAGATCAAATGTCTTTTATGGAAACCATCATGTTAAGGATGTGATTAAGGGTTTTGCTTGAGCACAGGCTCTATACATCTGTTCCTGAGTCTGACAGGAATAACATTATATTAATCAGCCTCATTCATAAAATCACAGAATAAGGAATTAGAAGGACACCCTATGAGTTCATCCAGCTCAATCCCAGTCTAAACCATCCCAGACAAATGCTTCTCAAACCTACATTTAAGAACTTCACATGACAGATATTCCACCACCTTTCAAGGCAACCATTCCTGTGCTTTGTCACCCTCCTACTTAGAACCTCACTAGTTCTTGGTGGTACCCTCCAGAGAATTGATTGAAATCATCTTTATGATAACCCTTTTCATGAATGGCATGTGCCCCCAGCGGCTGGGGGGGGCATGGCTGCGCTGGCGGTGATGGGACCAGCAAGAGCCCAATGGCCTTCCACAGACACCACTGGCATTGTCAGTGGTGGGGGAAGGATGGTGAGTGCTGACCAGGGGTTGGCAACCACCTGCAGGTGCTGCTGGCAGCATTGGCGGCAACCAAGGGCAGTCATGGACCACTTGCAGAAGCTGCTGGAGGTGTTGGCAGTGGGGTGGGGAGTGGTGACTGCCTGTGGGTGCTGCCCACAGTGTTGGCAGCACCTTTTTGCGGGGGGTGCACCGCCACACACAGGGGGTGCACGTGCACCCCCTACGCATTGCCTGTTGTTAAATCCCACCTCAGTCTTCTGTTATCTGATTAATCCAAATTCTTCCCAACTTTTCTTCAGTGTCACGTTTCCTAGACCTCTACTTTTTCTCCAAGCTGCATTTATTTGTAAACATACTCAGTTCTGTCCTTTATGTCATTAATATAAATATTGAACAGCCCTGGATCCAGAAGAGATCCCCTGGGAACCCCACATAATATATAGCAACATAAAGCTGGAAGGGACCTCCTGGGCCAGAGACCAATCCTTTTCATTCATTAATTGGAGTCATCCCCTAAACACTAAGATCACCCTATAACATGCCATAGGTAAAATTAGGGGATACTTCCTCCCAGCTTGATATTGAGATGTTGATGACTACCCTTTGGGAGCATCCAGAGAAGTGCACATGTGGAGGGGTGTGTGTTTGCCATGGCACAAATAGCAGCAGTACATATATGTGCTAGGGAACACCCCTGCACGCACATTCCAGGATGCACCAAATTGTCCTGGGTGGGGTAAGGGAGGCTGGGGCCAGCACCTGTGCTGGTCCAGCAGCCTTATCTGGAGTCCTGGGGTCCTCCAAGAGCAGCAGTGGTGCCTGTTTGCCCTCATGTTTTTTTTTTTGACATTGCGATCTCCTGGTGTCAAATTTTGGGACCCCACTGCAAATTAGCAATGTGGTGAATGGGTGCATATGCACCGTATGCAGTTTGCAGTGCCTCAAACAGCTTGATGAAGATGTTGAACAATCTGGGTCCAAGGACAGAGCCTTGGTGGACCCAGCTGGTCACAGGACACCATGATGACTGACTTCCATCAATTACTACCCTCTGGGTCCAACCACGGAGCCAATTTCCCAGCCAGAGGATCGTGGTGGACCCAAGGGCACAATTGGCCAGTTTTGCCAAGAGGTGATCATGGGATACCAGATTGATGGCTTTTTTGAAGTCAAGATATATGACATCAATCTCTTCTGCCTTGTCCAGGTGATAGGACAAGGCGGATGAGAACCTGACGGTGTTTAACACTGAAAAATGCAAGGTTCTCAACCTTGGGAAAAAAAACCTGCAGCATTCTTATAGG
>NW_017729008.1:34119441-34121443 GCF_001723915.1 Gavialis gangeticus
AAAAATGCAAGGTTCTCCACCTTGGGAAGAAAGACCTGCAGCATCCTTATAGGCTCAGCAGTGCTACGCTGGCTAGCGCTACAGAAGAAAGAGACTTGGGGGTCATGACTGACCACAAGATGAACATGAGCCTGCAATGTGATGCTGTGGCTAGTAAAGCGACCAAAACACTGGCTTGCATTCATAGATGCTTCTCAAGCAAATCCAAGGATGTTCTTCTCCCCCTGTACTCGGCCTTGGTGAGGCCGCACCTGGAGTACTATGTTCAGTTTTGGGCCCCACAATTCAAAAAGGATAAGGAGAAGCTTGAGAGAGTCCAGAGAAGAGACACGCGCATGATCAGTGGTCAGGAAAACAGACCTTACGATGACAGGCTGAGAGCCATGGGGCTCTTTAGCCTAAAAAAGCGCAGGCTCAGGGGTGATCTGATGGCCACCTATAAGTTTATCAGGGGTGACCACCAGGATCTGGGGGAACGTTTGTTCACCAGAGCGCCCCAAGGGATGACGAGGTCAAATGGTCATAAACTACTACAAGACCATTTCAGGCTGGACATAAGGAAGAATTTCTTTACTGTCTGAGCCCCCAAGGTCTGGAACAGCCTGCCATTGGAGGTGGTTCAAGAACTTACATTGAACACTTTCAAGAGCAAATTGGATGCTTATGTTGCCGGGATCCTGTGACCCCAGTTTACTTGCTGCCCTTTGGGCAGGGGGCTGTACTTGATGACCTTCCGAGGTCCCTTCCAGCCCTAATGTCTATGAAATCTATAAAATCTATGAAATAAAATAAATTCTAAATAGCTATACATTTTGGTATTTTATTTTGGATTTTGTATCATGGAAAATCAAAGCTCCCCCTGTTCCCTTAGCTCACAGAACACAGGTCCAGGTCTCTCACTCCCAAGCCACAGCCTCCTAGACTTGCTGGTGCCCCTCATCCCCTCCTCCCACAACATCTTGGCCCTGCCAGTGCCCCTCACTCACTTCTACACCCCCCCAGCCCTGCTGGTGCCCCTCACTCGCCACCCACAGCCCCCCTGACCATGCCAGTGCCAGTCACTCCTTTCTGTCCCATCCCCCACCCTGCTGGTGCTCCTCATTCTACCCCACAGCCCCTGGCCCTGCTGGTACCCCTTACTCAACCCCAAAAGCACCCCACCCCTGCTCATGCCCCTCACCCCCACCCACAACCCCCTTCCCCCTGCCAGTTGCCACAGCTGAGTGGTCCGCAGCCCCCTGTGCCCCTCAGCAGCACCTGAGTCCCAGCTGCCGCCTGTTGGAAGTGGTGGCTGCTGCAGCAAAGCAGAGAGCAGAGCCTGGCACCCCCTGCCCCATGGGCAACACAGCTGCAGTGGAGCCCATGGAGGGGAGGTGCAGGCTGCAAGCTGCCTGCTGCAGACTTGTATGGTGGGGTGGGGCTGTCTCCCCACCACTGTGCACACTCCTGAGGGGGGCAGGGGAGACCCATGCCCCCCGGAACTGTGTACAAGATGGGGGCTCCCAGACCTGCTTCCCTTCCCTGGGGCCTCCATGGACCAGCAGGCAGGACATGGTGCAGTAGGGCAGAGCAGGGATGTGTGGGTGGGGAAACTCCTTGCTGCTGTGAGCCCCTTGCTTCCCTGGTGAGCCCCTTGCTTCCCCTGCCAACCCCACAGAAGCGGGGGCAGTGGTATGGGGTTGTGCCCCTCACACTTGTGGAGCGGGCAGGCCAGCATGGAGCTTGCAGTGGCAAGGAGCTTCCTCAGCCACCCCACTCTGCCCTGCTCCACCAGGTCCCACCTGCTGGGCTCTGGAGCCCCCAGGGGAGGGCAGCAGGATGGGGAGCCTGAGCCCACAGTGAGCAGCACACATCTACTTCTGCCCTATGCACAGATTTGGGTGGCATGGATCCCCCCTCTTTCCCCAGGTGTCTGCACAGTGGTGAGGACCTGGCCCCATCCCCGGCCCCTTGGATAAGCTGCCCACGGCCCTGTGCAACTGCCCATTGGGGCCTGGTGGCC
>NW_017729008.1:34122053-34127101 GCF_001723915.1 Gavialis gangeticus
CGCTGGGACCCTGTGGCCACACATTGCAGCCCCCTTCCCCAAGCCCCACACTGCCCGGCTGGGCAGCCCCCCCAGCTCCAGCCCTGCCCAACTCCCTCCCTTCCTATGGGGTCCTCAATCTCTACCCCCACCAGACTTGCCTGCAGGAGGTGCTCTCCAGGCTGCCTGGTGGTGACGTGCATATACATGCACATGGCAGCCCCTGCTTGGGCACCCTCCTCCCACTCCCCCAGCCTCTGTGCAGGCAGAACTCATCTGCCCAAGGTCCTACTTTTTGCAAAAGGGCAAAATCCATGTGTTTCTCTGTTAAAATGAGAAATCTGCATTTTCTTTGGGTAAAAGGGGAAATCCACATTTGTCTCCATTTTTCCAAAGGGAATAGAAAACCTGGATCCCTGCTCATCAACTTCCTTTGTCCTACTTTTTCTATTTTGAAAAACTCTATATTTGTTCTTTCTACCAGTCTTCTGGCACCTCACCTAACTTCCATGAATTACTTTGGGCAATGAATTGTCTTGGTTTTTTTTAGGATGAATTTTAACAGGCCCTGCTTATTTAAAAACAGCTTGTTTAGCTAACTAAACACAAGTTGGGTATATCTTTTCCTGTCCTTGCTCCTGACTATGTTTCTCATCTGCCAGCTCACGTTTTTTGTGAAGAATAAAATTTAAAAACAGGAATTAAATACTCAGCCTTTTTGGAAATGTTCATTATTTGCCTATTAAAGATCCATGGAAATACTCCTATTGATGTTGGAATCAATGCTCCTGTTGGCTCTTACTTTGCCAAGACTAAAATTAGAGACAGGAAAATTTTGGTGCTGTAGAACTTCTTTTAGTTCTTAAAACTTTGGAAAGTTGACCAGTTGCTGAAGCCAGCTACAATTTTTGCCATGAACCAGGATCAGACATGTAGAAGCAATGTCAGCAGACATTCCTGGCTCAGTTCACAATTTGTAAGCTGTAGCATTCAAAAGAAAACAGAAAAGAATATGCATATATACACATAGTAGAACAATCCATATTTGGGCTTTACACCATACATTTGTTTTGTGTTTGGAGTGAAGAAAAAAACCCAGCAGCCAGACTATTTTGCCACACTTTAATGGAATCTTAGAAAATTAGGGGTGGGAGGGACTTCAGGAGGTCATCTAGTCCAGGTCCCTGATCAAAGCAGGACCAGCCCCAACCAGATCATGCCAGCCAAAGCTTTATTTAGCCAGGTCTTAAAAACCTCCAGCGATGCAGATCAACATCTCTGGGTAAATTGTTTCAGTGTTTTACTACCCTCTTAGTGAGAAAGTTTTTTACTAATTTCTAACCTAAACCTCCCTTCCTGCAACTTGAGACGATGGCTTTTCTTCTTCAAACTAAGCAAGCCCAGGTCCCTCAGCCTGTCCTCAGAAGTCATGTGCCCCAGCCCCCTCACCATTTTTGTTGCTCTCCATTGGACTCTCTTAATTTCTCCATATCCTGTCTGTAATGGGGGGCCCAAAACTGAACACAGTACTCCAGATGTGGCCTTACCAGTGCTGAATATACAGGAAGAATCACTTTCCTCAATCTGCTGGCAGTGCTGTTACTAATGCAGCCCAGTATGCCACTAGCCTTCTTGGCAAAAAGGACATGCTGGTGGCTCATCTTTAGCTTACTGTCCTCTGTAACCCCCAGGTCCTTTTTTGCACAACTGTGCTTAGCCAGTCAGCCCCCAGTCTGTATGGTGCCTTGGATTGCTCCATCCTAAGTGCAGGACTTTCCACTTGTCCGTATTGAATCTCATAAGATTTCTTTTGGTCCAGTCCTCCAATTTGTCTAAGTCTCTCTGAAACCTACCTATAGCCGTCACTGTGTCTATTACTCCCCCCAGCTTGGTGTCATCTGCAGACTTGATGAGAGTGCACTCTATCTCACCTTCCAATTCAGGGAGGAAGATATTGAACAAAACTGGCCCCCCAGGATCACATCCGCTGGTCTCCCTGTGTCCACAGAGCTGGTCATCTCATCATAGAAGGCAATCAGGTTGGTCAGGCATGGCTTACCTTTGGTGAATCCATGAAGACTATTCCTAATCACTTACTTTTCCTCCAAGTGCTTAGAAGTGGATTTCTTGAGGATCTGCTCAATGATTTTTCCAGGAACTGAAGTGAGGCAGACCTGTTTGTAGTTACCTGGATCCTCCTTCCTCCCTTTCATAAAGATGGGCACTAGATTTATCCTTTTCCAATCATCTGGTATCTCTCCTGATTGCTATGAGTTTTGAAAGATGATGGCCAGTGGCTCTGCAACCACATCAACCACATCATTCTTGTAAGATGAACCAAGAAAGACTGATGTAGAGATAGGGACTTGTATAGCAGCACAGCTACAGGAACAGTCCAGGCTCTAAATACCCCAGGAAGAAAGAACTGTGAGCCAGACCTTATTACATCTATCTAGGCATGCAAAAGATAGGGCAAAGTGTTACCTTAGACACTAACTAATTTAGAGAGGCATGAGCTTTTGTAGGCAACAGCTTCATCAAATAGAATCAGATGTTAGCTAATGAAGTAAATTGTGGCCTCTGAAAGCTCACATTCCTATGAATCAGATGCCACCATCCCCATTCACCCCCTGCCTTCTGCATGACTTCAGACTAACATGGCAAACCAAATCTATTAGACATTTAAGTGGTACTTAGATACGTAAGAGCAATCCTACTCTACCCTGAGTGCATCTGTGTGTGCATATTAATGCAAAGCAATAAACTCTAGAACTTATTGGTCTGGAGTTTATTGTTCCAGGTGAGCCACTTGCACATGCATCTGGGACCAGAGCACAATGAACCATGTCAAAGCAGCCCCAGGTGGCAGGAAGCCCCAAGCACTGGGACTGCTCCTTCTGGCTCAGTGTGCTGTGGAGGGGTTGGCTGGGGCATGAGGGTGCTTCAGTGCAGGGCTAGCCAGGAGGCAGGCATGGAAGCACCCCCAACCAGCTGGGGCAGCATCAACACGTATGCTGCTGCAGAATAAAAAAGTACTTACAAGTATTTACAAGTACTATCCCACTGCAGAATAAATTAACTCCAGCCTAATAGGGGTGCACGTATAAACGCGCGAGGTTTACTGCAAAGCTAATTAGTCTACTCCACAGTAAAGTCTCCTGTAGATGTGGCCCATAACTGACATTTCTGTTCACTTCTGTAGTGTTACAAGTGGAGTAAAACGGTTGTACCATTGACTCTGTTAAATTTACAATGATTTACCTTAGTTATATCCCTATAGGAGTGGTTAAACTGGTACAGTTGATATATGCCCCCGAGTGGCAATACCTCTTCTGATAAACAGTTTAAAGTTATGTATCTCCAAAGCCTTAGATGCCTAATAAGTGGAACAGGCTTAATCGCATACCTATCCTGCAGGTGTCTCTCTTACAGCTTCACATCGGGATGTGCTACCCTATCTCAACTTGATAATGTATACATGCATTTCTTAAGAACAGCTGTGAGGAGGTTTTAATTCACAGACTAACGAGTCTCACATTTGTTTCACCTGCATTTACAACAGAGCTTTTCTCAACAGTGTTAACATCTAGCATGGTCATTCTTCTGGGATGAGAAGAGGCAGAGTATTTTCATTGCTTAGTCATTTGCGAACACTCGTTAAGTAAAGCTGTCACTTGTGTCCAATTATGGGAGAGGGCTTTATAGTGCACTCTTCCTCTAAAAGCTGAACTGACAAGGCCAAACCCTATTTTACAGGCATTCTCTTAAATTCTTCTTAGCTATATTTAAAATCCCTATGCTAAGTGATGGCAGGCCCAGTGCATTTGCACAACTATTAACAAACAGAATCTTGTGGCAACCTGACTGTGCCTCTGAGGCAGTAAATTTCTGTAATCTGTCTATATAAAAATTATCATACAGGACCATGCTAAGACTATGTAAAGCCTCTTTGCTATGGCACCATGATGGAGAAGAAGATAAAATTAAAATATACTTAGAGGAAAAAATAAGATAATTTTAATGTCTGAAATGTTTTCCTTTTCTGGTCCAGTGCAGAGTCCAGCAGGAACACCGAGATGTAGATAAATCCTGGGTCATGCCACCAAAATGATAAAGTTTTTTAAATGATTGCCAAATTTTGAGGTTAGAATGAGTGAACTAGTTTACACAGATATCAACTGGAGGTTTTCCCTGCTCTCTAGTCCTGCTATAAACTTAAGAGTCAAGTCTCCTGGAAAATATTTATTTCTTCAGATGCTTTTCCCCCAGATAACTTAAAACGGCATTGAATAGAACTGTTTTTTCTTTTCCCAGATCTGCACCTGCAAGGGTCAAATGTCTGACTAACATCTATGTTGGTTGTGCATGCGATGTTTTTTAAGGAACAGATCAATTCCAGTGCAAATCCTTTTTTAGGGTATATAGTTATATCATTCTAATTGTATTTGTATCAATAGCACTTTTGCTAGTTCCCCAAGGCAGGATAAGTACAATTATGTGCATGAAACTGTTTCTGCAATAAGAGGGTTGTGATAGTTTAGACAGACTGGCACAACTCCCCTGTTACAAACAGGCTGTAATGCACAACCCTGTCATTGGAAGCTGTGATATCTGGATATTATAATATTAGCTACCACTGCCTGACACAGGGCTGGATTAATACATAGGCAAACTAAGGACATGCCTAGGGCCCTGAGCTGCAGGGGTGGGGTGTCCTTTGCTCCACGGCAGTGGTGCAAATGGCCCTGTCTGCCTCCTTTCTCTTCCCCTCCCCTCCCATGGCCTTACCACCAACTCCCCACAGGCAGCAATGCTGGGCTGGAGAGGAGGGTCTTAGGTCAACAAACTTGTGGGCCCCAAGCCGACTAAGCCCCACTGTAGGGTTAATCCAGCCCTGGCCTGACTTAAAAGAGCCATTTATATCAGTCACAGCTATGGCATGTTCACTCATCTTTGTGGCCCAGTCAGCGAACACTGAGTGCCATGTGGATATGAGGCTACATGTGGACCTGTGTGGTGCTACACTGTGGGGAGGGAGTGGAGAGCTGGAAGGACATGGAGAGAAACGG
>NW_017729008.1:34132101-34136439 GCF_001723915.1 Gavialis gangeticus
TGTGGGGAGGGAGTGGAGAGCTGGAAGGACATGGAGAGAAACAGGAAGACAGGACACATATTGGGCCAGGTTGTATTCCACGTACGAGATGCATATGTAGACATAGGTGCCTAGCTGCAATTCTATTTCATTTAATGCAAAAGGTCGGTGTGCCCTCCTCCTCCTCACTGCTTATGTGATTCAGTCTTAATGGTCAAATGCCAGTGTGTTGCAAGAGTAGATGCAATGGATTTTCAAGGTGGACTAGGATCCTACTGCGGTGCCTAAGAACACAGGGATGTCCAATATATATAGAAACAAATGTGGCCCATTGCTCCTCTAAACTCTTCAGCTTTGTGGCACTTCTCACTTCAGGCCACAGGACTATCAGCATGGTCAACTTCAAGCACATAAAGTTCACAGCAGAATGCATATATATATATATATATATATAATGTCTGGGGTTCTTTTTTTGCCTTCTTGCTGTTTTAAGCCAATAGGGCACATATTTTCCAAAGGGACTCTACCACCATGGTGCCTAAAAATTTGTAGCAAAAGCTGAGTTTCTGGTGTGCTTACCCAACGTTAGGATTAAAGGCTAGGATAAACCATCAGGTATCATGTAAATATTGTGATGCTGACAGCACTGTGTCCTGGGGCCTGTTCCAAGGGATAGACCAACCACTTACCCCTCTTCCCCATGGATGGCTGGAGAAGGAACTATATCATGGGATTCTTGTGCTTCCTCTCCCAGAACCCACTCCTGCAGGCTTTTCCACAGAGCAGTGCATTCCAGATCAAGCTGTGATGCATAATTGGACGCACATGGTCTGTCCGGAAACAGAGGAAGCATTCTGAAAGATGCACCGCATCACCCCCAGTCTTTTAATACTTCATCCAAATAAAGGCTGGATCCTACAAAGATTTACTCAACATGCTTAACTTTGTGCATTGCTGCACTGAAGTCAACAAGGCTACTCACAGGGTGGCCCGTTTGAAGTCAGTGGGAGTTTTGTCATTGATTTCAGCAGAGCCAGGATTTCATTGGTAATGGTAGGCTAGCATGTGTGTAAGTCATTGCAGGCTCAAGGCTTAAATGCATAAACCCACTCAATAACAGTTACTAGCCTATACTGTCCAGAGAATATTCTCTCTCTGACAGTATCACTGGAAATATTGCCATTGTTCATCATTGAAATTAGAGTCAGATTCAGTCTTTAGTCCTGGTTTTTAAATTCAGGCTTTCCTCATAATTTAAGGATGCTGAGGATGTGCATTAAAAGGCACTGAATACTGCATCTTACCAGTAAAGTGCCTGATAATATAATATAATATAATAATAGAAAATGAGGGCTGGAAAAGAACCTTAGGAGGTCATGTAGTCCAATCTCCTGGCCAAGGCAGGATTATCTTCTCCAGACCATCCTACTATTGTTTGTCTAATTTATTCCTGAAACTACACAACAACCCTGTTGCACAACTACAAGGCAGACTGTACAGAAACACCAAGAACATGTAACTTGCTAACGGTAAAGCAGGGGGACAAGGGTAATCTCAATGCCCCACAGCTGCAAGCATTGTTAAAATACAACTGAGAAGCCCAAGGAATAAGACAATTAGGAGCAATTATAAATGCAAACTTCAACATTAATTTATTTAATATGTTGGCCATAGAATATTCCTATTGCTGAGTATGACAAATGAAAATGAGAAAAAGTATGACGATAATGTATATATATTTTAGTATGTATGTATGTATGTATGCATACACAGTCTCATTGCAAAAAAAAATAATCACAACAGCTTACAGCTTACTGGGTTGTATTAACAGGAGTGTCCCTTGGAAATCAAGGCAAGTGATTCAGCACTGGTGAGGCCCCAGCTGGAGTACTGTGTCCAGTTTTGGGCCCCACATTTCAAGAAGGATATGGACAGATTGGAAAGAGTCCAGTGCAGAGTGACAAAATTGATTAGAGGCCTGGAAAGCAAGACTTATGAAGACAGGAGAAGCACTCGGATTACTTTGTTTGGAGAAGGGAAGACTGAGGGGAGATTGGAGAACAGTCTTCACCTTCTTGAAGGGTGATTGATTACAGAGAGAATGAAGATAGAATATTTCCTGTGGCTATAGGTCACAGGACTAGGAGCACTGGACTCAAGTTACAGGAGGGAAATTTATGCTGGAGATTAAGAATAACTTTCTGACTCTGAGGGTGGCCAAGCATTGGAATGGGCTGCCTAGGAAAGTCGTACAATTCCTATCCCAGGAAATTTTCAAGAGCAAGTTAGACAGACACTTGGCTGGGATGGTTGAGTCAGGGATGATCCTGCCCTGAGCAGGAGTCTGAACTAGATGATCTCATGAGGTCCCTTCCAGCTCTAATTTTCTATGATCCTGTGTTCCAGGGGTGGACAAATTTATGGCCCACCTAATATGCGGGCCACCAATTGATCCTATCCAGCCTACTGGCTGCCAGTAGGAGCCTAAGCAGGAAGGGCTGTGCCCCACACCACTCCACTCTGCCACAGCCAGGGTTGTGCCTGGCTGTGCAGTGAGAAGATGCCTCCTTCCACTCCTGGACCCATCCCTCCAGCCCGTCTTTTTGTTGGCACTGTGGCTACATAGTCCTGGTATTGCGGCTGCTGGCAGCTGGGCCTGCACTAGACAGGGTGTGATGCAGTTCACCGAGTAGACATCACATCCACCCACCATGATGAGCCACTACCACCATGGCACCATTAATCTGTGCCAGCCATGGTGGGGCTCGGTCTGGGGCTGTCACCCCCGACTTTCCCCGTGCAGTGCGTCAGCACCACCAGCAGCAGCAGTTTATTGCCATGGGTGGACAGGATGGCTACTGCGATATACTGCATCATGCCCTGTCTCATGTGGGCCGGGCTGCTAGAAACGATTGTGTTAGGACTATACAGTGCCAACAGGAAGCCAGCCAGGATGGATGTGTGGGGAGGGGTGGAGGAGACTGCACGTTGTGCCACTTGGCTACAGCAGAGTGGAGTGGTGCGGGACACATCCCTCCCAGTCCTCGGGGCTGGGCCGGCTACTGCCAAGTCCCCCAGTCTGACCA
The DNA here is from genome assembly GCF_001723915.1 of Gavialis gangeticus. NCBI lineage: Eukaryota > Metazoa > Chordata > Crocodylia > Gavialidae > Gavialis > Gavialis gangeticus. Next base: position 34,135,167 of record NW_017729008.1, read on the forward strand.
TGCAGAACCGGGAGCCACATGGTGCCCTGGAGCAGGTGGCAAGTGGGCAGGACAATGGGGAAAGTGGAGATGGGGGGCAGGGGACAGTGGAAGTGAGTGGCTCCTCCCTCTCCTGATGGACGATGCTTCCTGGTGCAGCCACACAGAGGCGAAGTGGGGCTGTTCTGTGTCTCCGCCACATCACCGCTGCCTCTGCGCTGGCCCATGCGGCAGCGGTGGCAGTGGAGAGCAGGCACAGGCAGCCCTGTGTAGGCTGAGAGAAGCTGCAGCAAGGAGCACCGGCAGCAGGAGAGAGAGGGGATGCTTTTCTCCCATGCTGAGCACTGCTGCTTGTGAGCTGTCCAGTGTCGATGCTCCACACAGCCACTGGTGCCACACTGGGCATCACAGAGGGGCTCTGGGTGGCCACAGCAAACACTGCCCTGCGGTGGTGAGAGGAAAAGTTTTTCCTAATATCCAACTTAAATCTCCCTTGCTGCAACTTGAGACCAATGCTCCTTGTTCTGTCATCTGCCACCACTGAGAACAGTCCAGCTCCATCCTCTTTGGACCCCCCTTCAGTAAGTTGAAGACTGCTATTAAATACTCTCTCCATCTTTTCTTTTCCAGACTAAATAAACCCAGTTCCCTCAGCCTCTCCTCATAAGTCATGTGCCCCAGTCCCAGAACCATTTTCGTTGCTCTCCACTGCACTCTCTCCAGCTTGTCCACATCCTTTGTATAATGGGGTCCCAAAACTGGACACAGTACTCCAGATGTGGCCTCATCAGTGCAGAATAGAGCGGAATAATTACTTCCCTCAATCTGCTGGCAATGCTCCTACTAATGCAGTCCAGTATGCTTTTAGCCTTCTTGGCAACCACAGCACACTGCTGACTCGTATCTATCTTATTGTCCACTATAACCTTATACTACATTCAGTGCAGAGGCAGAAAAGGATCTCGGAGTCATCATTAATGCCAAGATGAACATGGGCCGGCAGTGTGGGATCGCAGTCAGGAAGGCCAACTGCACCTTGTCATGCGTCCACACATGCATCTTGAGCAGGTCCAAGGAGGTGATCCTCCCCCTCTATGCGGCACTGGTCAGGCCACAGCTGGAGTACTTTGTCCAGTTCTGGGCGCCGCACTTCAGGAGAGATGTGGACAACATGGAGAGGGTCCAGAGGAGGGCCACTTGCATGATCAGGGGGCAGCAGGGCAGGCCCTATGAGGACAGGCTATGGGACCTGAACCTGTTCAGCTTCCAGAAGAGAAGGCTGAGGGGGGATTTA
>NW_017729008.1:34136509-34142900 GCF_001723915.1 Gavialis gangeticus
GGCGTGACTTACCTGGCTCCTGACTTCGGCAATCATCTCGGCTACCCAACTGTTCTGTGGACTGGCGACACCGACGCGTTACAGTTCTGTTTGTTATTTGTCTTCCTTTATAAACTGTTGACCATCCCTGGGACTTACCTGACAGGCAGCCGCACCTATTCCCGGGCTCCGGCACCGGGAGTAGAAAGCAAGGGCCTGTCGGCGAACCCCGTGGGACAACAGGCTCCCCCTGTTGTGCGTTACTAACTGTAACTGAAGACTCCGTACCTGCGCTCTACCAAGCGTAAGTTAATAAACCCATTCAATTAAAGAACATCCAGCTTCCGTGTCACTCAGAACTCCACCGCCGCTAGACCCAGCCTGTTCGTTCGGGTTCCACCGTGACACTTGGGACCCTTTCTCTGGGGAGGGAAACCCAGCACCTGCCATGGCAGGGGGGTCAGACTAGATGATCTACTCAGGTCCCTTCAGACCCTACTAACTATGAAACTATGAAACCCCCAGGTCCTTTGCTTCCAAGATGCTGCTTAGCCAGTTAGTCCCCAGACTGTAGCAGTGCATGGGATTGTTCTGTCCTAAGTGCAGAAGTTTGTACTTGTCCTTGTTGAGCCTCATGAGATTTCTTTTGGCCCAATCTTGCAATTTGTCTAGGTCACTCTGAATCCTAGCCCTACCCCCCAGTGTATTTACAACACCCCCCAGCTTGGTGGCATATGCAAACTTGCTGAGGGCGCACTTCATCTCATCTTCTAGATTGTTAATGTAGATATTGAACAAAACCTGCCACCGGACCAACCCCTGGGACACTCTACTTGATACCAGCTGCCAACTAGACATTCAGCCATTGATTACTACCCACTGAGCCTGACAATCCAGCCAGCTTTGTATCCACTTTAAGGTCCACTCATCCAACCCATACCTTCTCAGCCCATTTGCCACAATGCTGTGGGAGACAGTATCAAAAGCCTTGCTAAAGTCAAGGGCCACTGCTTTGCCTGCATCCACAAAGCCAATCATTTCATCACAGAAGGCAATCAGGTTGGTCAGGCATGACTTGCCCATGGTGAATCCATGCTGACTGCTCCTAATCATCTTCTTTTCTTCCAAGTGCTTAGAAATGGATTCTTTGAGGACCTCCTTCACGATTTTCCCAGTGAGGTGAATCACATGCAAATGCTTAAGTGCTTTGACAGATCAGGGCCTGGATTCAAGGGTTCAAATTGCCTGTGAAGAAGAAATGGTCTGGTAGAATCCCATATGTATTCTCTGTAGGATTTGGCCTGGTTTTGTATTGTGTGTGTGCCCTTAGTTATCGATGACTTAACTGAAGTGTGAAATGCAGCAGAAATGCAACACAGAGTTTGTTCTTTCTTGTAAGGGAAACTTAGAGGGAGTGTTATCAAACTGCCTAATTGGAAGATGTCCTTAATATTTTATTAACAGAGAGAAGTTTCAGGTCTCCTGGCATCTTCATGAGTAGGATTATGGACTGATTGCTGGTTTGAATGACAGGGCCCTATAGAGAAACCCATAATTTTATATTGCATTCCTCTAGTGATGATAACAGTTCTTCACATTTAATAGCAGCATTTCAGTTGTAGAATCTTGTTAACAATTGTAGCCTCAGATAGATTTTTATGAGCCTGGAGTTTTCTTATTTCAATGGTGTTGACAAGAAATTACTATAAGGTTTGCATTTTTTTAAGAGATCAATTCCATTCAGCAAGACATTCCCAAATGCGGTCTGAGTGGATAAAGAGGAGTGCTAATATAGAAGGGCAGTTTCCTAAACTGAAATATTTTTTTAGAAGATTAAATCTAAAGTGAAAGTCAATGTATATTTAAAGGCACAGTTCTCTAGACCATGATGTTTCATTTCCTGTTTGACAAGTTACAATGGTTGAACTTTTAGCAGTTGAGTTATGGTACTCTGCTATGGTGCTCTGTGCTCATGGGTATGCAGTTTGAAGCTTTTAGGCCTGGCCACCACCATGACTGACAGAGGCAACGAGGAAAGTCTCTACTCTTGATCAGCTTATTCTAGAACAATCGGAAAAATCAGCCTGGAGTTGGGAATGTGTTGTTTCATCCCCTTGATAACACTGGAGAATTGTAAAAGGGCTATTTCAAAGACAATCAGGGTCTGGAGCTGCATAATTTACTGTCAACAGCCAACAGTTAATTCATATTTCATCATATAAGTTTCTAACTGTCAGTGGATAGTGAATAAAAACATATTTCCATAACAAGACTAGAGAAAGATCAGTTAGTACTTCCTCCTCCAGTTATAAATGGTTGGGGAATTAGGATTACAGGGACACAGCCTGAATTCCTGGGCCCTTGTGGACCTTACTGCTCAGGGGGGGACATGGAGCTATCAAATGCAGAAAAGAGATGCGGGAGTGACACTGACCTAATTTCATAAGATACCATACATCTCTACACAGGTAGAACAAACTTTCTATGGTAAAATATAACAGAAACAGGTACAGCAACAGACTCACACCAGCACATTCCCTGTTTACCCCCCTCACTTTTTCAAACCATTTCTTTCATGGCAAAATAATGTAAGTTAACATACAGCATAAGTCTCTCCCTGTTCTCCTTTTCTGATTTGCTAAAGAGAGCTTTGTGTTCACCCTCTGCCCAGTATTTACTCTCCCTTTTATAACATCAATGTATCCCTTCCATATACTGCAGATCTGACAAAGTTTTGGTGCATCAACATAGGGTTGATTAATTTCAGAGCAAATCATGGCTGCCCTTGGTACTGTATTGGGGGAAGCAGAAAGTTTCAAAGGAGCCCAACAGCATTAGGGGATTAAATCCCTCTGAAATTCATTGAGAACTTGGCACCTCACTTCCTTAGAGAACCGCCAGCCAAATACCCCTAAGTAGGTCTTCTTCAACATAGCCATGTGATGGTTTGAATCTGTAAACATTTACTCAGATGAGTAATTCTCACTCATGCTGTCAGCCCCAGTAACTTCAGTATGACTTGATGTGAACAACAAATTGCAGAAGCAGGTCCTAAGTGTAAAAACAGTTCAATAGTAATTAGAAAAATTAAGACACAGATACTTGGTCAACTCTAGGGTCCAACACACAGTGATGCTCAGTAATCTTTTGGGTGAATTCAGCCCCCTTTTGGACCTGAGTAGGTGTTTCAGGCACTTGGCATTTGGAAGGTTCAGACCCAGAAAGTCTAACAAAAAGCCACACATGGTATGCAATGTAGCTGTTGTGTGGGTTTTTTTTTAAAATCTTTCTTAAAAGCTTGGATTAAATGTATTGAATTGATTCATTCACAAGGTGAGAAAGATGTTAGAAACCAGGAGAGGCTGAAGGCAAAATTTGCAAGGTGCATTGTGTAGCTCTAATAACTGTAACTTGGCATGCTTGTTTTCTTAGGAAACTCTCCAGGATCAAACTCATTCTTTTCAAAGGCATTGCAGCTATTCCACGCAAAAGTTTTCAGCTTCACTGAATGTAACTGCTAGGAAGAAGTAAGAGCGGAGCTCCTCCTCTCCCACCTGAGAGAAGAACAATCTAATGGACTGAGAGAACTTTACTCAGCACCAATGGTGACTCTTGTATACTCTGACCCCAGCAAGACCAGACTGAAGGATAATATTTATTTATTTTCTTTTGAAGTTTCACCATGGCACTTCCCACCTGGGAAACAGCTGAACAGTCAGAGTGAGACCCAGGAGCCACTAAACCCGCCTCCCAGAATGTCAATGCTTTAGGCAACTTCAAAAGCCAGACAACTCAACTATTCTTTCCAAGAGGATTATGGAACGATAACACCAAAAAAAAAAAAAATCAAGTCCTCATTGTCATAGTGCGACAATCACAGCATTGCTTCTGTTGGGCAAATAGTCAATTCACGGAGAGAAGGCATCATCAGGACAGACACAAATGCTGTTATTACCCATTTTAAGTAATAAGAGAAGGTTGCATATCGAGCAATTACACCTTTTCATTACGTCCTAACCCCTCACAGCAGGGAAGCACACTTATGCCTGCATTACATATACAAAAGCTTTCTGCTCCAAAAAAGGAAAAGAAAAGATGAGGAAGGGGGGGTGGAAAAAATAAATTGGTCTTACCGGCACGTTATGGCACCAACTCGCTTGAAGGAATGTTGCTTTTACAGGTTTCTCTTTTAATTATCCTAGAAGCAGGAGGAGAGGGGGAAAAAAATAGAAGAAGCAGGATTGTTACATTAGCGTGTGCTAGAATCTTTTCAGTTTGTCGCAGAGTAGAAAAAAATATTTAAAAAAAGAAGAAAAAAAGAAAAAAAAAAAAAGAAGGCTCAGTCATTTAAATTTGCTGTCAGTTCAGCCTGCATCACTCTGTCCCGCCCCTCTTCCCACTGGGTTCTACCTGCAGGGCTGCAACTGACAGCGAGTATGCAAACAAAAAAAAGGCAAAAAGCATGCTGGGACCATGCTGTCTGCTGTCTGAGTCTCTCTCCACTCCTGAGGACTAAAAATCATTAGTGGAAAGGGTTTGCTGTTTGTTTGTTTGGGGGGGGGCTCCCCCCCCTTAGTTTGCTTCTTTGCATGAAATTTCATTTCATTTGAATTGATGAGACATAGCACGCACCAGAGAGAAAGCGTTATTCAGGATTTCCAGCTTTAAAATGCACTTGATCTGATTGATTTTAATAGCATATTTTCTGCGGATGCACCCATGCTGGAAATACAAAATTGTACCTCTAGAAATACGATGCACCCATTGGGGGTGCATGCACATTCTGTTTCCATTCAAAATCTTTGGGTGGAAAGTGGACAAAGACGATAAAGTAGCAAGCTTTTCATGAAAACAAGTGAGAACTCTGGCACAGAGCAGTTGCCAGGTCTGTTTGCTCTCTGCTTTCTGTTTTCATTCTGAACTTGCTAAAAACAGACGTAACAATGACAGTAACAGAAACAGGAGACATAATAAGGAAAAAGAGTACAATGCATAAAACACAATGGGCAAATGTAACAACACAGGTAGATAAAAGCTCTTCTTTCTTTTTTTTTTTTTTTTGGTGCCTAAGTGGCTTCAGGCACCTGAGTAGAATCCTATTCCAGCCTGTTCGAGTGCCTGAAAAAACATTAACACAAAAGATAGGTGGGTCTGGGTCCTCTCCCTCCTCCTCACTGCTTTTTGTGACCTCGGCAAAAACGTTGGCATGTTACAAAAGTAGAGGCATCAGAAACTTGAGCAGGCTGGAATAGGCTCATACTTCAGTGCCCATGTCCAGTTAAATGCTGAGAAGTTGGAATAGGATCTGACCCTCTTTATTTCACAGGATGTGTTAAATCTGCGTCTCAAGTTCAAAGTCAATACATGGTAGTGAACAATGCAAACCTTCATGGAAGTACAAAAATATTTGATGAAAATTTACACTGGCCAAAGACACGTGCTGTGTCTGTTGGTTGTACAGTTTTTAACAGACTTTTGCAACCAACCTAAAAAAGGATACTTCCAAAACAAACAAAAGAAAAACCACACACTGTAACCGTGGAAGGATGGCTCTGACTTAATTATAAAGTAAAATTAAAAGAGTGAAATGATCCTTTTCCTTAATGCTTTAGTACTAATTGCTCAGATCATGACACAGTAAACAGGCAAAATTTGTATTCAGTGATTATCCTACTTATGTGTGTAACCAGGAAATAAAAAAGCTGAAATGTAACTCTAATCTCTGCTCATACACTGAGTTTGGTCTTGAGATGAGAAGGGACAGACATACTCAATAAAATGTATTTGTTATACATAGGCAGTTGGGTTATTAAGATTTTCAGAAGCTCTGCAGTACCAAAGTGTATTATGTTATTCTTTTACCATGAATGGGTCCAGGACTTTATTTGTCTGAGTAGATGAAATAGTTTCAGTGGGACTATTCACATTATAAGTGTTCAAGGATTGGGCCCATCGTTGGATGTATTGTACAACCTTTGTAGACCTTCCCCAGCTGGGTACTCACAAGGCTGCTCCCTAGGTCACGCTATACTTGACTTTGCTCTTAACATTTCCTTGGTCTGTGGGAACTGGGGCACTATTTTTTTCCCTTGATACATTTCCTAGACATATGCTTTCTATTGAGAGTGAAACTAGGCCTTCGCTACATCTAGCCCCCACTACCAGTGCATCCCTCTCCCTCTAGACTCCCCAGTGCCTGCCTCAGTTTCTCCAGTACTTCTGAACTTTCTTTGGGGTTATGTCAGAGCTGTCTAAAGAAGGGGATTTTTGTATGTGTTTATTTCTTTGAATCAGAGTCAGTCTCTCTCTCTTTCCCCGCCCATTTTATGGACAATTTTCTTCATCACTCTTACTCTCTCAAATGGCCAGAGAGTGGGAGAGCCCTCCATTTCTAACCCGTAATCACCGTTGT
>NW_017729008.1:34147900-34182844 GCF_001723915.1 Gavialis gangeticus
ACCTAAAGAAAAGCAGAGTATGATGGGAATTTTTTCATAAGGTAAAATCCATTGCCATGTTCCCAAGTACAGATGTTACCCTTCATGAACATCGAATAGCCCTTTCTTTGAATCAGAGTCAGTCTCTCTCTCTTTCCCCGCCCATTTTATGGACAATTTTCTTCATCACTCTTACTCTCTCAAATGGCCAGAGAGTGGGAGAGCCCTCCATTTCTAACCCGTAATCACCGTTGTCACTCTCTCCGTTTCATCAGATATCAGACCCAGGCCACTACTAAGTTACCCCAGGTCCTACAATTCAGATTTGAAAATCTGGTTTACCTTGGACAGCAGTCATCTCTGCCCAAGCATGCTCCATTTAAAAAGACAATGAGAGCTTAAGACCCTGTATTATTAGTTCAGTGCCAGGTGCAAAGCTGTCTCCCGTTTTATCCCAACATGGAAGCAAATGGGAACAAAGGCAGCAACCAAGCCCTATATTCAAAGTGGGAGCAAAGAGAGAGCCCTCTGACATCAAATGCCTTCATAAGTTGCACACAGCCAATGCGCATCGTTAGACTTTTTGAATGAGAATATAATGGCTATTGACACTCCCGTTGCTCTGAAGCCACATTTTAGAGGCTAAGCAAGTGACATCGTGTCCATTTTTCTCTAACTTTGCGTCTCCAAGCTTTTCATCCTTTATCGAAAATTTTGGAGCCTCCATGTTCACTCTTTACGTGAAACACAAAAGCTGTCAAAAACTATCCTAATGCCTTGACAGCGTCTGATCCGTGTTTTCTTGGTACCTTTGTCTCTCTCTCCCCACAACACACACTGACTCCAACTCATTTGTCTATGTACTCCTTGAAAAAGTCAAGGATGGTTTGTTCTTAGTGCACTTCCAGTTTAAAAATAAAAGGCACTTAAGCCTTCAATATACAAACAATTGAATTATGTCTTTAAACAACAAAGACAGCACACACCAAAAATGCTGAAAGAAGCCTGATTTTGCAAGCAGACACAGTCAAGCAAAATAGCAGATCCATGAATATTTGACCAAAATGGGGAAGTAGTAGTAAAAGCAGATATTTGCAAAAACCTATACTACTGATTTGGAATAAAGGTAAATATAAATGTGTGTATATCCTAAATATAAATGTGTGTATATCTAACTATATCCATATTTTAAATCTATGTCCACACACACACATTATATATAACGCACACATGCACACGCACACACACACAAACTAGAGAGACCAATTTATATGGACATATATACACACGCACATACATATCTATCTATCAATCAATCAAACGATCAATATAGATATAGATACAGGTACATAGGTCTCTCTCTTTTTTCCTGGATGGTGGGGTGCCATAAAACATGAGGACAAACATTTTGGTCCACAACAGGGCAAACTCCCGTAGAAGGCAATAGGACTTGTTACCTCTGTTCTTCTATGACGGTGCATTGTTCGAGTGCAGCAGCCATGTGATAACTAAGCTTGATTAAAGGTTGTAAAATTTGGGCAGTACAAATAAGTCATGTCAGGTACCGTGTGTCTGGCAGGCATTGTGCACTATCTTTCTTTGTAGCTATACAATCAGCTTTAATGAAACAATGGTAAATTACAGAGGCATTAATTAGTGGAAGTTGCTGCATCATATAATACCACAGAAGGTGTCTCAGGAAAAGGATTCACATAGGTTAATTAAATATTCTTGATTGCATGAGGCATTTTCTGGCCCCAGTAAAATCAATAGGAGTTTGCCACTGACTTCAACAGGCTGATGATTTAGGGTACTCTATAAGGGCCTAATCCTATGATCTAAGATCCAGTTTCTCAGGAATAACATTTGCAAACTCAGCAGATAGAACCATGAAGAAATTTGGGCTCAGTTTCTTATTTGTGTGAGAGTGTCTAGCAGTAACATGGCATAGACTTGCTCCATAGGCAAAGTAGTAAGAGAGGCCTTTGTACAAATCTTTATCAACCCCTCCTGCCAAGAAGGAGCCTAACAATAAAGGAGCTGACTCTCATTCATGCTAAATCTCCTTACACTGCCTTGCAGATGTAGAGAGACCTTAAAGTATAAATTACATGACAAAGTATGGCACTGCCTAAATAGAAGTGACGAGCCTAGATATACACATAGGCAATGCATCTGGTTACAGCCTTCAACGTTGTATAGCCACGTATTTTGAGATTTACAATCTGTATTAACTAGGTCTGAATAGTATAGTCTTTGGAAACTTTGCATACCGTATACCTCTGTTTAGCAGCAACAGCTTCTATTGCACCAATTGCTTCCTCCTGCAGCTTTAAATTGAGGGTGGCTTTCTGGTATATTTAATTGCTTTCCCCTGCAGCTCACATGGAAAAGGTAATGTAGGGTGGCTTCTAAACAAAGATATACAGTAATTAAAAGCTTTTTTAAAGGAAGCTTTTTGTGTGGCATCTGCCGCACACTGAATACTTGTTGTACAGTCTGCCGAGTTGCTGAAAACAGTGCATTATTTCACAAGTGTACTGTCGTAGAAATCCTACATCTGACGCGCTGAGCTATATACTTTTCACCAGTGTATGACAGGAAAAAAAAATCTCCCAGATTACATGAAAATGGTTTGACAATGTGAAAGGTAAGCTGATATATTTCTAATGATAGCTGTATGTTGAATGACCATCGATATATATTTTCCAGAAGGGGAAATAAAAAAAAACACACACGGCTTGTTAGCACATCTTTTCATGTGCAGCTTTCTTTCTACAACCTCCCATATTGGAGGAAGACAATACCTCCGTAGATAGGGTGATTTAATAACTGACAGTTACACATCTCAGTCCTTCTCCATTGCCTCGTCTGTAGTTGAATTCATTGTTCATACATTTGTGATGATCCCCTAAGTACACCCTGCTGTCTCATAACAATCAAAAAAGGGCTGGCATAAAAATATCTACAGGATTTGGTACTTTGATAAATTAATCCAGCTTTGCATAATAGCCTTTCAAATGCTTGCGTCTTAAGGTTCTACTCAACAAACTATTCCTAAAAGGGCAGACGCGTAATGTTTGCCGGCTCCCTCCCCACCTGGGAAGCAGAGTGAAAGTAAAAGGATGCAACTTCTGTTCATAATCATGATTTTTTAGGGGTTCAGCCTACTGCAGCTGCAGGTCAATTATGTTCAACAGCATGCTGGCCGGTGGTCTGCGGAGAACCAGTTGATCACATGGCAGTGGCTCTTCTCTTTGTTTCCAGCTGCTAAATCACATCCACATGCAGCTGAAAAAAATGCACTCAGCAATTTCATAATGTTGACAGATATTCTACACTCATAGATGGAAGGAGATGCTGTCCACGCGGTTACAAATGGGAAGGGTCTCCAACAACAACAACATCTCTCCCCAGGGACACTTTTGTAATCTTCTGTTCTAGCGGTTACGACATAGGGGGTGGGACACAAACCCTGGGGTGATGTTGCTATTTGTCACTTCCTTATGGCATGACTTTGAGCCTCCATTTCTCCATACGTTACTTAGAAATAATATCACAGGTAGAGACAGGAACGACTGGCTAGGCTGCAGCATTGCTGAAGCAGACCTGGGGGTTATTGCTGACCATAAGATGAGATAACTGTGTGCACTTGAAGGAAAAAAAATGTTAACAGCTTACTGGGTTGTATTAATGGGAACATCACTTGCAAGTGAAAGGCAAGGTGGTGGTGTGGGGGGGGCTTTTCTGATCTATTCTGCTTGGTGAGGTCTCAAGTGTTGTAACTTTTGTCGCCAAAGAGAGGGGTTCACCTGGGACATTTGGGGGCCAGGCAGGGTCAAACCAGGGAGGGGGCTCTGGTTGAACCTGTAGCAACTCTGTGTATCTTATAGGCATACTTGTTCTGGATGCTGTGGAACAGAGCCAGGCTGCCTAGTGACCCATGTGTCAAGACACCGCTCCCAGCAGCACATGCTATGAGATGTGCATTTGAGAAGTAGTCAGTGAGGGAATAAATGGTTAGAGAACTCAACTGCTATTCATAAAATGGCCACACTTTAGGCTCGTGATAGGAACCCTGCTTGGTAGTTTCACAAAAAAGCAGCAAGCGAATTAATGGCGTTATGGGGGAAAGTCACACCACAGCCAGCTGAAGGGATGTTTTAGAGATGCAAGGGTGGGAGGGGGCACAGAGGTCCCACACCCAGCAGGATTTGTTTCCTGTAACCATCCCTCCTCTGGCTGGAGCAGAACACACCCAACGGGGCCAGAGATAACCTCCTTGTACTTGCAAAGACTGGCCACTGTCCAGATTGCAAGGAAACTTTGTGGATCCATTCACCTCCTATTAGGCATTAATTGCATTAAATGCTCAGACCAGAAAACACCCAACAGGGTCAGAGCTCACCTGTTTTTGTAAAGAGTAAGAGCTGGCAGTTGTCCGGGCAGCAAGGGAACTTTGGGGACCCATTAACCTCCTGTTAGGTGTGAAATGCTCAGAGCAAAAGTCTTCAATAACATGCTTCACTGTGCAGGATTTCTATACTAGCACTGAGGGGGTCAGGGTACACCACACACCGCATTATCCCCAATAATGGAGAAGGGGGAACATATATAGCAGACAGTGATCAATCTCCACTGGAGACTGGGATCACCCCAATCTTCCACACCCCAACACACCCTAGGACACCCACCCATCACACCAAATGAAATAGGAGACAACAAACAAAAAATGGTATCTTTGAATTATTTATTCAATAAAGTAAAAAAAAAAGAGGTGAGCAGAAGATTGGTCCATGCCAGGCTCTGCAGCTACACCTGGTGCCCTAAAACATTCGTTGCACACAAATACCTGCAAACCGTAGTGACGACAGGTGGACAAGGGGACCCAGTACATGTAATTCAGTGAATTAGCATATACACATGACAGATTAATGGCCTCATCGTTGCAAGTTGCAATGCTGCAAACTAAACTACATCAGGATGTGGTTTAGTTTGTAATGATGAGAACTAATTTAAAACCCGCAAAACTCATGTACATGTAAAGTGCGATGCCACCAAGCCACACGAAGAGAAATTTTCGTGACGTGTACATTGTCTTGCCATCATGTGTACAAGTGCCCCTGGCATCCAGTTGTGAACACTGCAATTCAAGAAAGATGTGCACAAATTAGAAAGAAACTGGTAGATAGCAACAAAAGTGATTAGAAGTCTAGAAAACATTATTTACAAGGAAAGGTTGGAAGAACTGGGATTATTTAGTCTGGAGAAAAGAAGAGGCAAGGGGGCAGGGATTTTGTGAAAGTCTTGAAATACATGAAGGATGGTTATAAACAGGATTTTTCTTGGCTATTCTCAGTGGCCCAGGGGATAAGACAAGGAACAATGGTCTTAAGTTGCAGCAAGGGAAATTTTGCTTGAAAATTAGGAAAAACTTTCTCACTAGGAGGGTGGTTAAATATTGGAACAGACTACCTAGAGGGGCTGGGGAATCTCTATCCTTGGATGCTTTTAAGAGCATATTAGAGAAACATCTATATGGACTGGCTTAGACAAGGAATAATCCTACCCTGAGCAGTGGATTAGACTAGAAGTTTCCCTGAACTGTCTTCAAACTGATTTTTCTATTATCTTATAGATTTGTAAGGTGTTTGTGTGAACATGATGCTCAGTATATGTGTTTGGATGCACTGAAAGGCAATAAGTCTTTTAACATGGCTTGCAAAATATAACTAATCCCATAGCATACCATAGAAACACTACAAAGTCAACATTTAATGCAGTTTTACTTGTTCCATTCCAAATTTGAGAAATACCACAGTAGTTTGAACAGCTATGGACTACCTGTTTTAAAAGTACTGATTATATATGCGTATTTTATTTTCTCCAATGTTTATCTCCTCGACAGTACACTGAGTCAACCATAAGTTCACAGTATAGCTTACAAACATATTCAAATAGATATTTATAATACACCTCTATGCATAATTCATCCTTGCTTTAGCACTGACTTGATCTGCTATCTGATATAAGCTAAGCCTCCCCGAAATGGTATTCAGCGCCAAAGTTATGTGCTTAATCACCTTGCATAACAATAATGTCACTGCTGACATGGAGTCAGTCAGTATGGAAACATACACCTTGTCTAAATGACTACTCCTCCAAAGTTCAAGTGATTGGTTAGTGAGGCGATTCAAACTGTTTTAAACCTACCATCCTAGCCTGCAATTTCTGAGCCACTAACCCTTTAGGATTATGAAGCTTATCCCTAGGCAGGCATCACATCATTCTCAGGCTCTAATTTAATGCCTAAGAACGTGATCACTTTGATGGGACCAGCTGTTTCTTCTTCTGCCAAAGGCACTCCAAACACTTTGGCAGCATCCCTAAATGTACTCAGTAAATCCTGACACGTATGATAGGAGTGTTTGTTGAACTCTTAGTCAAAAAAGACATCCTTGCAATGCAGCACTGACCCTGCAATTTGGTTTTCGTATTAGCACCTTATTGAGGTACTCTCTGGGGAAACCAAGAGGACTGAAGAAGGCACAGATTGCAGATATCACCTGAACAAATCTTGCTTTCAAATTGAAAACCCACTCACCACGTCTATACGAAATGCTGATTGTTCAGGTGTTACTGTGCATTTAGCATGTGCATATACAAGTACTAAATGATTGTGCAGTATCTGTGCCGTAGTGTCCCTGAATGGCATTGTGTCACGCTTTGTGCCATGAAACACTACTGCGCGGTAGTAACAAGCTACTGCTCAGTCAGTGTCTCATGCAGAGAAACATCAGGATGTAGAGAATCAATGAATCAACATTTAGTTAGCCCATCTATACTTCTTCACTGTGTCTTGTAGTCTTGACAAAAGAATCGAGGAATAATATAAAATCTACAGAAATGTCAATTATATGTAGGACTCTCAGTACGGTTTCTTGAGGTTACCCAACAGTTGCCAATCTAAAACCCTGTTTTTTGGTGCTTGTAACTTATTGCCAGACTCAAAATTGGGATGAAGTTTTCCATACTGTAGATTAGTCGCTTGCTGAACAGCCCAAAGGCAACCATTTCCCAGAACCCAAGATGAGAGAAATATGATGTTTTCACATATTACAGTAGTATTTTCGGAGACATTCTAATGACATTCATGGCATGAAACTTGGCAGTGGGTTTGGGGGGGATTCAAGATCTACATTTTGCTGTCCCTGTGAAAATGTAACCAAATTCAGCCACATTACAAGCTTTTAAAAGGGGCTCCAGACACGTAATCTAGTGAATTAGCATGTACACATGACAGATGTATGGCTGCATGGTTGCAAGTCGCAACGCTGCAAGCTCTCTGAATCAATTTGAAGGGTTCACACGCACTCCAAAGAGACTTGCAGCTCATTTCCCTGAAGGGTTCATCAGAACCCAGTAGTCTCCAGCCCAGGGCTAGGTTAGACTTTAACAGCGATTACAGCTCTGGCATGTATTGGGTTCAGGACTGGTAACCAAGGCTGGATTAACCCTTTAGTGGGCCCTAGGCAAACAAACTTGTGGGCCCCAACTTAATACTGTATATTTGTATTACTTTTTTCACTCAATTATTATAATATGTAAAATAAGGGCAAATGGGCCCCTGCTTCACTTAGGGCCCTAGGCATGTGCCTAATTTGCCTATGCATTAATCCAGCATTAATCCAGCCCTGCTTGTAATGAATTGAGCTCAGGCACCCTGCTTCTCTAGTGCTGTCACTACTTATCTCCTCCTCAGCTCTGGCAGCACGGGAAAAGAAATGTTCTGGTTCAAATGCAGAGGCACAAGAGGTGAAGTGGGTTTAGGGGGAGTAAACTTGGACAGGGAGTGTGTTGTGGGGGGTGGGGGTGATGGGACTGAAACCAGACAAAGGCAGTAGAAGCCTGGCAGAGGAAACTGGGAAGTAGGGTATGAAAGAGCATAGGCAACAAGCTTGGATTTAGAGAAGGTGCCAAGTGGAAACAGAATGATGGTCTAATCACAGCTTGAATGCGATCGCATCATTGAGACAAACACATGTGCACGTGGCCTGATGTTGCACATGCAATTTTAATTCTGTAAATTCCCCACATTTAGAGGGCTTGACTTTGAACCCTAATGTTCTTTTAACATAGCTTTGAGGTATAATATGGGCGTGTGGAGTATTGCAAGCGCTTTGGAGCTGTGCCTGTACAGCATGTATGGGGTCCAGGTCCATGACTCCTTGCACATAAAAGTAATGATGAACAGAGGCTGTGCCTGCCGAGTCCAATTTGATGGTTTAACTAGTTGCCGTGCCTGCTAGGAACTCATTTATGTGATATGCTCTGTGTTTATCCCTACCCACAGTGTGGCATACCCTCTGAGTGTGAGACCATCCTAACTGCTTCGCCGTGTATGAGCGTGTCACTTTTCACACAAGCTGCAGTACTGACTGAAGCATATGTTACCATTAGCTGCAGCCCACAGAGACCTTCAGGACTAATACTGCTAAACATGAAGAGTTCACAGGTTATTCGAAGTTCTGGGATTCATGGTGGGTGTGGGGGCAGGAGCCCCTGGTGTAAATTAGAGAAGCTGTCACAAGCTCTGAATGATTTCTCTGGATCCTAAGATGTCTATTAGCTGTGGTACAGCTCCAAATCCCCGCTGTGCCGTGTGCTGCAGGCATACTCCTCATGCCGGGTCTTGTGAGGGGGTTGTTGTACAGGGGCTGAAGTGTGTGACAGAATATATGCCCTCTGTATCCAGCTTCCCGTGTGTTTCTTGAACTTTTCAAAATTTCTGCGAACCTCCCAATATAAATCTCTACACTAAATTGTACTTCCGCTGGGTTAAGCAGCAAGCGATCCCAAAGATAGATATGTGCAATAGTAAACTCCTGTTGGCTATTGCAATTTTCTGGTCCCCTACTTGAGACTTTTCTGAGTTAACAGAAAGCAAAATAAAGCCCTCCTCCGCAACCCCCCCCAAATGAGAACATAAACAAAAAAGAAAGAAAAAAAAGGGGGGAAAAGTGATTTAAAGTTCAAAGACCATTCCACATGATGTAAAAAAAGAAAAAGAAAAAAGCAAGGGACTTAAATAAGTGCTGTTGCAGCTACAACAAACTGCAATTTACAGTTACTCATTTGAATTTCTGGTATTAAACAATTAGGAATCATGTATTGTGCATATCATATTTAATGAAGTAGGAAGCGATTTTTCACTGCCCTCCCCCCTTTCACAATTCAATGGACTTTGGATAATTCAGTTTAGGCAATTATTGGTTATTACAGCACTTACGGTAGATTTCATTAAAGTTTTGGTCCTAACAATGAAACTCATTAATCATTGTTAGGTATTGTACATAAAAAGGAAGTCTTTCTCTATAAAATAAGAACTAGATGTGCCAGCTGTAAAAAGACATGTAATTTAGGCCTAAAATTTGATTTGTCTTAAAACCGCTATCTGCTGAGGAACATCTTGTGGATCATAAAATCTTTAATAAAATCCTATAACTCTATAGCTAAGAGTTTTTGGAAACAAATAAATCAGTTGTTTAGAAGGATAAAAATGTATTTACTTTATACTGAAGACAGTGATAGAACGAAGTCTCCAGAATACACAATGCATAATTATAACAAATTCCATATGTTGATGGCACTTTATGGAAGACTGCATTATTTGTTATTGTGCATTATTTTTTATTTTCTCAACATGAAAGGAAGGTACAGAAAATATTTAATAACTTACCTAGGTCCCTGGGAACAGAGGCTGATTACACACGTTCAAGTGATCTGGGAGAATTTTCCTGAATTTGTTTCTCTGGTGAAAAAAATGACTTACCTGGACATACCTGAACAGACATTTGGATGCTGAGCCCCTGAAGAGCAGAGTGCTCACAGTGCTGCTCTGCGGGCTCTTGCAGTCTGCCTGGAGACAGAATGGCAAGGGTGAATAAGGCAGCCCTGATTGGCTGACTCGGGTTGCTCAGGGTCAGCCCATGTCTTCCTGCAGCATGATGTGGAGACTGTAAAGGGGGTGTGTTCTATTCCCCACTTAGCTGGAGCAGTAAAATCCAGCAAGTGACCTAGTGTCTCTGGGGGTGGGAAGAAGCAAAGCACCCTGGGAATGCTGGAGGACTGAACTTTGACTTCTTTCAAATGAGAAAATGTACAGTTTTTCAACTTGGTTGTTTCCAGGTTATTTTCCTCCCTTTTTGCTCTGGGAGAAAAATCCTGAATATTTGTTCCTCCTGGGAGAGCAGAAACCCTTGCAGGAGAAACTAAATGCCTGTACCTGGCCAGAGCTAAACTGCTAATACATTAGTCCAAAGTCTTTTGGACAGGTCAGGGTATAAATCTAAAATTTTAAAGAAAAAAGACTGATGACCATGTGCAGTAACTGGTAACTTGTAGAGACTGGAACCAACTCATAATTAGTCAATGCTCAGACTCTGTGGATTTGTTAGCTGCAATTTTACCATAAGTACCAAATGCACAATATGACACTATTACCAGAGTTCTAGAATTGCTCAGATAGCTAAAATAGTAAAATCCGTGCTGCAGAAGGTCAGTCCAGATGAACATAATAGTCTGTTCTGACCTTTAAAATCCCCTACAAATCTTAATGGCGATGCTGAACTGAACAGCAAAAAGTAAATCTCCTCCTGTAACCTCCAGCTTGTTTGAAACCCTCGGCCCCAATAACAACATTTTTTCCAAATGGAAGGGATAAAGACAGTAGCAAATAACAGATGATATAAATGGGAAAGATCTATTTTGCTATTGAGTCCATCTTCCTGCCATGGCAAGGTTCATTATTATACAGTTACTAGAGTTTTTTTAAATGACTCAAGCTTCGAGACTCCCTCTCTTCCCATAAGTGAGTATTTTACAGTCCATTAGATCTTAATGTTGATATTTTTAATTCTACCCCATTGCTCCTTTGCAACCCCTAAATTATTCTTCTGCTGCAAAAAGCTTCAAATAGTTGTAGGTTAATATAGCCACACACACATACATATACTCTAACTTTTAATTTTTCCTCACTAAAACAAATTCAGTCCTTACAACCTCTAATAATATTGATTTTCTCTTAAGTCTTTGTAGTTCAACAATACTTTTTTGCTGCTGTTAATGAGATACCTGCATTTGGATGCAATATACCAGGTGTAGCTCTTCAGGGAGAGATAATCATTGCTCTTGTCCTATGTCATGATGGATCTGATTTTTGTAATCATTCCCAAACTGCCTCTTCCCCCCACCCTATTCCCTTTTCTTCTGCTGCCACTTCACGTTGCAGTCTCACATCTAATTTACTGTTTACTTTCACCCCATGTCTCCTTCATTATCACTGCATTTTAGGTCACCTACATCCCTGTTGCTACTGAATATTAATTCTTTTTCTGCAGTGGGATTATCTTGCCATTTTCTGAGTTAAATATAATTTTGTTATAGGCCCATTTTCCTAATCTGCATTTTGCATTATTTCACCAGTGTTCATAACCTTTCCTGATTTCATGCCATCTGTGAATTTCATTAGTATTCTGTTTGCTCCTTGCTGCTAGACCAAAATGAAGATATTAAATAAGACCTGACCTGAAACAAATCCCCATGGTACCTGTTCGACACCTCCCAGCAACTTTCTACTTTGATGTTTATCATCACCCATTGTTTAAGGCCCTGTAGACAGTTTTCAATTCAGATGACAATGAAAAGATTTATTTCCAACCCCTGTAACAGGCAGTACAAACAGTAGACAGTAAAAGAACCAAATCTGTATAGAACAAAAAATAAAATAAGAGGAGAGCTTTTTCTTAGCATGCCACAGTTGTAAGCCTTTTGCAACCTTTCCTGATTGGAAAAGGAAACGGACATCACGCAAGTTCTGACCATATTATTCTGATAAGTCCTGCTCAGATATTTATGAAAAGTGTAACCTTATTTGCTGATAGAGCTAGCAAATGTAGTAGCCGTATAAACTGGTAAATTCACATTTTCCTTATATGAGATAGGCCTTAGCTGTTTACTCTTTTACATTACAAGGCTTTGGTTATGGAAGCATAGATGCCTTGATTCTCACAGATGTTCCAGGCATTTAAGTTCTTTGGAAATCAATGGCATTAAATACCTAAAACACCTTTAAAGGAGTGTGGGCCTTAGTACCTGTGCAAAACCCAGGAAACTAATATAGGGTTAATCCTGCTCTGAAGTTGACTCCAGGGGAAAACAAGGATCAACCTCATTGCTGCAAAATTAAGACTCCAGTGTGAAGCCAAACAAAATCAGTGGCAAGAATATTAGTGAGCCCAGCCCCCTGCAAAATTACCGCTGCAAACCGTCACCCACAAATACACAGAGCAACTTATAACATGCTGCAGATGAAAGCGGGGATGACAAAGGCATTGCCAATGCCTTCCCAATGCAGTGACAAAGAAGCACTTGGTTAATATATGCTCAGGAGATCCTAGGAAAATGGGCACGCCCCACGTTCCACAGGAAGGCAAAACCCGTTATGTGACCTGGGGAAAAATAATCTTTCCAGACTCCAGATTGGCAACTGATTTTGGAAACTGATGCAGAGCCAAAGAGCAAGTGTTGCTAGCCAGAAACCTCTGGGTTTTCTAAATACAACGGAACCTAGATATCTCACACGTGGGTTCCTAAATCTGCAAACATGAAGTTTTGTGAAGCATCCTGGGTATTCAAAACCACGGCAAAAACTTGCATGGGACTGCTGAGGTGTTCCATGTGTTTTTTTTTCTGTGGTTTTATTTCTCCAATCTACTGTGCAGGATCATTGATGAGCTCTGGCTGATCGGAGAAGCAACACCCTTTGAAGTAAGGAAGCCCTGAGGTGGAGGTTTACCCAATGCCTTGCACAAGACAAAAGCTACCTGTCTATCCATCCCGTGCTCTGCAGACAAGGGACTCAGCATCACTAAAGTTAACTGGTGTGCCAGAATTTCCAGTCCTCTCATACCATCCCCTCTATAAACGTATCCAGTTTAGTTTTACAAATTCAGGTTCTCTGATCTCACCATTCTGCTTGGAAGATCATTCCAAATTATATATTTAGATATCATCTTCTAATTTTCAATCTAAATGTCTCCATAGCCCATTTATAACCATTTGTTCTTGTGCTGATGTTGTTTTCCAGCCTAAAAAGCTTTTTTCCTTCCCAAATATTCATGCCAAAACTATACCTGGAAAGGATGATCATATATCTCCTCTCAATCCATATTTTACTAAATGAAAAAAGCCAGCCTCCCTTGATCTTTCATAAGAAAAGATCTCCATGCCCTTGACTATTTTACTGATCCTTCTTTAAGCTCCTTTCAGTTTATGTTTTTTTTTAAATACCAGCGATCACAAATACATATAGGCAGACAAGGTTCTTTGGGTAAACCTGGTATCTTTTATTAGACCAAATCAAACAGTTGGAAAAGATGTTCTTACTTGGCAAGCTTTTGAGCACAAACACACTTTGTCAGTCTGAGGAAGTGTCTACAGATGGTCTGTGCTCTTCCTGGATGGAGTGGTAAAGCAGTCAGAGGATTGTACCTGTGCAAGAAAGCCAGTCAGTTAAGATGTAAATTGAGGTCGAAGGGGGGAAGTCAAAGGATAAGAGACATGGGGGTGGGGGCAAGGAACTAAGAATATTTGGTAAAAAGTGGAGGGTTTACCTGAGGATTCAGGTGTTAGGTAGGTTATAATGTGTCATCAGTTCAATGTCTACATTTAGTTCAAAATTTTTTGTATTCAGTAGGTTGATGAAGTGAAGTTCATAGACTTGTCTGTGAAAGGTGTTTTGTAAATTTCCTTTGAGGATTAGAACTGAGAGATTGGAGAGAAAGTGTTTTTCTTGTGAGAAATGTCCCCCCACAGATAGTTGGGTATTCTTATCTTTGATAGATGTTCAGTGCTCATTCATTCTGGTGCATGGTTGTTGTTTGGTCTCTTCTATGTATTTTCCATCAGGGCATTTCGTGCATTGGATGAGATATATTATTGTGGAGGTGCAGGCGTAAGATCCAGGAATACTGATGGTGCTGTTGTGGGCTGTAGTAATTGTGGGGGTGGTGGAGATGTGTTGTCAGGTTTTACATTTGTTGTCTTAGCATGGTCTGGATCCAATTTAGTGTATTTTGGGCCTTAGGAAGTTTACTTCTGGTGATGAGGTTGCCAAGGTCTGGTGCTTGTTTCAAGGATAGGATGGGTGGTCCTGGGAAGATCTCTTTGAGAATTGGGTCTCCTTCTAGTATGGTTTGCAATTGTTTGTAGATTTCTGTATAGCAGTGGCCTCCAACCTTTTTAGGTCCAAGATCACTTTGGAAATTTAAAACAAACTCAAGATTGACTGCTCCTCCCCTGCAGCAGGTAAGTCTGTGGGGAGGGGAGGGAGGAGAGGAAAGGGCTGTTGTGGGGGGGCAGTTCAAAGCCCCAGCCCTAGCCCCCACTCCCTCCCACACTGCTGGGGCCTTGATCTGCCCCCAACCCCCAATGGTGGGGAAGGAGGGAGCACAGCCAGCCTGGGGCAGGGGACGGAGCAATGAGTGGCTCATCCGGGAGGCACGGGGATGTGGGGCACACAGCCTGGGAGGGCACGGGGAGTGTGTGCTCCCAGATCTGCATACAGGGCAGGTCAGGACGGACTGCAGGCTGGGCAGTACTGTGCTGTTCCTGACCAGGTCATGCTTGGGGCAGGCAATGCCAGCAGTGCTGTGAGGGAGGCCATGCAGGGGGGCATAGCCTCTCCAACCCCTGCTCCTGGCACCAACAATGGCCCACCTGACTCACAGTGTGGGCCAGGCCCAGTGCAGCCTTCCAGTCCACAGCCTTCCAGTCCATGTCTTTTGGGGGGTTAGGGGTGGGGGGGGAAGGCTGTGCTGGGCTGTTCCCACCAGGCCTGGCCCATGCTGCGCTTGGGGTGGGCAACTGTGATGCCAGGAGTGAGGGTTGGGAGGCCTATGGCTCCCCTCTGTGGCCTCGCTCACAGTGTTGCCACTGCCACCAGTGCCTGGCACAAGCACAGTGCAGCTGGGAACAGCCTGGCAGGAGCAGCCCACAGCCCAACCCACCCTTGCCAGATCCACAGGCAAGTGCCCCCCCATGCCCTCCCATACTATGTGCCACCCCTCCCTATGCCCCCCCAGACAAGCCACTCATGGCTCCATCCCCTGCACCATGCTGGCTGTGCAGGGCCTGCCCCTGCGCCAGCTCTGCTACCTACCTTGGAGCTGCAGCTGGTGAGGTGCCCCGTGTTTGTGGGGGGGCATGTGCCCCCCCATCTGTGCTCAGCAGAGGTGGCTCCTGCTGCGGGCTGGGCTTTTTGCCCCGAGTCCCACTGGATGTGTCCTTTGGGCCTCCACCTCTTCTCTCCCCCACCAACTGACCTGCTGGGCTGGGGGAGTCGAGTGCATGCATGTATGCATCTGCTGAACCCCTCCCAGCTCAGGATAGACTTCAAGAATCTCCGGGATCTACTGGTCGATCATGATCAACCAGCTGGTGACCACCACCATATGTTCCAGGGAAGTATGATATGTCATAAGCAGTAGTGTGCAATTCAGGGGGGTGTTTCTTCTGCACTGCAGCAATACTTCACATGGTATCCAAGTGGCTCTTTCAAAAGTGTAATCTATCTAGCTGAAATACATATGGTATTCTAGTGCTTCCTCATCTCTCCTTCATATCTGATGCACTCTAACATTGCAGTAGCCTTTGTCACAGCTGTATCATACTGGTAGTTCATGGCCATCCTAGACTCAAACAATGTACTCAGGTTGGGTTTTGACTAGGGCCATAGAGAAGACAGTACACTTTTATAATGAAGACATGGCAGTGTGAATCAGAAGATAAGTTTCTAAGTTCTGCATGAACTTGAACTACAACCTTGAGCAAATAACTCACTCTTTCTGTGCCTCAGTTTCCTCATCTCCAAAATAGTAGGGATGTGAAAGGTTAAATGTTTAAATGATAAGTATATTTATACCAGTAATGCATTATCAGTTAACATTTAGCATGGAGCGCAGTCTGGTGGGGAAGGGAAATGATGTGGTGTCTCCGGAACAGGAAGGCAGCAGGGCAAGCATGAGGGAGAAAGAAAGGGAGAGAACGAGGGAGGAGAGGAGGGGGAGAGTAATGGGCAAGCGGGGGGGACTAGTACACATAGTTAGTCTGCTCCCTCTCTCCCAGAATGCTGGCAGCTGTAGCAGGCTGAGAAAGCCTCTCACCTCCTGCTGCTGCCCATGGCATCACGTGAGCTATGCTGTCTGCTGGAGCTTGTCTCTGTCTCCTCCATCCCCTTCCCCATCAAGGCCCTGGAGAGCAGCTTCCAGCAGCAGCTGTTTCTGAGCAGGTCTATGTGCAGCCCCCACCATCCCATGCTGCTCCAGGCAGGCAGCTGTGGCCCCTTCCCTGTAGTGGGGTGGGGCAGGGCAAGTCCTGGGCTCCATACCCTGCCAGCCCAGGCTCGATATCTGTTATCAGTTAACTGTCTAACCAACATAATTAGAGGATGTTAAATGGATCATTTGTTAAACAATATTTACATCCCTACAAAATAGAGATGAGACCAGAGATTAGTTCATGGAAATATACTGACATTCGTGGCATACTATGAGATATTAGGCAAAAGATTCTGTCACAGTGTTATTTTGTTTTTTACCCCTACTGATTCATTTAAAAAAACCAAACTCCACAACTCTGATTTTTGCTGATATTAATTAAGCAATCTTTCTTATACTTTGTGAACGGCAAGTGTCTGCTTAAAATAGAATATAGAAAAATGAGGGCTGACTTGAGATGTGTCACTACTTCCTATTTACAATGTTTTTAACTAGGTGAAAATACTTGTAATATTTTTTCCATTTTTAGATGCCTATTTTGCAAACAGATTCACTTTTTTGTCCTATTTTTACAGCAGTAACTAACACCCCCTATTGAAAAATAGAGGATTTGAAGCAAGTTATATATTATTTTATATTATGAATATGCATTTATAATATATAATTAAATCCTAAACCTGTCTCCATGCCAAAAAAAAAAATAGTTGAGATTGATACAAAGGTTCTGTAGCATGCTGGGACTGGAATAGTAGGAATCTTTCTCTCCTCTCTCTCACACTTGAGCTCAGTATGGGACAATAGATGATAGATAGGTCTCTGTATTTGGACTTATTCTAACAATGGCTTTACTGTTTATTCCTGCTGACCAAACATGAGAGACATGTATGCAGTTCTTGGACATGAACTGCATGCTTTCTCCTTCCAATCACCTGTGCATTTGGAACTACGTTGTTTTTTGTTTCATTGGTGGATTTTCCAAGACTTGGGGTAGAAGAACATTGGTACCTTGCAGATGTCCATACCATCTAATACCCTAAGCGGAGGAGTGGTAGCAGCAACCTGACAATTTCCCTCTCAAATTAAAACTATTGGATGATAAATTAGGTATACATTTTAAATGGTCCTATTTTGGCTTCTAAACATATTGGAGCCATGTTAACTCCTGGGGTAAAACTACGCAGTCTTTATCCTTGTCTCAGGGATGAATTTGGTTGCTGGGTTAACAGAGCATTTTGGAGAGCATTTTCTATTTGTCTCCTTTTTGCATTGTAAAACTGCTAAGGTAATTGCTCCTGGAGTATTATGTAAAACCTAGTTTGTCAATCTATTCAAAATCAGGAAACATTCCAGAAAGCCAGGGGAAGTTCATACCAGCTTTAGCTAATCTGCAGAAAATCCGGCCTACAAGACTCCCCTGTCACTTCTGCTCCTTTCATCTATTCTTTATAAGGAATCCATTGAACTTTAATTAATATGAAAAATTCAGGTTTTCATCTGATTTAAATGTGACTGACATCATGCTGCTACTAAAAGTGGAACAAAGTACAAGTGTGATGAAAACAATGCTGAATGTCTGGATTCAAGAGGGATTCTCAGAACTCACAGAAAACAAAGTCTTACAGATCTGTAATACTGTGTTACAAATAAGCAGGAGAAAACTAGTCACTCATTTAGGGAGATGTCTCTTGTGAGCATTAGAGAGCAACACAGGCAATGTGCCTATATGCACCTGGGCTAGATATTTCTTGTGATACCAAGATATACTCTTTGGGCATTGACAGATATGTAGGTCTTCAATTCTAACTCATGGTGCTTTAGCTAAAGCACTGTGAGGTAGAGTGGCCCCCCTGACCCAACAGATTTTCACCTGTTCTGTTAGGGGCAGGAATCAAGCTCCACTTTGGAGCCAGTTGAGGCCCAGGAGCCTGCCTGCAGCCTCTCTCCCCTAGCCTTACTCCCACCTTCCAGCTCCAGTGCTCTTTGCAGGAAGGGAGGGCAGAGAATGGAAGGGGAGTGTGCTGCAGCCTGAGCTGGAGGGTGGGAGCCTGGGGGGAGGCCATGAGTTGGGGCTGCAATCTAGCTTACCCTCCACACCCCATCTCAAGCTGGGCAAACCCTAGCCCACAGCACACTCCCTCATCCCTTCCTGCAGACAACATGGGAAGCAGGGCTGGGCTACGTAAGTCCAGCCCTGATCATGGGACAGGTTGACCCTGGGGAACTAGAATCAAATGAGGATTATTTTGTCCTGTAATTGGCCACTTTCAAACTGCTCTCAAGTCATGCATGTGTATCTGGCACGGCTGTAGAGTGTTTTCAGGGGGGCCAATCACACAACAAATGTAATATCTGCCTGAACTACTTATGTTGGGTTGTTCAAGTCCAGCCTGGAAAAGGGTAAGAAAAAGTTGCTGTTCACTGAATCTCATAGAGGGCTTAATTCTTTTCCCATGTATATCAAAATGAGAAAAAAACAACCAACCAACCTAAAATAGTGCAGGATCTAAATTTTCTACTAGAGCTTGTACACATGTAAGGAACACATTAGAAGCTTTGGCAGAAGTGCTTTCATCTTGTATATATTTTCCATTATATAAAGGTTGGAAGGAACTTTGGGTAACCTTGCTTTCAAGGCCAGATTCCATGTTTTTGCTGATGTAAGCAAGAAAGCACTGATGTAGGTGCTTTACTAGAGCCACACAAACAAAGCAATTGAAACTCATTACCATAAAAAATAGCATTCATTTTTAAGAGGAGAAACCTAACTGATAACATCTGAGGCTGTCCTAGTTAAACAGTTGTTAAGTATTTGCCATAAATTCTTCAGTTGTTTGAGGAGAGGGGCTTCACGATCAACCCCTTTCGTTATCATATATCCGATCAGGTTGTAGAAAGATGAATGTCATTAATAACTGTTTATTATGTAGTCATATAATATATATGGCTGTAAGCCTGGGGGAAGTGGGGAATAATGGAAAAACTGAACAAGAGCTCAAAGTTCCTGGGGTCTAGCCTATACAGGCAGTCCTTGGACTTATGAGACAGTTTGTTCCTTTAAACTGTGTCTTAAGTCGAAACTTTGTAACTTGGAACTGATTTTCTGATAGGAAACAATGTTGTAAATGGGGGATTGGTTCCTGAACCAAGGCCCAATACCCTATTTTCACCAAAAATAACCCAGAATTTTGTACTCAGTCAATTACAGATGAGTAATATAGCTATATTAATGTATTTATATTGTAAATAGCAATCATATAGATTTGGAAGGACTTCTTTGAGGTGACTTTATTGGACTTTTTGAAGGGCTCTTGCTTGGACTTTTTGAAGGGCTCTTGGCTGGAGTCTTCTTAGGAGTCTTGGATGCAGGTTTTTGTGGCATTTTGTCTGCTTTTTTAAAGGAAGTATCCAAGGAAGTCTGGACAGACGTTTTCCAGGAATATGGGTGACACAGAGAACTTGTTTGCTGGGGTGGCATGGCATCAGATCAAGCATTGTAAAGTCAAAACTGACATCAGAAAGTTGAAACAGGGTGTCAATTTATAAACTTTGTAAATGCAAAACATTGTAACTTGAAATGTTCTAAGTTGAGGACTGCCTGTACCCATCCTCCTTGGCATGAGTATGTTTTTGCATTTCTATGCCTGATTTGAATGCTAGTTAACCTTATGTTTAGCTTTCCAAGAAAGTGATTTTGTTGAGGTTACCTCAGTTGGGGTGGGAGAGGCTGGGGGCAGCAGTGGCTGGCCCCAGTAACCTTACTGGAGGGCCTGGGGGCAGACCCCGGGATCTCCAGGAGTGCAGGACTGCCTCCAGGAGTGCAGACCCTGGGATCTCCAGGGGTCAAAAAAACCCCCCTGTGCTGCTACCTTGAGCATGGAGAACACCTGAATGTGCAGTATGTGGCACCACAGATATGTCTGAGGTGCTACATACTGCACAGCCTCACTCATTTGGACATGGCTTAAGTGTCTGATTCTACTTGAAGTTCACTAGAGACTTTGCTCTTTTTACTGATTTTTTTACATAGAAGACACTCAGATCCTATATGTTGAAGGGAAACCCTCTAATTCTAAATTGGGATAAAGCGTGCTTATTTTGTCAGACAGGTCCCCTTGCGGGCCTAGGTGGAGGTCCAGCGCTGCCTCCACAAGCCAGGTGCACCTGCCAAGAACCCTACCCTGGGTCCTGCACCACTCAGCTCCCTTGCCTGGGCCCAGTCTTGCTGTTCACCCTAGCTCCATGCAGGCACAGAACCACAGCTGCCAGCAGTAGGCCCAGGACCATGCACTGGGCCTGCAGGCCCTGGATACCAACTGCCAGAGGGGGAGCTGCCCACACCAGGGGACCAGTGGCTGTTATTGCCCCTGGGTGAGCCCTCCATCTGCTGGACACACTGCGGTGTGTGTACCCATGGAGAAATGGCCAAAGGCCAGGGTGCTGGCTGCCTATCCCTGGGATCCACCCCCTAGGTGCCCCCACCCCATGGCCACCCACCCCTGGAGGGCACCCACACAAACCACCACATTCTAAATAATTTGCATGGATAAGAGGGTATTTTATTGCTGGTGGGTGGGGTGGGGGGAAGGGCTCTGTTTGTTGGAGAAGGAGAAAGGAGGGGGGTCTGTTTGATGTGAGGGGAATAAAAATTTTTGTTCTGAGATGTGCCTGCAGTGAGTGTGGTGTTGAGGGTGGGCGGGGGTCTGTGGGCAGCTGCCTAGGCAGGCTACAGTGGGGAGTGCAGGAGGTGGTAGGCAAGTACCTCTCACACCCAATGCCCTGGCCTCTGGTGGGGAGTGCACGGCTTGCCTGCAGCTTCGGCAGGGGGGCCTGCTGCTGTGGCTGCAACTGCAGCTGGTATCCCTCTGCCAGGCATCTTCTGCTTGCTGTGCCTTCATCCAGACCTTGTGAAACAGCTCCCCATTGGCCTCACAGATGCCATGCAGCATGCAGGCTGTGATGATGACCTGCGGGATGTTGTCCTTGGTGAACTCGAGGCACCAGTGTCCCTTGAGGAGGCTGAACGGTCTGGCCCAGGCACTGGTTAAAGTGGGTCTGGCAGGAGTCCAGCTGGCTGATGTAGGGCCGCATGAACCAGGGCAGGAGTGTGTAGGTGGGGTCCCCAGTGAGGAGGGCTGGGGCCATCACAGTGCCCAGTTGGAGGTCCAGCATCCCCGGTGCAGAGTGCCTACTCTGCACCAGGGCTGGAAGGGTGGAGTTAAAAAACATGCAGGCATTATGGGCACTGCTTGCCTAGCCAGAACTCACATTGGTGAAAGCACCATGGTGGTTGATGATGGCCTGAAGCACAACAGAGTTAAAACCCCTTTGGCTGTAGTAGGGGTGGTCACTATGGGGCAGGCAGGTGATGGGGACATGAGTCCCATCCAGGACCTGGATGCACTGGGGAAATCCTAGGCACAGAACCCCTCTATCACCTCCAGAGGGTCATGCACCCAGGGCACAGTGTGCCCCAGGACATCCTGGAGGGCACCACACACCTCTAGGACAGCCTCCATGGTAGTGGTTTTGCCCATACCAAAGAAATGGTGCACATAATGGAGGCTGGCTGGTATGTCCAGTTTCAGCAGGACGAGGTCCATGGGGAGGGGCGGCGGCATGGCACTGCCACTCCAGGTGCAGGAGAATCTTCTCCAGGTCAACCAGGAAAGTGGCCTAGGTCATTCTGAATGCCTCTAGTCAGTGCTCATCCTCCCAGATTTGCTGGACAACATGCAGCCGCCAGTCCTGTCTGGCCCGGTGAGCCCAATGTCAGCATCCCTGTGAGGGTCTGGCCAACAGGACAGAGTCCAGGTGGCAGGTGTGCAGCAGTGACAGTCCTGGGACAGCTCTGTGCACCTGGGAAGGTGGTCACAGCATGTGGGGAAGGCAGTAGGACCCAGACAGCCATAGGCCATCTGGTGGTCAGTGTGGCAGGCCAGTAGGGCTAGCACAGTGGCCAGCAGAGCCCAGGGTGTCTCACATTACTGCCAAGGGCTGGGGCTGGAGCAGCCATGGCATGGGGAGGCAGAGGCAGCTATGAGATAGCTACTGCATGCTGCCCTTGCATTGTGCAACGCTGCTCCTGGCCAGGGAAGTGGCTGTCCAGGGAGTAGAGAGTGGGCCTGGCTTTTCAGGATGGCTGCTGGCTGCTGGCAGGTGGAGCGGGAGCCTTGAGCTCCCCTTGGTGGCTTCAGGGGCCCATTGTAGGGCTGCAGGAAGTGGGACCAGTTTGCTTCTAGGAGCAGCAAATCTGGTCCTATCTCCCTGCATGTATAGATACCTGCCCAGGAACGTTTACTCACAAGTAAAACAATCCCAGATCAAATGCGCATACACATGTAGACGCACCCATTCTTTCCTGCCCATTTTGGCAAGGTGCAATGTACCTTCCTCTTCTTTATGACAGTGATTCAACTATTTGAAAACTGTTGTCATGTCTCTTAGTAACCTCCTTTTTCTCAAACTAAACACACTTAGTTTCTTTCAGACTGGTTGAATACCTGCCAATTTACACCCACGGATAACAGTCCAAAATCAAACAAATGTATTTGCTCTTGCTGCACCAGGTTCATTAACATGCCTGTGCCCTTGGAAAGTGTCACCTCATTGTGCTATGTTCAAGTGCTCTACAACCCTGCATTTCATGCTTTCCTCACAAACATACAAAGTCATATTAGTGGCTACTGCATTATCATAGCTAACACACTTCTAATAAAGAGAGCTAAACTTTGATCTAAATCTTAAGATGTGCTATTAATATTTTCTAGACAAAGCTCATTACTTCCATCTCAGAATATTCTAACTGAAGTAATTTATGACATGTACTAAATGCTTGCCTAGAGCCCTGGAGTTTCAGATGGGGCTGGAACTTCCTCCCAGAGCTCCAAATATTTCAAGACAAAGAAAGGTGTAGTAACACTTCCTGTGATCTCAATCCTCACACTGTTTTAGTCTGTCTGCAATATTACAGCCAAAAAAACCCCTTTTTTAAAAAGGGAGAACAGTCAATATTGGAACAAAAACCAATGGCAGGAAACATGACACACAAATCCCAATAGGAGAACCTGTAGAATTCTAATGCACCCTGGGAGTTGACCGGTGTGGTACATTTGAGATAAGATTTTTTTAAAGTGCTCAAGCATTGTCCACTTAATGAATGGCAAAGCCTCCATTGACTTTCAGAGAAACACAGTAATGCCAACATTTTTGAAAATCCCACCCTGACAAGCAAGATATAAAAAGAGTAGTATCCATCCAACAACTTATTCCCTGCATGGGATTAGATGAAGGAGAATTAAAACCTTGATCTTGCAATCATCAAGATCTGAGCACATGAACATCTTCACACAAAGCTCTTTTTAGGATAAGATCCCAATATTTAGATGGGCAACTTCCCTATCTTGAATTATACCAGACTTGTCTCTGCCCTACAACTGTGATAGTGCATCTTAGATAGTGAATCACAGAATTAAGGGGCAGAAGGAATGCCTCAAAGGGCATCCAAGTCCAATTCCCTGAATAAATACCCAATTCCTGTATCATAATGCCTGTCCAGCTTTTTCTTGAAAACCTCCACTGAATGAACTTCCACAGTTTTCCTGGGCCAGCAGGTCTGTTAAGATCACATTATAGTTTAGTATAGTCCTGTGCATGCTTTAAAACTGCTCTCTGAATCATTTTAATTCTCCCATTTCCATCACCGAATGCATCCGTAGAGCACATAAAACCCCCATCAAGAAGTTGGCCCTCTTCAGTTCCAACCAAATAAACTGGAGACAGAGTCTTCTGGACCAAAAAGGAAAAAGAAAAAGTTTAAGAGACAGAACTGGTTCTACCACTGACAAAAAAAATAAAATAAAATAAAATAAAAAATCCAGCCAAAATACTGGGAATAAAGAACAATGCACCTTGCACCAGAACATTTACATTTAAGAATTGTTTAAATATGCCTTTCTAATACTCAAGGAATTTTCATTTTTGTTCCTAACTTTAGTTTGGGGTTATATTTCTGAAACCCAAATGGTATTGTTATTATAATTGAATCCAAATTTAAAATCAAAACCAAATGTTTGCTTTGAAGTTTCACACGTGTGCACACACAAACACTCATACACCAGAACCATGTTTTTTCATTTAAACAAAAATATTTCCATGGGGAATTTTTTGACAAACACAACTGGTCAAAAAAAAAAAAAATTAAAAATGTGATAGAGAAATGCTTAATTTTGAAAAGCCCAAAATCAAGTTTTCCTCAGTTTCTCTATTATAAGCCTAAACTACTTCTATTCAAGTCAATAGAGCTTCTCTAGATTTATATTGCAGTTAATGGGATCAGAGCCTGACCTGAAAACTTGAATTTGTTTCCTAGAATTATATTACTGAACTCCCTGGAAACAATCCTACAGTGTAGTAGATGCACCATACTAGAGCGCTGCAGCCTCCCATTCTCAGGTTTATTTGTGGAGCTCCTGTAATCTGGCTAGGTCTCATTCCCACTCCAGGGCCTTCCAGAGAAATACCCATCCAGAAAAAGAAATAAAAAACCCCCCAGACATTACTATTTCTCTGGGTTATAGCCCAGGGACCAAGCCAAACCTGTTTTTTAATTCTTATTTCCTGCTGCTTCTTCAGGCTCTTATTTTCTCTTTTTATGTAAGTCACCTTTCACTTTGAAGTCTCAAGAGAAGTGTCTTAATTCAGTTTCCCAGCTCAGCTGCTGTAGTTTAAATGTAATATATTGAAACTATACAGCATATTTAAACTCTTCTTCCCCAGATGCATAGCTGCCTCTGATCATCATAGGATGCTTCTTTCAGTGACTCCTCAGGTTCTCTGAATCAGTACCATGGCAAAGAAGTTTGGTGCTTGGGGCAAAGCCCGCAACGGCAGCCTGTCCTTGCCCCACGCACAGATCTGGGAGGCAGCCCGCCCATGCTTGCCTAGGAGTGCATGCAGCAGTGGGAGCTGCCCTCCACCCATCCCCAAAGCCCCCCAAATGAGCTACTCATGGCTCCGACCCTGCCCCGGCTGGGCAGCACCTGTTGGCACCTCTTCACTTCAGTGCCCAGGGTGGTTGCCCCACTCACCCCTGCCTTGCTATGGCACTGCTCTGAATTAAGCCTTCATATCCCTTAGGTCAAGATCCTCTAGCATCCTCACTATCTATTCATGGTCTCTACACAGCACAAAAAGTCAGACCTATATTCTCTCATCAGCAATAGCCTACAGATAGCTCCTTAGGCCACCACAGGACCAGCCTCACCTCCAGCCAATCCCAGTTGCAAGACTTAAAATCCATAATCTATCCGTGGCATTCACTGCTGTCAAATATTACCCAGTCAAGTAAGGTAATTTAATATTCTTAAACAGTAGAGCCTAATGACTAAGTATTGCAATGTTGAAGGCCATATAAGTTCTGATCAATTGTCCCCTGAAGTCAATGAGAGGATTTCTATTGATTTCCATAGGTATTGCCCCATGCCTAATTGTCCTGTGTAACTGAAAGGTGACATCCTGTTTTAAAACCACAAAACAAGTCCACCAACCCACCTATGGCAATGCTTCTGCAGGTACCCAATTAAAGGTACAGACTTAGAACTAGTCTGTTTACTGCTGCAATCAGTTAGACATCTAAATATGACTATGTTCATGCTTGCTATATCTTGTAGGTGAGAATGTTATCAAAAGCAGGCATTGATCTAGAGTTGTTATGAAACTGGTGTCAGAACAGTCTTTAAATTTTGGGGTCAGAGGACATTTCCAGTGCCCTCCTTGCAACTACCATACATATGCTGTAAGAGGTGATGCTGCTATCCTTACCCCTATCAGGCTGGATTTGTTTCTCTAATGTCCCTGTACCATATAGACCATTGCACAATGGCTTCAGCCCTTGCATTCTTAATCCACAAATGCTTGAATGGTATGGAAGGGGAGGTGACAAATTCTCATAGGAGAAGACATGTGCTATGGACTTGAGATGGATCCAGCTATCTAAATCTAATATCACTGTTGGTTATATTACAGTGGCACCTAGAGTCCCTGACTAGGATAAGAGCCCCAGTGTGCTAGATATAATCCAAACACAGAGAGAGATCAATTTAAATATGCAAGACAGGGAAGAGGAAAAGGGAGGCCCCATGGCTGATCTCCAGGCAAGTAAGGGAGACTCCATGCCTACTAATTCGCAGCCCAGTGTCCCAGTGCCCCATCCATGAGACCTTATTGCCTTGGATATGGTTGCACCTAAATGTGATCGTAGGCCAGTAATTACAGCATAGGTTTGGCATGGAGTTTATCCTCCTGAGTTCTTTATGACTGCTTTTCTTGTCTGACAGTCATGCCAATATAATTTGCAAGTTGGATGATGGATGTACTTTGTAAATGCATACCATGCTTTGCAGATTTATTTAACTACTCTCATTATTACTGAAAACATATTAGAGTTACAGCAAAAAGAAAACATCCGTGGTGTTTGACAGAGGGATTAAAAACTAGAAAGTCTTTGAGGGTGTAACTTGTAATAAATACCAATTGAAACAGGTGCTCAAACTTCTAGTACTAGTACTGCTAGTACTTCTAGTACTCCCCCACAAAGGTGGTGCCTAGGGCTGTTGCCCCCACTTGCCTCTCCTCTTCCCACCCCAGTTACACTACTGACTTAAGCAATTCATGCAACAGTGGAGCACTTTAGAAAACTGAAACACTTAGGCATGCATCAACAAGACCAGGGAAACACTGATGATTTTTACACACTAGAACCTAGGAGCCAAGTTATCATTTGTGTATGAGGTTGGTTCTTTGGAAATATCCAGACAGAACCTATCCTCATGGCACTTTACCAGCTGACTAGAAGCTGGAACTGCAAGACATTGTTCTTCAGTCATCTCCTCCACTCCATAACCTTGTAACAGAAAACCACTTATAGCATTTTAAAACTGCTGCATCTGGGTTAGTAAACTTAATTGAAACTCTCACATTTGCTGTGGTGTCCCAAGAGTTAAAACATTTTCTTGCCTTCAGGCCACTCCATCAGCCATCCTTTGTACAGAGAGTGGTATAGCACTCTGGAGAGTGATATGTGTCTTTTATAATCATTCATTTCTGAACCTTGCAATACAAGTCAAAAGCTATTTGCTGTCATTCAGCTATATTGGACATTACACTAAATGTGAACAGAACACAGGTGATGAATAAACTTAAGCTGGATATTAGAAGAGTGATTCTAACCATAGGGAGAGCAAAGTTCTCGTTTTTAGAACAACATTCCAAAAAAAAGTTTAGTAATTTTGTAGCTGGTTTCCATCATGCCATAAATTGAACATGGGGGAGGTTGGACTGCACAAAGGTCTCCAAATGGTCCTGGTGCAATCCCCACCAGTGAAAAATCATCTCATTGTCAGTTGGTCTCTAATTCATATCATGAGATCTAAAAAAGTAACAGGGAAGATTTTCAAAAAATGATCCTGTAGTTTGATTGTGGCTCCCCTCCTGCACTGTTGCTCCCTGGACCCACTCGATGCCTTCTGGGCTCCTTGGACCACAGGTCAGTGGCTCCCACGTGCCATATCTCCTGTTCTGCCTCCTCCCCGCACTCCATCACCTCCCAATCAATGTGTGGTGTGGAGCATTTCCCCTTGGCTGCCATCCAAGGCAGCCCCCATGGGAACCCCATTCTTATCTCCCCAGAGGACTGCCCCTGGAGCAGGGCTCTCCATGTTGGGAGCGGGGGGGGGGGGCAGGGTAGGTGACAGCCTGTTCCATTACTCCTGCCTGGGAGGCCCATGGTCTCTCCACAGGATGTGGTGCTGATGCCTCTCAGGGCCACTGAACCTGGATGCCAAGCAGCTTTTGACCCTGTGCCTAAACTCCTTATCCTGGTTCAGTGACTGGCTGTGCTCCACAGGGGCATGGGTGGTCATCTGCAGACCTTGTTCTTGAAATTTCACAGCATATTCCTGGATCTGGATGGCTTGTTCAAATGCCATGGCAGTGAGGGTGCAAGCAGTCACCAATCTGTCCATTCCCACCCTCCACATTGAGAGCCCCACTTGGTCTTATGTTGCCAGTGCCATTTAGTCACACGTCTCTCTGGCCAACCATCCTAGATCTAGCATCCATAACCCTCCATGCATACAAATGAGGCCACCTGCATACAAATGGGAAAATGAGAAGTCTGCAAACAAAGGAGACACTGAAGGACCTATGGTGACTCCCCTGTCTGGACCCTTTCTCCCACCCAAGCCCAGAAGCTGTGCAGCTACTCTCAACTGGGCACTGAGAACACTCTGATATACCTGTGTTTTGCTGGTAAAACTGGGTAAAGCTGGGAAAACCTCGACATTGTGGGAGCTGTGAGGGCTGGGAACTCAAGCATCCAGACCTGGAGGGATGAGACTTCTCTGGGAGAAGAGGGAAAGAGGGAATGGTAGGGAGTTTGTTAGGGGGAAATTTTCCTGTTCCTGCTATGCCTTACCTGCAGCAGTGCTTATACGCAGGCGCTCTGCCAAATGGCGCTCATAGATGTGCCAGGAAAAACTCACAGTTGTGACTGCTGGTCACACTTCAGCTATGGGACTCCAGAAAAAGCTTTCAGTGTCTTTCTGGGTCTGTTTGCATGCCATTTTGTGTGAAGTGGTTCTGTGTCAACACACTGGCCTCTCTCAGGAAAGCAACTTGACCTTGAGGGATGGGGTGGCCAGTTGTCAGTTAACCAGATTTATGGTCCCACTGAATGTAGCACAGCCTGATAAGCCCCCCCAACAACAGTAGGGGATAATGACCCCAAAGCCTCGGTTTCATTTGAGGCCAGTGGTGCAGGGGTTAGTGGGATGGGGGTGTTTGAGAGGCACAAGGTCAGTGGGGAGCATAAATAAATCAGTATTATCAGTCTTCCACCTGGATAATCATCAAGCCAAGAGCATGCTGAATATCAGACTAGGCAACCACATGAGCATACCCCTATCAAGGAGTCACATTAGACCATTCCCTCACCTATAAATATCACATCCAGAAGATCAACAGGAAAGTCTTTGCATGGGTAGCTGCCTTACAATGCTTAGCTAGCAAAACATGGTGTGCCAACTTCAAAGTGCTCAGAACCACCACACTTCAGTGGATCATGCCCCAGCAGATTACTGTCCTCCTGGTTACAGACATTTAGGGCTGGAAGGAACCTCGTGAGATCATCAGATCCAGCCCCCCCGCTCTGGGCAGGAAAGATTGCTGGGGGTCAAATAACCCCAGCAAGCTGTCACACTAAAAAGCTGGACACTGTATGTGCCAGTGCACAGAGACGCATAACAGGCTGCACAACTTACACATACTCAGATGTATTCCCTGCACTCTAGAGCACTGGACCAAATGACTTAAGAAGACAGACCCCAAATGCTCCTTTGCTGCCAGGTTTCTGGGCCCCTGGAGAGCTTGACAGACTGGGCACTGTGGCCTTGTGTGTTGTGCTAAATTTAGGGAAGGGGTGAGGGTAAATGGAAATGAAATGATTGTTCAGAGTAATCCAGGCTAAAATCTATTCCTACAGGTTTTTATACCAACACCAAATGAGTCTCCCATTGGGAATAGCTTTGGCAGAGAAGCATAGGTCAAGCTGAACAGACTGGGATCTGGATACAGTCTCTTGAAAACAACACTTCACAAGATGAACATCTTGGACAGGCTCCTGTGTGAACGTGGTGTCTAGCAAACAGCACCATGCTTAATTGAAGACTGCAATCTTTACAAATGCCCAGACCGGGTAGATGGATTCTGGACACTGAGCGATAACACCAGACAGTAACTCATATCTGGCTGGAGGGAACAAGTGGGGTGGGTTGGGGGGAGGTTGGAAACAGGGGCTTCACCATCTTGGGTCACTGAGAGCCCATGGGTGGGGCCTGGCACTCAGGCAGCCCAAATGAGCTCTGGTCAAGGCTAGAGTGCCACCCTGCAATGCGGGGTGAGAGGGTGCTCCAAAACCCCAGGGGTTGCTGGCAGAATGCAACCTACCCTAAGCTGGGATGGGATCTGGTACAGATGTTCATTATAATGCTCTAACCTACAGTGCTGAAGTCTGATACCACATCCCTCCAGGGTTATCTTAGAGTGGGATCCACTATATTTACAGTGCTATGTGCCCTACCCGTCTGTTTGGTTACAGCTGTAGAGTGCTTCCTGTGCACTCACTGTGCAATAAGTGTAACTTCTGTACATGGCAGATGACGGCAAACTGGAAGCAGACCTCATCATATGCAGTAATGATCTACTAGGACTCAGGTAGGTAAAGAATTAATAGAAATTTTAAAAATCCACTTCATCCTTTCCATAAATTCCCCTGCAGGGAATCTTTGCCTTCCTGAAGCCTCCATACATAAATAAACCTAGCTGCAGGCCCTGCAATTTAACATATGCAAATTATCCCAGCACAAAGGTGATTTCCAAAGCTCTGGGGATGGAGGAGAAGCAGTAGAGGGAGAAAGTCTACCACAATTTCTTCCTCTCATGTTGAAGGAATGCTGCAACCAGAATAGTCTCCTGATGCTGACTGGGACAGTGTGGCACTTGGGATTAGGTTTTATAGAAGTCCAGCATCCTCCAGATGACCCATGAAACAAAAGCATGAGTAAGTTGAATAGGCCTGAGCATGTCCTCATTTGATGCATCTACCTAGCTCTGCTGATGTCCATGCAGCTTCTTACATCAGCTGAGGATCTGTTCCCAGTGATCAGCAAACTCTGGCACTGTTAGGCCAAAGGATGGCAGGAGTTCCAGATTCAGGGGAACTCCACTGGAAATACATTCCCACTGATCTCACCCTATCTAATCGTAGCAGATACTAGCACTAGTGCCCAGTCTGATCAACTCTTAAGGTAAAAACCTAGGGAGAGTCACAGAATAACTGGCAACCAGGACCGGAATCATAATTAGACTTATACTGATACACAAATTCATCCACTTGAATTGTACCCAGAAGCAAACTGGAAGTTACTAATAAAGGCATGGCATGCTTCCTGCAAGGGCCAGGGCTGGCAGCAACCTGTACATGTAAAGACTTCCAGGTGCTTACAGTAGAAGTCCCGATCCTGAGATAGGGAAAGCATGAGGTCAGTAAAATTAGGATGCTAGATGTCAAAATGGCGCATTGCATCCAACTCAAGATATTAACAGGTATGGTGTCATGGGATGATAAACCGAAGAAAGAAGGCACGCAGAAGGACTGGGAGCATCTAAAGGACACAGTATTGGAAGCCCAAAAAGAAACTGTCCTAGCAAGATGGAAGCACAAGAAGAATGGCAAGAGACTAATGTGGTTGCACAAGGAGCTTCTAAAATGCCTCAAATGCAAAAGCAAAGCATAAAGGCAATGGAAGAATGAGCAAGAACATGCACCAGGAAATAGCAGGACCCTGCAGGGATCAAATCAGGAAGGCAAAGACAAAGAAAAAGCTGCACCTGGCAAAGAAGGGGAAGGACAACAAAAATAAGCTCTGGAAGTATGTTGGCCAGAAAAGAAGGACCAAGGAAGCTGTGGGTCCTTTGTTAACAAACCAGGGGGAACTCCTAACACAGATGCAAAGAAGGCAGATCTGCTCAACAGCTACTTTGCCTCAGTTGTCGCAAAAAAATTAAGCTGCAGCTAGGCACCTAATAAAGATTACGTTGGCTGAATATTGCCTTTGTGTATGGGGCTGGCCATCTAAATAAAGAGGTCATGTAACATGACATAAACCACAAAACCAGTGGTTGTCTTTTTTGCCAGTTATTTATTGGAATCCATAAGGATAAGATATTATATAACTGCCATTTTCAAAGAAAAAGCCAACTTCAATTTCATTTGTGACCTTTTTGTCATACTAAGATACACTTCTTCCGCCTTTACATTTAACTTTGATTGTTAGGAAGAGATGGCTACTTTAAAGGCAACCTTGTAAAACAGCCTGAAAATGTAATAGCTTCACTCCAGAATTTGCTAGTCTAGCTAAATTCCAACCTTAGCACTGTAATGAGAAAAGGTAAATTAATCTAGGGAGAGTAGACTGTACCTGATTTGGCTCTATTTTATTGTTCTTCTTTTCAGCTATTTCAGGGACAAACTCCAAGTTCATATGGAAATACTCAGCATGCCATTTTACAAAATATGTCAGCTGTATAATTGAATAATGTAAAATGTATTCATCATGCCTGTGTACCTGGAGACACCTAGAAAAAAAGCATCTGCTACTGAGGTGCCAAACAGAAATACATTTTTTAAACAAAGATTGGCATCAAAACTTAATATAATTTTTTACTGTGCCAAATCTGCATTGTGTGCTTTGGGCCCCCGGAGCTATAAAAATGTAAGCTAGAGCCAGAATTGAGTTCAATAGCTCCAGCTGGTTCTGTTCTGCCAGGAATACTCCAGTTCAAGGACTTGATTGTGACAAGACCACAAGATAAGCATTTTGAAATTGTCTGTTGTTATTTTAATAAATGACTCAGAAATCCATGTGAGTCTTTGGAATAATTCTCCTATCAGTCACCTCCATTTACTACTACATTACACTTTGAAAATAATGTAAAAGGAAGAGCTAACAAGAACACACAAAAGTACTGGGGCTTTACTGGGCTCCAGTGAAGCCGAGAGAGGTCTTACCACTGATTTCTGTAGGGGCTGTATGAGGTCCTTACACCTTGTGATCTCCTATTGTTGTGACCCTCTTTTTTTCTTATATGCCATGACCTTTTCTATTCCACTTTTGCTGGAGGGTGTGAAGTCCACACTTGGAGAGTACTGAGCACGCTTAATGCCAAATGATTTTATAATGATTTCCAGATGCAACAACCAGCCTTTGTTTTAATCAGGATGAGCTTTATCATAGATCAGGGCTGTGTCCATCCTTTTCGGAGGCTGAGGGCTACATGATGCAGAGGCCACATCTGCATAGGCTGCACCAGTTATGGATTCCCTCATATGCACCCCCCACTACCCCCAAGCTGCCCCTGCTTCATACCCCCTCTGCTATGTGGGCATCCCTGTCCACTTGCCACCACCACTGTGTGCTTCCCCTTGTGCTCCCTGCTGTGTGTCAACCTGAGCTCTATGCTGGTTTCCCCA
This sequence comes from Gavialis gangeticus, assembly GCF_001723915.1. Taxonomy (NCBI): domain Eukaryota; kingdom Metazoa; phylum Chordata; order Crocodylia; family Gavialidae; genus Gavialis; species Gavialis gangeticus. The sequence goes on from NW_017729008.1 coordinate 34,181,303, forward strand.
CCTTAAGGGACCAGACCCCTGGGCTTCCAGGATGTGCCATCTGGCCCACAGAGACTGGAGAGGAAGAGCAAGCCAGAGAAGGGAGGGGAAGCCCAGAGGCTTGGTGACAACAGCAGCCAGAGCAATGTGTGTGCTCCTGGAAGGGAGTCTGAGGGCTGCATGTGGGGCACACGATGCCATTTGGACAGCCCTGTCTTGGATTAAAGATAAACAAGAAAGATGCAGGGATAAAATGCAGGGATAGCTGGGGGAGACTGAATGGCCTGCCATAAACAGGAGGTCAGAGTTGATGATCCAACAGTCTCTCTTGACCTTTATGTCTATGAACAAGTATATTTTCCCATGAGAACCAGGTAATCGTATGTCCTCGACTTTGAGAATGCCCTTATTATCCAAGCCAGCCCGGTTGCACTGTAAGCGCCAGTGCTTTGCCTTGACTCTTGCAAACACTTGAAGGAGGTAAGCTAGTAATAGCTGTTACTGGTGGTGAGAGCAGAAGGGGAGAGTATTAAGAGATAAACAGGCACGGGCACCACATGCTCCAATGAAGACTGACTATAATGTGGAAGTCCATCACTTCAAGTGCCCCCCCGCACTCCCCTACAGCACATCTTCATCCTCCTGGAATGGAAGGGCTAAGATCTTGGAGATTACTGCAACTATATCTTCCAGCAACAGGAACAACTCAAATTTCCTCTTGTGGGAGCACCCAAAAGCCCCAACCAGACCAGGGAGGCAACATTATGTTGGACTGTACATAAACATCCAAACGAAGCCCATCTAGGACTGTGTGGATGCAGGTAAGGAAAACTGATCACTCTTTTCACTCTTATTGTCCTGACGCCCACCAAAGCCATCTCCTGCTATATTCACACCTTTACATATGACAGACACCTGAGTTTCTCACTTTGAAAATCTGGTTCGTCTCCATGAGAGAGCGCAAAGAGTGTGCTCTTCACTTTGTCACTGCCTGCTTGAACTGACACAGCACTGTCTCCTCGGGCAAAAAGACTGCTTAGAAGTGAAGCTCAGGGCACAAAAAAGGAGAATCACAAACATCGCCCTTACATGTACAGAACTGCATACAAACAGATTTCACTGGGAACAAAGACAGCTTAACACCCTGCAACTCCAAGCTCTGTGTATGTAAAAGCCCCTTGGAAAGGAACTTCTCACATTTGCCCAGACTATAATATGCACCATGTACAATATAGAAGATAAGAATGACCAAATTTGATCTCTTACAGCTGGTAAGGATCTGCACGATTCTTGCTGCACTGCTGCACAGGCATTTATTAATGTTACCTGTTAAAGGCCCTTCCGTTATATTCGAACACAATCACTTGGTGCTTTCTTATGTGTTGATCACCATGCATGTGCATGGCATTTCAGAAGATAAAAGATGGAGTCCTTGCTGCAGAAAGCTCATACTGCAAAGGTCCTGTGCTTACAGTGCCATAGCTATGAAGTTTGGTGCCTGGTGCAAAGCCCGTAGTGGCAGCCTGCCCTTGCCCTACACAGAGATCTGGGGGGGGGGGGGGG
>NW_017729008.1:34182977-34191530 GCF_001723915.1 Gavialis gangeticus
GGGGGGGGGGGGGGGCACTCCACCATGCTTGCACAGGAGTGCCCAATGGTGGGAGCTGCCTTCCTGCCTCCCCGTGCCCCCCAAAAGAGCTGATCATGGCTCTGGCTACACCCCAACCCACCTGGGCTAGGCCTGTTGGCAGCCCTTCGCTTTGGCACCCAGGCCAGTCACCCTGCTTGCCCCTTCCACACACCCCACTTGCTATGGCATTGTGCATTTACAATCCAATTAAAGCCCTAAACCAGTGGGAGTTGTGTGTGCTCAGTACCTCATAATGAGGCACTGAAATAATCAGATTTATGTTCTTATTCCCAACGTTAGGTGCCCAAGTTTGAAAACGTTGGCCTTAGCCTCTCAGGTCTCAGAATAACCACCTATTTAATGCTTCATACTCCTATGTCAAAGAAGTGCTGTGAGGCTTAATTAATTTTTGTAAAGCTCTTAGAGATCCCTAGATAAGAGGTGCTATATTATATAAGTACAAAGTATTATTACATTACCGAAGAGACTTCTCACAGAAAAGGTTAAGGTCAATTAACATTTTCTTGCCATTTATGCACACATTTTCAGATCACAAAAAGAAACTGATATCAATTTAGTTAATTTCACTTGTATCCATTTTCAAATGAGTTATTTATAATTGATTTAAGTTGAAGTCTCACAGATCATCAAAATGGCAATAAATTATACCCTTCTTACAAGCGTCTAACACCCTATGGTTTTAGGCTGCTTTGTTTTAATTGAAATGTAAGCGTTTCAATTACACATTATAATTAAAAAGTTTCTGGATCAAATTATCAATCTTTTTAAAATGACTTAGGCAAGTACAAAAAAAAATCTCAGTTCTTAAAAATGCCTCCATAGATAATAATAAACTCCATTTCTGAATATCAAATTTACAGTTTAATTGAACGCAGCAAGAAAAGGTGTTTTGAAAGAAGCAGATGTTTTCCTGGGTTCTTCTAAAAGAGATGGCTTGCCAATGGATACCTTTAATTTAAAAAAATCCTTTTTTTTTGGCGAAAATCATATCTGTTCTGTTTGTTAAGTAAGGAACCCATATATAAAGCAAACTAAAGCATCATAGGATAAAATGTCTCTTCAAAGCTTCTCAAGAATGCTAGTCTTCTGACTCCTATAACATAACAATAAAATTTTGGTACCTTTGAAAGTCCCAATTGCAAGGTTCAAGTTAAGCAATAATTTAGATCAAAATAACCACATTGTAAATCATTCTTGCCACACATGACATATATTCTGTACTCTGATTAAAACAGTCTTATTGTGCCATGATGTTTTAATTAAAATCTTGCTTTACAGTTCTGCTATTCAGATTGCGTGCATTTAAAAATTAAAAAGTTAGTTAAGAATAATTTGATAAATAAACATGGCGAATCACCCCAAGCATTATCAGAGGGTTAATGCTATTTACGACTTTTCAATATTCAATATGCTAGCTGCTATAAAAATGCTTAGGAATCCTGAAAGTGTTAAGAATGAATGTCTGAATGAATGTATATTTGTTTTTTTTAGCAATTTGGATGCTGTTCATTATTTCCCTAAGCAAAAAGTTTCAAGAAACCATGCCACAAAATAGGTGACCAATCACACATCTGGATTTGGATTTTTGTTCTATTTTCCAATAGATGAAAACAGTAACCTTGATGTTTATTTTATTAGAAGAGTTGATAACTATGCACTTATATTGGGCAAAACAATTGAAACAGGGATCTTTATTTTCCTAGAAACACAGTATGGCATATTGCTGTATTAAAATATAGTTAGTTTCTTGGAACTGATCATGTTTACCAAGCCATTTAGATTTCTTAAAATATCTTCCCTGTTATCATTATCTGTTCTTGCACCAATCTTTATGTTATCCACAAATTTGATTGGCAGTCCTTCTATATTTATTTCCTTGTAACTAACTACAATATTGAGTAGTCTTGGTCCTACTTTTGAGCCTCACAGAACCCCAGTAGAAACTCTTTTGTTCAATAACAATTCCCCATTAAAAATAGTTTCTATTTAGATCAGTCAGACAGTTTTTAATGTGTGTTCTGTTCAGACCAATTTTTTTAGGCTACATTTTTTATTTAAATGTTTTAAACTAGAATGTCGTGTGGAATTAAATACATTCTCTTTGGTAAGATAAAAGCCGGGATCTTTTTCTACCTACTTGGTGTTGATATGACTTTGGCTTCTAAGGGTGATTCTATTGCACCCTGCTTGAGTCTCTGTTAATGCAAATTGGGTTTGTATTAACAGCATCTACACGTGCACGGAAGCGGGAGCAGATTTGCTGCCAATCTGCTGCAGCTTCCTGGGGCCCAGCAACGGGCTCCTGCTGCCCCCTGGGGGGAGCTCCAGGCTCCGGCTGCAGCTGCCAGCAGCTGGCAGCCCTCTTCAAAAGGCAGCCGCACTCACTGCTCCCCCTCTTCTCCCATGGTTCTTTTGTTTGTTTGTTTGTTTGACTTAGTTTTAAAGCTATGACAGCCTATTACAAAAACCAGATGGATTAATGGCTTTTCAAGAAATCCAGCTGGGATAGGAAGATCACATTTAGGTACCTAATATGTGGAGGAGGATCTGACCGTGAATATTTACAACTACACAATTACTTGGATCAATGAAACTTTTGATCACAAAAACAAATTTGGGTTTCCTTGAGGTGACCTATTTTCCTACAAAGCATGACTGGCATTAGTCCTACACTGTAATTCTTTATTAGCTGAATCTCATCTTAACATTGGGCACCACAGCAGGAGTATTCAAGCTGCAGCCCCTGTCAGATTTCTCAAATCTTTGAATCCTGCTATACGCGTATCCACTAAATCAAAGCTATATCCAAAGCTATAATTAAAACTACGCTGAGACATCATAAGCATTATAAAAGGTCTGTATTAGGGATGGTACTGACAATAAAGTTCCTAAATGTTGAAAGGCTTTCAGCAGTTAAACAATGAATTTTTGCCAAACTGCACCAGTAGCAATAGCCAAGTATTATGTCTTCCAAGAGACAGTGAGAGACAAATAATAACTGCCCTCAGATATCAGGGATGATGTGTGCCATTGAGAGACCACACGAACAATACAACAGTGCCATCTTCATTTAACCTGACCTCATCATCAACACAACAGCCATGACTGATGATGAAAATAATAACATTCTAACAGTAGGTACTTACAGAATTTATTTCACATCAATCTACAAGCCAACCAAACAAAACCTTTAACTTTAGAAGTCTGTCAACCTCAGCCATGATAAAACATGAGTGATCATTGGCATTTTTGATAGCCATAGTGTCAACTGGGGATACAACATAACCAACAAAGATGGGGAATGGGTTGAAGCACATCATTCATCCATGATCCAAAACTTCCCAATTTGTTCTTACAGTAGCCACTGGAAAAAGGCCATAGCCCCAATCTGGCATTTGCTAGTACCAACATAGTTGGATTCTGTAGCAAAGCCACTGCGGAATATATTCCCCGCTCACGGGATGCATCTCCACATGTATTTGCTGCGGCACCAGTTTACTCATGGGTAAATTACTCACAAGTAAATGGTGCCAGGCAGGTGTCTACACATTCAGGGAAGTGGGAGCAGAGTTGCTGCCAATCTGCTCCAGTTTCCTGGGGCTCTGTAATGGGCTCCTGCTGCCACCAGGGGGGAGCTCCAGGCTCTGGCTGCAGTTGCCAGAAGCTGGAAGCCCTCTTCAAAAGCAACCACACTCACTGCTCTCTGGCCAGCCACTTCCCTGCCCAGGAACAGTGTGTGGAGCTCAGGCACAGCATGCGCTCTCACCACCTGTGCCTCCCCAAGCTATGGCTGCTCTCACTCCTGCCCCTTGCAGCAATGACCAGTGCCCTGGGCTCCTGCTAGCCACTGCACTGGACTTATCGGCCCACTGCACCAACGGCTGCCTGGCCCAATACACATCTCATCCCTCCTTGCTCCCCACCACAATAGAGATCACCTGACCACCTACCATGCACTGTCCTAGGGCCATCGCTTCTCACCTGCTGCCTGGCCAGAGACCAGCAGGGACACCAATACCCGTGGCAGGCATGGGTATAGGCATCGGCGTGGGCAATGAAGATGGCAGATGTGTGGCACTGCAGTGCCAGACAGAGGTGTCAGAATGCAGACAGGTTAGGCTGTAGCCTGCCCAGGGGGATGCAGTGGCCTGGAGTGGCCTCAGGATCCCTGCTAGTGTGCCCCAGGACCCAAAATGCCTGCAGGCTTTTAAGGGCCTGAAGCAGGGGCTGCCATAGAGGCAGCCCATCCCTGCGGCAGAAGAGGTTCCTAGCTTGGAGCCCTGGGGTATAGCCCCAGGACAGCCCCCTAGTGTCAGGGCTGACCTGGGAGTAAATTTGCTCTTGGGCTGCATCTACACATGCATTACTGTACAGTAACTAATCACAAAAAAATGTGATACCTGCATTTGTACAAAAATGTGATACCTGCATTTGCTGAAGAAACTATCACTGCAGGAGAAGAATTGGTTGCTATATTAGCAGAAGAAAAACATGGCAGAACCTCATTGAGAATGTGGCTACAATACATAACAGCAAAAAACAAGGACAATGATCTGGAAATTTACCAATGACCCAAACAAGAGAGAACAACACCACAATGGTATTGCAAATCAGATTGCATGTCAACTCACTGAAAACGGTAGGGCACCAAATAAACAACCCAATGTTCAAATCAAGAGAAAAGAAGATCAGGAGGTTCATCACTCTGGGATACATTTTACAATGGCTGAATTAGCAACTGCAATAAACACTTTTAAGACAGTAAAGCTGCTGGCCTGGATAATAGTTGTATGGCACAAATAAAACACATTGAACTAACAACAAGGGCCTAGCTACTCCAGCTGTACAATACGTGTTTAATCATTTACAAAGTACCTAAGATATGACAACAAGCATGTATTGTAGCACTCTTAAAAATGGGGAAAGATCCCTCATATCCAAGGTACTTCAGACATATATCCTTACTATGTCATCTTTTCAAACTCTGTGAATGCCTCATCTTAAGCACTTGTCACTGGTTGTCAAAGTACATCTAATCCTGGAGTAAGCTAGCTTTTGCCCAAGGAAATCATGCCCTGGTCAAGTATTTAATATCAAGCAGCATATGGAAGATGGTTTCAAAAAAGGAATGATCACTGGTGCTGTACTTGCAGAACTTCAGCAGTTTATGAAAGTGTAAAGCACTGGAGGTTTTTTGCAGAAATATATGATATGACACAAGATTACCAATTACTATGAATAATAGAATCCTTGCTAGAAAACTGATGATTCTATATCAAGCATCAAATTTTGTAACCAGTAGAGCTGTTGGCCAAACACCTTTGAAACTGAGATACTTGTAAGCAACTCAACCTAACCCGGAATGAAATAATTCTCACCCACAGCCTGAATCTTACCTACTTGGATGTGACACTAAACTGCACGCTTTCATATAAAGCACATGTAGAAAGGAAAAAGTGTAAAGTTAGTTCCCAGAACAACATATTGAAGAAGCTCATCACTTCCAAACAGGGGCCCAACCCAACAACATTATGAACTACTGATCTTGAACTTTGTTATTCACCAGATGAATACACGCACATGGTTTTGGAATGAGTGGCACATGCAAAGAAGCTAGACACTACTGAACAAAAGTTGGAGGTGCATTTCTGAGTGCTTTAAATCAATGAATGTCAACAGGCTTCATCTACTTGCCAGTATCATCCCACCAGACATCAGGAGATCAGTAACAAGCAAAACAGAACGCGCTCAACCTACTGAAGACAAGAAGCACTCACTAAATGGCCCCAATAGATTAAAATCATGGAAAAGTTTCCTTTCTACAATGCAGTTACAGCATGAAATGCTGATTACCACACAAATAAAAATGGTAAGAGTCATGTCTGGAGATGACCTAGAAGAGAGTTAGCATCATTGGCGATGCATAGGGAGTGCATGCAGGTGCATGTGCACCCCCTGAGATCGGCTGTGCACCCTCTGGAAGTGCCAGCCGCAAAACCGGTTGGTGATTGGCCACTGGGAGGACCCCCCGCCTCCCTCACATTGGCGATCAGCTACCCCCCCAGACTCGGGAGGCACCAGTCGCCCGTGGTTAGCATGAATATCAAAACTGCCAAACTTCTCCCTGCAGGGGTAGAGTTTGACTGGCCAACATGGAGACGCTTGAGCCACTTCCAATGGCGGGGCGTAAGATGAAAGTTAACTTGCAGCAGTGGGGTTATTCCAACAATGCAAACACCATGTGTGAATGCGGAGGAAACTCTCAAACTACAAAATGCTTCTTGGCCTGCCCATAAATAGGTGAACCATGCACCAATTGTACCAAAGACCTCACTATGGCTACAGGTTGAGCAATAACACGTGCCCATTTCTGAGCTCAAATTTGGACATGGTGACAGGACACAAACTGTTATTTCTTCCTCATATACTTAAAATATTGTCTTTAAACCTGCCATTCATGAATTTTCAGTAGCTCATCTGTTCAGTTTTCTACACTTCTAAACTAATGTGTAAAATTTGCTTATTAATTTCAGTTTGGATTAGAGAGAACGAAGACTATTTGAAAAAGGGAAAGGAAAAAAAGACAGCATTTTGTATCTTTAAAAAGGAACAACCTGTTTTCTGGTTTCTGACATGCATCTAAACTATTAAATAAAAAAGAGTTCGAGGTCATGATACCCTATGGGATCATCTATGCTTTACTTTAAAAGAAAAGGTACATTATCTCAGGACTACTCAGCATTAAGAGGGATTGTATCAACAAGAAGAAACCCAAGTACGATTAGATGACTAGTAATACCAAATTGCACAATATTTCCAAGTTAAGTCGTATTACACTGCATTGAACTTTTCAGGTTATTGATTTTCTGTACATTCTTGTTAGGATGGTGTAATAGCTGTTCAAAAGGGCTCAAAACAGAAAAAAACTATAGCACCAGAAACTAACTTTAAAAAATTGCTGTAATTAAAGCAGCCAGTTGCCCCCTGAGCTACTGAACACTCTCAACCTGCCATAGGAGCTCAGTGACATGTCAGGTCAGATTGTTGAAATGAAAAATGGCCCAGAAGATAGAGTTTCTTGGAAAGATAAAATTGCAGAATTTCAAATGAAAGGCAGTGGAGAAGCTAATTATGCTAATTTGCAAGCTTTAATTCTTTATAAAAAGAAAAGAACTTTTATGTTTTGGTAGGACTCCATCAGGGATATTATTTTCAAAGGGGTGAAAGCAAAAATGGACTCTACAGTGCTGTAGAATGTCAGTGGTTCTCATCTATGCCTTCTCCTTCCAGTACTTAATCACTGATATAAGAATCACCTAATTATTTATAAAAAAGAGATTTTCAAAGGCAAAAATGCAAGCCATATATCCATTTTCCATTGACTTCTGTCCCTAACTGCCATTATTTCCTTCAGCAAAGCTTCCCCTAGATATAAAAGACAGACTTAATAGTAATGTAACTTGTGTTCTAAGGCCAAAGCTGTTTTGGGCTTAATTTTTACATACCATTCCATTTCAGCTTCTTTTGATTTGATATCAAAGCAAATAGTATTCTGTTTCTGAAGAGAGGTGGGCTGGAAGATGATGATCTAATATCTTTGCTATCTCCAACTCCTAAGATTCTGTGATACGCAACCACACACACACAATAGATTGCTGATGTCAAAGCTGATCATTTAAAGGCAGTTCCCTTCTATCAGTTTGTCCACTTTTTATAAATGCACAGTTTAGAAGGCATGCAAAATAAATGTTCTAACATAATCAGGGATGATCTTCAAGAAGAGCTCTAGAATACAAAACCCATAACTTAATCAATCCATTTAGGGTAGATAGGAGAATTTTTAAAATTCTATTTATTATTTTTTTAAAGCTGCACAAATTATGTTAGGTAGTTGACAGATTAAATGAAATGCCTGACCCCAAGACTTTACAATGTAAGTGTTACGCACAGAAAATGAAATTAACTACTGGGAAGGGGCAACTTTTACAACACATTAAAATCAAACTAAACATTGCCAGGCACATGCCAAACTACAATGGATAGAACCAGAGAATGGAAGTCAGAGTGACCTGAATCTCCTGACAAAGGCATAATATCTTTATCCACTGGCTGGGAAATTGGCTCCGTGGTCAGACCCAGAGGGTTGTAATTGATGGCCGTCACTCATCACGGTGTCCTGTGACCAGTGGGGTCCCTCCTTGGACCCATATTGTTCAACATCTTCATTAATGATGTGGACATTGAAGTCAGAAGCGGACTGGCCAAGTTCGCTGATGACACCAAATTTTGGGGCAAAGCATCCACACCAGAAGACAGGCGGGTGATCCAGGCTGACCTGGACAGGCTCAGCAAATGGGCGGACAAGAACATGATGGTGTTTAACACTGAAAAATGCAAGGTTCTCCACCTTGGGAAGAAAAACCTGCAGCATCCTTATAGGCTCAGCAGTGCTACGCTGGCTAGCACTACTGAAGAAAGAGACTTGGGGGTCATGATTGGCCACAAGATGAA
>NW_017729008.1:34191696-34201109 GCF_001723915.1 Gavialis gangeticus
GGGGCTCTTTAGCCTAGAAAAGCACAGGCTCAGGGGTGACCTGATAGCAACCTATAAGTTTATCAGGGGTGACCACCAGTATCTGGGGGAACGTTTGTTCACCAGAGTGCCCCAAGGGATGATGAGGCCGAACGGTCATAAACTACTGCAAGACTGTTTCAGGCTGGACATAAGGAAGAATTTCTTTACTGTCCGAGCCCCCAAGGTCTGGACCAGCCTGCCATTGGAGGTAGTTCAAGCACCTACACTGAATACCTTCAAGAGTAAATTGGATGCTTATCTTGCTGGGATCCTATGACCCCAGCTGACTGCCAGCCCTTTGGGCTGGGGGCTGGACTCGATGATCTTCCGAGGTCCCTTCCAGCCCTAATGTCTATGAAATCGATGAAAATCTATGAAATCTATGAAATCTTTTTTGGGGGCTCAGATCTTGAGGGGAAAGGAAGGATTCTGGGCCAAGTCTTCATAGCAAGGGAACTCTGTTGCCACACCCTACCACTCCCAATTGCAGGCACAACTCCTAGCTGCAGCTCCTGCGATGGGGTGAATGGAGCCCCCCTTGCTATGTTCCTCTCCCCAGCTTGGTGGCTCAGGTCTTGGGGGGAAGGCAACAAGACCCAGATTTGGTTTGTTTTATTTGTGTACCCCAGGGGTCAGTCCTGGGGTTGGTTTTGCTCGATGTCTTCATTAGCGACCTATAAGATTGCATAGAGTGCACCCTCAGCAAGATTGCAGATGACACCAAGGGATGTGGGGCAGGGGGAGTAGATATGCTGGAGGGTAGGGCTAGGATTCAGAGTGACCTGGACAAATTGGAGGATTGGGTCCAAAGGAATCTCATGAGGATCAAAAAAGAAAAGTGAAAAGTCCTGCACTTAGGTGAGAACAATCCCATGCACAGGCTGGGGGCTGACTGGCTGTGCAGCAGCTCTGCAGAAAAGGCCCTGGGGGTTACAGTGGACAAGAAGCTGAATATGAGCCAAAAGAGTGCCCTAGTTGCCAAGAAGGCAAACAGTATACGGGGCTGCATTGGTAGGTATGTTGCCAGTAGGTCAAGGGAAGTGCTTATTCCCCTCTATTCAGCACTGGTGTGGCCACATCTGGAGTCCTGTGTCCAGTTTTGGGTCCTCTGCTACAGAAAGGATGTGGACAAATTGGACAGAGTCCAGCGGAGGCTGACAAGAGTGGTGAGGGGGCTGGGGCACATGACTTATGAGGAAAGACTGGAGGTACTGGGCTTATTTAGTATAAAGAAGAGAAGACTGAGGGAGAGATTTAATAGCAATCTTCATTTACCTGAAGTGGGGTTTGAAAGAGGATGGAGCTAGGTTATTCTCAGTGGTGGCAGATGACAGAACAAGGAGCAATGGACTTAAGTTGCAGCTAGGGAAATTTAGGTTAGATATTAGGAAGAACTTTCCCACTAGGAGGGTAGTAAAACACTGGAACAGATTACCTAGAGAGGTGGTGGAAGCTCAGGAGAGCAAGCCCAGGAGATAAGACTATTATTATAGAGCAGAGAAGGTGATTTAATATGTTCCCCAGCTACATAAATGAACAGCCTCTTGCAAACCTGGATCAGCTATGTTAACCAAGGCCTCCTCTCACTATCCCAGATTCTTCCCCCCTCTTTTTTATGCACTCAGTGAGACATTTTTGCATCATGGTATTGCCAAATATTGCAAGTCCTGCAAATTTTGGTGTTCTGCTTGGAGCCCAAACTGCTGGAATCAGGTTATGACCTCAGAATCTCAGCTATCATTTAAAAACTGAAAAGGTTTTCTCTTTAACGGTGGTGGGGAGAAGCTTAAAAAGGCAAGAATTACTTGTTCCCAAAACTAGAATTCATACATCTCATGATATGCTAGGGTTTGACATGGGAGTGGCAAGCTGGGAGGTTTTCAATACACCATGAAAAATCAAGTCCTTTATTTAAGGGCCTTGTGGTAGACCTAGGAGTCTTACTTGAGCCATACATTTTTTTAAAACACCTGACCAACACATTTATACCACTGAAATCAACAAACCTTTAATTTTGCTGCAGGAGCCTCTCAGATTTGAAAAGGAAGTAGAGACCCACCTTTCGTGTGTACTTTACTAATCTTTCTTTGCTGAATGAAAACTGGGTGTAAAACCTAACTTGAATGCAGGGAGAAAACCAGCAACAAGATCAAAAAGAAGAGAACACAAGGTGAAAGGTCTACAGCCCAGAACACCAGGCAGTAAACCATTAGAAGCAGAGCTATCTTTCAAAAAAGGAGGACAAATGTTAACAGTCTCCTAAAAGCCTATTTGAAATCAATAAATATGTTAGGCAAAGGAAACAAAGAGGATGCTGCAGCGTTTCATAAACCATATACAAAGAAAACAACGAAATATATAAAGAAAACTAGAAAAAAATCTCCACTCTTAATCCGTTTTAACTGACTGTATAGAAATTGATTTTTTTTTAAAGGCAAAAAAAAAAAAGCACGTAGCACCAGCTGTTTCTTGGCCAAGAAAACGATAGGGGGTCTTACTCTGTAGTACAGTAAATGGCCAACTTCCCAGGGTAGGTTAAGTCCCCTGCAGCCTGCAATGTCAGCACAGTTGGTCATTTACGAGCCAGTGGGGTTTCGTTACAAGTTTGCTTATCTCTCAATGGAACCACCTGCCTGGCCGCTGAATTGTCTGGGCTATAAATAGAGAAGTAGTGCATCACATTGTTTCCGCGTCAAAGGAGGATGTTGGAGGGGGAAGGGACTGGCCACCATTGGGTCTTTTATCAAAAAGAGTTGATAAGACAGGAAAATATGCTCTTTATTGCTTCATGTTCTGCAAATCAAAGGCTTGGCGGTTGATGAACAAATGTTCCCCCTTCCATGGAAATATACTCTGATAGCTTATGATTACAAATCAAGACACAAGTATATCTGGGCTCCACAATTCAAAAAGGATGTGGAGAAGCATGAGAGAGTCCAGAGGAGAGCCACGTGCATGATCAGATGGCAGGAGAGCAGGCCTTATGATGAGAGGCTGAAGGCCAGGGGACTCTTCAGCCTGGAAAAGCACAGGCTCAGGGGGGACCTGGTGGCTGCCTATAAGTATATAAGGGGTGTACATGAGGATTTGGGGGATTGCCTGTTCACCAGAGCATCCCAAGGGATGACAAGGTCGAATGGTCACAAAGTCCTCCATGACCGTTTCAGGCTGGACATAAGGAAGAACTTCTTTACTGTCCGAACCCCCAAGGTCTGGAACAGCCTGCCTCCGGAGGTGGTGCAAGCACCTACTCTGGACTCCTTTAAGAGACATTTGGACGTTTATCTTGCTGGGATCCTTTGATCCCAGCTGACTTCCTGCCCCTGGGGCAGGGGGCTGGACTCGATCTTCTGAGATCCCTTCTACCCCTAACATCTATGAAATCTATGAAATTGTCCAATTACAAAACTGCTATATGCCACCAATCTATATATGTCCCCAAAGAAGTCAATCACAGTTTTTTTTCTGAAGAATGTATAAAGAAACTTATAGTGAACAACTAATTACCTTTGGAGCAGAAGGGGTGTCACCCATTTTGGGGGCTTTGTTTGAACTACAAAGCTTGAATGCTCCCCCAAGCACATATTCACCAAGGCCCCCCAGGGGAGGACAAGAAATAATGAGCACAAACTGATTGAAGATTGCTTCAAGCTAGACATAAGGAAAAACTTCTTTACAAGTTGAGTGCCAAGGGTTTGGAACAGGCTCCCCTCAGTGGTGGTACAGTCACCCACCCTAGCGATCTTCAAAAACCATCTTCATGCCCATCTTGCTGGGGGCATCTTTCTGCCCAAGTGCAGGGGGGCTGGACCTGATGGTCTGTAAGGTCCCTTCCAGCCCCTAACAAGTATGAAACTATGAAATGTTTAAAATTATGTTTATCCTCATTGGCTACTGATTTTGGTATCTCTACAGAAGTATCCAATCCCATTTTAAATTCTGCTACTCCCTTGGTTTTAACAAGACCATGAGCTCCAAGGGACAATTATGTATCTTTCTTTTTAACGAATGCCTTTCCTTCCATCCCTTTTAAAAGGGTTACCCTTCATTTTCACAGTACCTTCTAGCTTGAGTTTGCAGAGTTGCTGCTGAAGAGTGGCTGTGAGCCATGCTCTACATCAAGTCAAAAAGAAAATGCACACAGAACTTGCACACTCTTCCCCTGCAGCATACCCTGGCAAATGTGTTCGTTCCCATAGCAACAATTAAGACTAGCTTATTCCTTTTTTTATAATAAAGACAATCAGCAGTGGCTAAAACATTTTCAAGTAAAACTTCTCTTAGACTAAAATTATGCAGCACAAGGTTTTCCTGATGATGTGTGCTCTCAAATATTTGAAATAGCATAAGTTAGAGAAGAGTAATTTATGCAGCTTAGTTCATCTCCACTTTATCTTTCCCAGAGGCAGGATAATGGGGCCTGATCCTTATTCCGTTCATGCTAATAAGAGAGTTTTCCTTGCCGTTTGAGAGATCTGTTCAATTTGCTAAAAAGAGGCCTCTTTAGAGTCCAAACTGCTCAGCATCAAAATGTTAAACCAAATGGGGAAAGGCATTGGGGCTGGGGGGAGGCTGGGGAGAGGAGGAATATGTGAAGATGGGTGTGTGAGTGTCTGCATGACAGGCAGACTCAGAAAGGGAAGAAGCAGGGCTATCAAAACTTCATCTGCACCCATTATGGCATGCAAAAGCACACTCTGGAAAGCCATTCAGACATGTTCTGCTGTTTGTTACACTGATGTAAATGGCAGTCACTCCACTGATATGAAGGACAATATTCTGCTTTTACACTTGTGGATCTGCAGGAAACTGTTAACCTTGTATAGAGATGAAATTTTGGTTTCTTTGTTTAAAATGATAAAGGAAACACACACAAAAAAAATCAATAAGACAAGCAGGCCCAGCTTCTTCACTCATGGTCCCTGCATGCCCTACTGACGTAACGCAAGGAAGCCAAGGTATTGAGCCGAACATAAAAGCTTGTATTATTTTCCTCAACATGTGACTTCGATATAGAACAAAAAAGATGAATCTGTTCCATCTTGCAGCAGAAGTACTGCAAAAAGTCACACTGTAATTGTGTATAGATAATCCTTGTGTGTGCATGCATTAATGGAAATATAAATCTGTACTGCAATTGTGGTCACAAAGTGTATTAATTAAGTAGGTGCCACTGTTTCCCAGCGCCATGGAAGACAACCCATTAATGCCTCTGGAATGGTCCCTGTATTTCCAGCAGTAACAATGTGTGCTAAAGTATTCTGCTTGCACTCAAACTAATGGCCTCCAAAGGAGAAATGACATGTTTTTTAACCTTTTGAAAACACACATGCAAACGTACTCTAATGCCTGAAAGTATATAAAGTCATTGGCAACACCAACCTTTCCATTTGAAACAGATATGGTAGTATACAGCAACAGAGGGATCTGCTACTTTATATTTTACATCAGTTCATTCCAAGCAGCATGTTGACCCTTGCTATTCACACAGGTATTGCATTCAAATTGAATATTTAGGGCAGGGTTATAGTAAAATAAAGTTATAGCAAAAAAAATGTAGTATTATTACTATTTTCATTTTTTACTAAAAACAACCCTGGGAACCCACTGGGAGTAACCCACTGGGAGAGGCCCTAGGACACATTGTTCCTCACACATTGAATTCCTCTCCTGTTTTCTTCCTACTTCTGCTGTGATGAGAAGAGCAGTAAATCACTACACCAACAACTTACCTGTTGCTCTTCAGACAATAAGGAGGAGGAAATAAGAACTTGTCACCTCTTTCTCTCCAGGCTTCAGATTGTGTGCGTGTGGGTGTATGTGCGCACATGTGGAGGAGAGAGGGAGTGGAAGGGTAAGAATTAGCAAGGTCCAGAGTCTTCAGGTCCTCCAGCCCAGTTTGAACACTTCTGCTGACCACAGCTGGGACAGTACAGCTCAAGGAACAGGCAAGCCCCAGGCCATTTCAGGTTTCACTGATTATAGCTAACACCTTAATCCCCAAAAACCAATGGGCGGCATATACAGGTTCCCGAGGACCCGTGTCATAAGTGTGTTGAAGATGATGCATCTAACACCGGCAGTTCAGCTTTAAGACAACGACTCATGCCTCAGGGCTGCATCTGACCATTTCCAGAGGACAGGAAGGATCTTTCCACTGATGCACCTTTGGCCAGAAATGAGTGGAGAGAATGCTGTGGGAGTAGTAGTAATATACTTTTAAGGACTGAGATGCTTTCTAAGCTAATCCAAAAGACTAAGCTCAGTGCAGAGGTGTTCATGTGAAATATAATGACTTAGAATATACAGGAGGTCTGATTAAAGGATGCAGCAGTGCATTCTGGCCCAAAAACAGGATAACATGTGCTCACAGGAAGATGCCCTGCTCAAAACAGGTGAGCTGATTCATTGTGTGCCAGCCAAAATAAAAACAGCTCCCAGTGCCTATACATCCAAATATAGTCACTCAAGACCACAGGTGTGGCAGTACTGGGTGCTCCAAGCTGAGGTGTCTGGCTCAGACAGTGGTATTCACAAGTGCAAGTTAGGTGCCCAAGTTGAATGAGGAACGTTCGGTGCCACAGAATGGGTTTCACAAGAGGTAGCACATTGAGCAAAAGTGTTGACCAAACCGGACCATAAGAAATGCTGACAAGAAATGTAATTAACACCTTGCCTCTTTCCCTAGTGTAAGCTCTTAACTCAAGGCTGTGAGTAGGGATCTATGTGGTACTGGTATTCACCACCTGAACCCTCACCTAGACTTTAGGACCTAAGTCTTCCTTTCAGGTGCAGAAGATTGGCTCATTCTTTTCTTGGGCAAACCTTGGGCCTTGGACATTCCCCACCTTTCCTACTGAAGTGAGACCACTGTGTAGAAAGGACTGCAAAGTTCCTGTTCCCAACGACAGCTTGACTGGAAGTCTTGGTTCCAGTCCCTGCTCCAATGACTCTTATCCAATGATTCTTGCAAAATGCATAAACGGTCCTGAGAAGAAGGACCAAAACCAGGGTTGTCTTCTCCCAAGGGAGTGCCCTCATCACTGAGCTAGAGGCTCAGTCTTGCTCTTGCTTTGCTTGCTCTCTTAATGCCCCCATAAAGGCTGTATTTTTTTCTATCCAGTGCTCCCTTTCAAAATGAACAGCAATTAGTGAATTAGCTTCTGTCCTTGTGTTTAGAGCATTTCCCTGAGAGGTAGGAGAAGTGGATTTGAATGCACTCTGGATGACAAAGGCCTAAATCCCATGTTTCCCATTTGGGGTACTGCTAGGCATTTACATACAAGGTAACTTCTCCCTCCTCTATCTGTGTTTTGAATGAAAGTGGTGGGGGAAGTCAACTCTATCCTGTCAGTATGTATTAAGTGTGCTATGAACACAACAAATGGATCAATCCCTGCTAGATTCTCAGCTGCAGATATATCAATTCTGTGAATCTCAAGCAGCTTTAAGTGTGAGAAGGGCACAAAACATTTGGCTTGGACAAGATGGCTGCACTCTCAGGCCAGTGCCACAGCAGAACTTTAGCCACCAAAGTAATACTAGTAGTTGAAAGACAGGAAATATCTATATTGCTCAATATTGGCTACTGGGACATACCATGCTGCTCTCTGCATGCCTCTTCCTGAAGTGGAAAAATAGTTCAGTGCTGCCCACATGTCAATAAGCTCTGCCTTGCTAAAGAGAATATTTGTGCTCCTGCCATACCGTTTTAAGGTGGGACTCCCACATGTTATTTTTAGTGTGGGAATCAGTGGATGGAAAGTGGGATGGCATGCCTCAGAACAGCTGGAGTCAACCTTTTTGGCAGGTGTGCCACAAATTAAACCTCATGCTCCTTGGGTGCCCCTACCCGATTTGCTGCTCTGCACCAAATGGCCAACCCCATTTCAGGACACCACCAGGTGGCCACCTCATTTTAGGAGATCACCACCTGGTACTGTAATTCAGTGGTACAGAAATACATTTAGAGGCTTATGGACTTTTAGGTGTGCAAGTAATTAAGGCAGGGTTCTCCCATTGATTGTTCTCCCATATTGGTGCCTAAATTCTACTTAAATTGTATTGAAGATCCTTTTTTTAGCTCTAACCCCCAGTTCCTATACCCATTTCCACAGTCCCTATGCCTTTCAGATCATATAGTTCCTTGCAGTTATACAATGGCTCATTTCAACTCTCCTAAGGAAGTATGTGGAAGAAAAACCATGACTTATTTCAGTGCCTGAGCTATCATTCCCAATGCATTATGTACAGGCGGACCTATTTTCACCAAGGTTCACCCCTTCTTTCTCCAAGGTAACTGTTAGCGACTGGTCAGATTCATCTTGAGTTGGCCTGCTAACCTCCGTTTGTTTAAAGTTAACCAAGTACATTAAAAAAAAAAATCAGGCAGGCATCAAGCATAATAGAGTAAATGAAAAACATCATGTATGATGTGAAAAGCCAAAGGTAGAAGTGAAATAACATACGTATCTGCAAACCAGTCTAGCATATAATGCAGGATTGAAGGAAAATCCAATGGAAAGTCCACCAATAAAAACAGCAGCAATGGGTGAAATGGGGTTAGGGGATTTCTTTTTCTTATCCAGCTATTATTATCTGTGTGTACCAGAAGGTCTGAAAGAATAATTGGAGCATTCTGATTTCTGTCTAAGGTCCTACTCTGGTCCTCATTGTTGCTGTATTAGAACACTTAGATTCATCGATTCATAGATGTAGGGTCAGAAGGGACCTTGTAGATCTTCTAGTCCGAACTCCTGCCCTGGGCAGGAGAGAAAACTGAGCTCAAATGACCCCAGCCAGGTAAATGTCAAGCCTCCTCTTAAAGACCCCCATGGTACGAGCCATCACCACTTCCCTTGCAAGTTGGTTCCAGATCCTAGCCGCCCTGATTGTGAAGTAGTGCCTCCTGATGTCTAGTCTAAACCTACTCTCTAGCAATTTATGGCCGTTATTCCTTGTTACTCTGGGAGGCGCTCGGGGGAACAAGATCTCTCCCAAACCGTGCTGGTCCCCCCTAGTAAGTTTATAGACAGCCACCAGGTCCCCCCCTCAGCCTTCTCTTTTGGAGGCTGAACAGTTTAAGGTCCCGTAGCCTCTCCTCATAGGGCCTGCCCTGCTGTCCCCAGATCATGTGGGTGGCCCTCCTTCGGACCCTCTCAATGCTCTCCACATCCCTCCTGAAGTTCGGCGCCCAGAACTGGACACAGTACTCCAGCTGTGGCCTGACCAGTGCTGCATAGAGGGGGAGGATCACCTCCTTGGCCCTGCTTGTGATGCATCTGTGGATGCAGGACAAGGTGCAGTTAGCCCTACTGACCGCATTCTTGCATTGTTGGGCCATGTTCATCTTGGAGTCAATAATGACTCCAAGATCTCTTTCTGCCACTGTC
>NW_017729008.1:34206109-34211013 GCF_001723915.1 Gavialis gangeticus
AGTTGCTAATAAAGAAATTGAACAGTGCAGGCCTGAGGACTGAGCCCTGGGGGACCCGACTGCCCACTTCCCTCCAGGTCGAATACGACCCATCCAAGCATATTCTGCAGGGGCCCTACATTACCCAGGCCCTTCTTCATTCTCCATATGTATTTAAAAAAGGACTTTTTGTTATCCTTGATGCTAGCCCTCATTCCGTATCTGCCTTAGCTTTCCTAACAGCCCCCCTACAGACCCAAGCAGTGGAGGTATACTCCTCTTTGGTGATAGCCTCTCCCTTCCACTGGGTGTATGCCTCCTTTTTGGCAGTCAGGCATTCCTGAATGCCCTTGGTGAGCCTGGGGGGCTTTTGCGCACTCTTGCCCGCTTTGCTTCTTGTTGGGATTGTCATACCTTGGGCTCTGAGTATTGTCTCCTTAAGAAATTACCCCTCATCTTGGGCACTCAGTTCCCCTACTCTCCAGGACCCCAGTGCACCTCCCACTAATCTCCTCAGCTCATTGAAATTGGCCCTCTTAAAGTCTAAGGCTACTTCCTCGCTGCTGGGCCTTGACACCCTGCGCTTGATGGTGAATTCCAGAAAGCGATGATTGCTGTCGCCCAGGTGGTCGAGGACCTGGAGTCCCCTCACTAGATCATCACCTGTGGTCAGGACCAGGTCCAGCAGAGCATTCCCCCTGGTAGGACTGTGCACCTCTTGGGTTAAGTGGAGGTCCTGTATCTCAGCCAGGAACCTCTGTGAGCGGTCAGACCTGGCTGACTGCTCCTCCCAGCATATGTCTGGGTAATTTAGATCACCCACGATAACTACATCCCTTGCGTTAAGTGCCTCCGCAAGCTGACCCGAGAATTTGCGGTCCAGCTCGTCCCCTTGGTTGGGAGGTCTGTAGTAGACCCCCGCCGTTAAGTCCCTTTCCCCATGACCCCCTTGTATCCTGACCCAGAGCACTTCTTGCTAGGTGAGGATGTGTATTGCTCTTTGACGTAGAGCGCCACACTCCCACCTTTCCTTCCTTCTCTATCCCGCCTGTATAGCCTATAGCCCCTAATGTTGACTGCCCGGTTGTGGGATGAATCTCACCAGGTTTCCATGAACCCTACTATGTCTGGGTTTGAACTAGCTATCTGGAGGGCGAGTTCCTCCTGCTTATTCCCCATACGAGCATTGGTATAGAGGCATTTAAGGCCTTGAATTGGTACGTGTGCTACCCCCCGATTCTCAGGACTATCTGGACCCCTGCTGCTTACCTGGGTACTCCTTGTGTATGTCACCTGTCTTGGCTGGGAGGTGTCCTCACAATGTCATGTATTTCTCCTCTGCATCCCTCTATTGTCCCAATTTTAAAGCTGAAGTTCAGTTAACCTCAGCTATGACAGCATTTATAGCTATGACAACATTTATACATGTCATGTATTTCTCCTCCGTGTCCCTCTATTGTCCCCATTTTAAAGCTGAAGTACAGTTAACCTCAGCTATGACAACATTTACTCATTTCAGATCTGGCATACCATGACTTTTCTTCACAAACCTATGGCAAAGCAATGACTAGAATCCAGGTTTTCCAGGTCTCAGGCCTGTGCCTTAGACGGGACCATGCCTTTTCTACAGGAGCTGGCCCACACGTCAGTCCTTTGGGTCAAATCCTGCTGGCCTTATTTATGCAAGAAGTGTCATTGGGCCCTGTGTGGAATCATTCACATAAAGCATGAAGGGCTTCGCTCATCGGGTGGTAGAAATTATGAATTATAGAAAGACTGAAAGGATAAGTACATGCTATGTACGCCTACATATCTGACGTCTGAGAATTAAAAGCGAGAAACCTATATGGAGCTGTCAAGCAGCAGTCAGTGTGGGACAGAAACTATAAGGAATACAAAGAAATGAATGCACATGGACTCTGATGGGAAAATTAAGACACAATGTTCTCTGAGTTTAAATAAAAACATACAAATTATTTACTTTCTGAAGCTTGATTCAAGCAAATCAACCAGACAAGGGACAGAGAAGGCGGAAAGGTTGTAAGCTGTGTTCCCTGCAATACAGGTGTCTTGCCCTAATGAGTCTCTAGGTTTCTAGCTGGCATCATTAATATCACCAGGGAAGATTATAACTTGTAAAAGCAGACCAGAAAGAGACATGCCTGTGGACGTCTTGGGCTGTAATTAAAGCCATAAGCCATCAGAAGCAAAGAGGCCAGCTGCAGCATTTCAAACCTTTCTTACCCTGGCATTAAAAATAGACCGCAGCACAATAACAATAATAAAAAGAAATGTGCACCCCAAATAATCCCAATAAAAAAGAATTTGCACTTTTGATTACTATAATTGATTTCTTTTCTAGATATGAATAAATGACCCAGGCTAAATGCCAGTTCCTTGCAAAGAATTTCATTTAAGCTTCAGTGAATTGAAAGGCTCAACCAGACTCAACATTTCCAACTTCCTAGCAAGTAGCAGAAAATCTACCTGACAGTTGCCATGGAAACACGAACAGGAAGAGCTAACCACCAGCCTATAAATCCACAGAGAAACCTTTCTTAATTGGAAGGCCTTTAACCCACACATTTTTCTCATAGCTGCAGAGCTTATTTCTAAAGAGATTATTAAATTCCTCAATTGACTTATGAAGGATGCTTCCCACTATATTACTGTGCTCTGGGTTGCTCATTCTTTATATCTGTTTCCAAAATTACAAAGCAGAGCAAGGATGATAAAAGTTAACATAGATGTTTCAATGAAAAATCCATATGATGTTCTGAAAATAACTTCAGCGGCCACATTTAATGTAAAAAAATGCAGTACAAGAACTGAAATAGTATTAAAGACTAAGAGATCCAATATCCCAACATTTGTTTCTCAGGGTACTATGTTTATTTATTTGTGTGTGTGTGTGTGTGGGGGGATATATCATTGATAATATCTAGATTATTCTCATTTATATATACATGTGTCTATGTGAATAAGCTTCTGAAGTATGCTAATGTTTGAGTTTGCTTCAGTATTGTGAACTGTGCATGAAAGTTTCAAGGGAAGTGGTCACTTCTGCATTAAACTTAGTTCTTGGGACATATCTTTTCTACGTCATCGTTGCCCCTCCTGCTCTCTTTTTGTCCTGTGATTTTAGATGGCAAGCACTTTGGCATGGGCATAATCTCTCCCGCTGAGTATATACAGCACCTAGAACATGGCGGGAACCCAATCTGAGTGGAGTTTCTCAGTGCTAATATAAAGACTCCAATGGCTTGCTAGGGAAATGATTGAAGAAATGGGCTTTCCTTGGGTCTCCTGTTTTAGACACAGTTGTCCAGAACTATAGTGACCTTGTATAGCCAATGTAGGAAAAAGCAGGGCCTGGTGGAGGATCAGAGCACTCAAGGTTTGTCAACACCATGGCATGTGTAGACTTACTCAAACTACAGTTAAACATAAAGTAGTGTTGCGTAGCATTTGTCTGACAGCTTAGCTGGGGCAGCACAGAGCTGAGCACAGCCTAACCACTCAAGTATCTGCCTAACCTCTTGAGTAGGATCTTCAGCCAATGCTGAGCCCCAGGCTACCAGAATGACATAGATAGAAGTATTTGAGTTACTTCATTTACAGTGAGGATGGATGGGTGGACAAGTGGCAGTCACAACTCTTGGTCTGCTAGACATAGAGTGTCACTGATAGGTGAAGTGAAAGTATTGCAGCCTCAGTGCAGTGCATATCATTTTCTCTTGAAGGCAGCAAGAATGAATTAGCAGACGTAGGCTTAACAGGCAGGGCTAGAACAAAGAAAACATGGGCCTTGGGAAGTGAGATGCTCTTCTAGCTTGGGAAGTCTCCTTTCTAGTCTCAGATAGGCAGTCTCCCTGAGGTACATTGTACCTTGATTCATCCTCAAATCAAGTAGATGAAAGGTAAGTGGATGAAAACACTGTATATGTGTGTGCGCCGCTCACATGCACTGTTCTACAGACCCAGAGCTGTATCCACAATGGGCCAGAATCTGCATGGGGGCACAAAGTGTGGAAAAAGGCCAGCAGAAGCTCCCCAAACCCTTCAGCATTGCCTACCTACAACAGAGTTGAGTTGGTCTAAGAAAAAATATCAGATTTACCCAAAGAACCTCATCTGCCTATGTCCTTAGGCCAACATGGCTACAACCTACACCCCTGTACCTACAAGAGGACACAGAGACCTTGTGTGTGCTTCTGCCTCAAAGCAAAAAGAACAAAGGAGGAGCTGAGCTGGCCTCTTTCTAATGAGTTTATTAGGCAAGTAGGGGTAAGTCTATGCTGATCCTTCAAGGCAAGGTAGCTATATCACCAGCACTTTGAGCCTGACAGCATGTGAAAGAGTCCCACTCACTGATGGTAGATCATGCTGCAGTAGCACACTATAAATGCTGCTCTTGGTAGTCTCTTCTGGAGACTGAAAAAAAAATGTGACTTCAGCTTTGACCTGGGATCTCTCTGCTTTCTGCACTAGCTCATTATGCTCTTCATAGCCTCTTAATGTAGACTTAAAATGTTGCTATATCTTTACTGTTCAGCTAGGTAGCTTCAGGTAAGCCTTTTCCACTAGTTTATGAGAAGAGATGCTTCCCTGTTTCACTGACCCTTGTAGCAAGCCCATGACCCTTGGGCAGAGCCACTTTTGTGCACTCTTGGTAGAAGTCTGGCTCACCCCAGGCTGCCCTTTATATTTTCACGTGTGATAAGTCACTTGTCCCTCCCTGACCATACTCCCATCACTTGGTGAAGCAGGTGCTTGAGACCCAAAACTATTAAATGGAAGCTTACCATATGTCACAGCCCTAGAACAAATGCTAGCTGAGGGCTTGCCCACATTATGGAGCGGATTCTGCTAAAGATGTGCTGGCATGGCTACCATATTTTCTCATATTCCCCTCCCCCCCCCCC
>NW_017729008.1:34211136-34212942 GCF_001723915.1 Gavialis gangeticus
TTCAAATTCCCCCCCCCCCCCCCCAAAAAAAAAAAAGACAACCCTTTTGGCAAGGAGACTGAAGAACCATTAGTTAAATCCTGACCACAGGGGATCCAGACTACATGGCTCAATCCTGACTGGTGCTGCTCAAGCAACAGCCACAGTTTTAATGCTTTCACAGCTGCTGCCAAGGTGGCAGCAGTTTTGGCTGCTGGGCAAAATTACTGCCAATTCGGCAGCCTCTGTGAAAGGGTTAAAGATAATTATAAGGCTGAACAGTGCGCTCCACCCTTTCCTCCTGGCTGGGGAAGAAGAGCAGCCCTGGCCATTACAGTATCCCTATGCTTTAATTTGAGCTGAGAAATGAGCTTGCTCGCCTAAGATACGCAGCCCAATTTTGGAGGGCTAATTTCGCAGGAAAGGTGTGGCTGATTTGCAAGTACATAAGGTATCAGAAAACATTTCCCCCACAGTCCCCATCTACGCAGACATGGTATATGCAGGCAGAAGAGGTTGGTTTGTGGGCTTTCAATACTCCACTATACTGAACAACAATCGCTATACAAGCCCTTGTCTGTCAGCCTATTTTCTGCATTCAGGCTGGGAGTTTTACCAGCACAGATGCATTCGGTAGAACCTGTAATTTTTCCACATCTCCAAGCCAACATAGCTATCCTAGCAAGACCTTGCAGCTTAGAGCATAACTAGAAATCCTCTTGGGAGCTGGAGGTATTTCAATGCTTCCAGTTGCTTATAGGATGGAGTCTTGTTCAATGAAGGGACAACATGCAGAAGCACTCATCAATCACTGGGCAAACCATCTCCATGCAAACAGCTCTAAACATCTCTGTCAAAGCGCCTCACTATTGACCTGCCTCATCATTCTCCTCCTTGCTTTTTCACTCCCTTGAACATAGACTGCCAACCATAACAAAGTGTGTAAGGTTTCCCAGTGGGTTTGTGAAGCAGGTAAAATATCCAAGAAGGACCAATGGATGAAACATAAACACTCCTTTTCACTTGAGACCTGGGCTGCATTTTAACATAGGTATTTAGCGGTAAGAAATTAAAGTGCTATTCCACCTTTCTGGTTACCCATTTGTGGGTGACCTCCTGAATACCCAAATGGATGAGCACATTTCCAACATGAGGGCAGACCAGTGGGATTTCACTTCCTAATGCCAAACAATACTGGAGATACTTGGGAGTGAATTAGCATAATGAATGCTATTTTCCTTTGCCCAAATTATTGTTTTTCTCTCCGCCTCACATCAGTGTTATTATTAGACTTGTTAACTGACTGCAAGAGACTCTCTCGAGGGACAAGTTCACTTTATTTAACAGATGCTTCTCTGAGTTCATCAGGCTGGCAATGGCGAGCCTAAGATGAGTTTAATAAAAGTTAAGGGACAATGATGAAGCGAGTGGAAAATATTAAGGCGCTGAGAAACAAAAACATCTTTGCTTAGCTATGCCTCATCTCTGACAGCTAGAAAGCATCCACTCCCTGCAGAATCCCCAAGCATTTGCAAAGTCTGCAGAATCCAACAGACAAAATCCTTTACAACGTACCACCGTGTCTACGGGGATTTTCAATGCTCTAGAGAGTTTTTAAGGGATCTGCAGGATTTTTTGTTGTTGTTGTTCTTTTTATTTTTCCCCAGTGCCATTGTAGCTAGCTGTTCTCTTCTCATTCTCAAACAGCCAAGTGCAATGTTCTGCAGATTATTGCTACACAGCGTCTGTCCATGGAGTCTACAGACATTAAAGGCGTGACCTCTGTCTCAAAGGACTTTCATTTCAAGGGCCGTATTCTTGGGTTAT
>NW_017729008.1:34217942-34220205 GCF_001723915.1 Gavialis gangeticus
TAAGGGATCTGCAGGATTTTTTGTTGTTGTTGTTCTTTTTATTTTTCCCCAGTGCCATTGTAGCTAGCTGTTCTCTTCTCATTCTCAAACAGCCAAGTGCAATGTTCTGCAGATTATTGCTACACAGCGTCTGTCCATGGAGTCTACAGACATTAAAGGCGTGACCTCTGTCTCAAAGGACTTTCATTTCAAGGGCCGTATTCTCGGGTTATTTGCATGCACAGAAGTGGAAACTCCAAAAGATTCAGCGTGTGGAGTTTATGAGTATTTTTTTGTATGCCCTTAATCAGAAGAACTCTTTACTGTATAGGAGACACTGTAAGGAAAGACTGTATCCAGATAGAGACCTCCAGCTAGCTCACATTGTTAAAAGTCATCCTGTTAAAAGTTTCTAACCACAGCATTGCAGAACCCCGCTCTCAACAAGGGTTGCATCCCAGTGTAAGTTACTGTGCTAGCCACAAGAAAGTGTTGCTATTGGGTCGGTTCAGAGGATTTAGAAATTGGTGCTGGCCTTCGCTCTTCCCTCCACTTCCTCTCCATCTGCCCTCATTTGCCAGCAGAAATTTCCTTGGTGAAAGGAGGCACAAGAAATAACTAAACAAGGAGACTGACATTTTTTCAACATGGGAGACTAAAGCAGACCTTGACTTGTTACTTTGGAGATAGGGCGTCTGCAGGAATTGAATTCCCCTGAAGTTTCTGGATCAGGCAGCACTTATTTCAGTGCCTGATTTGAGGCACTCACTTTTGAAAACGTTAGACTGGGTTGAGGAAGAACCTGAAGATGGTGTGGGAGATGGTGAGGATGCCCAGATGTAGGACTGGATCCTTCACTCTACTCAACCTTTGTTCAGGGGCAAAGAGACAGAGAAAGATGGAGAGAGGCAGGTATAATGATGCGGTGCTAGCTCACTTGCAAGGAGTTAGCCTAACTGAGCCTGATCTAACTTACCCCACTGATGTAAAATCTGCAGAGATATCAGTGAACTGGAGATCTCCTCTATTTCTTTTCTCCATCCATTCTTCCTTGACATCCCCCCCATTTAGACAGAGACAGACAAATCATCACATCCTTATACTAACAGCGAATTCTGCTATGAAAAGGGAATTTTGACCTGGAAACTCCCAGCCAAAATCCACCCGCTCTGTCACATGGCAGCACGAAAAGTATACAACAGATGGAAGAATCTGTCCCGTAAGCATGGAAAAAAGGTCATGGATACAACTGGGTAAATGAATGAGGGGTTAGACGAGTAAGAAGAGCTAGCAGGTGGAACGATTATGGTGACATTCACAGAGACAGCAATATCTGATAACCTGCTCTTTGATTTCCAGCTATCTACGCAGCTGAATGCTTGTTTGGATCTCTATTCATTTCAGAGAAAAAAAAAGAAATAGTTATCCACAGGCACTAATTGTAATAATAAATGTTCCTTCAGGCTACTGCTTGAGTTGGAGCTATTGCTATTCTCCGTTTTGATACCTGACGGTGGAGGTACATATTATTTCACTCTCTTCTCAATTTCATTTTAGGTTGGTCTTGATACTTGCGGGTGCAGGTAATACCAGATGCTACAAATTCTACTTAGTTGCATAAATGATTCTGGTCTTTGTCTTTTAAGACTGTCAACCCCTCCTGCTGTAAGGTCAGGGAAGGAAAGAATGGGGAGACAAATTATTTCATAGTACATTTTTAGTATTTAATAGGACGCTGAAGAAACATTAGATTTAATGAGACAATACAGTTATTTGAAAGACAGCAGATGGATTTGCAGAGTCAGAAATATTTAAGATTATCAGTCGTTTTGTGTTTAAGGATTTAGTTGGACTTTTCAGGTCAAGGTTCAATAAAAAGACTGTGTTAAAATCAGCACATAAAAAGGAGATGAGAAATGTTGGATTTCTTCTCTTAAAGAAACAAAAGATGCTTCTGAGGAAAAGCTCTTGCTCATAAGGAGGTGACTTGGAGAAAGCGGGGGGAAGCTTTTAGTCTATGACTGAGTTAATTACCCCTCCTAGCACACTAGTTTCAATCCATGTAGCATTCTTCCATTTTGCTTTCCTAGGTTTCAGATGCTTTTAAGTGATCCATCTAAGGAAATCAATGGCTATTGACAAGCTCTGTAATTACATTTACAAGCCAAGTTTCCTAACCCTCTGCTACTTATTTAAGTGATTACATACCTTCTAACCTGGTTTGCTAAAGATCACCAGTGCGTGGATTTAAGCCAAAAATCCAATCATATTCTCAACATGCTTG
>NW_017729008.1:34225205-34243045 GCF_001723915.1 Gavialis gangeticus
GTAATTACATTTACAAGCCAAGTTTCCTAACCCTCTGCTACTTATTTAAGTGATTACATACCTTCTAACCTGGTTTGCTAAAGATCACCAGTGCGTGGATTTAAGCCAAAAATCCAATCATATTCTCAACATGCTTGCTGGCCTTGCTGCAAAAAAAAAAAAATAAAAAAAAAATAACAAAAGACACTTCCCCAAGTATTGGCACATCACAGTGCCTTGAAAGAGAAGAACCGGGGAGAAAAAGCTGTTTCAGTTGTCACGTCATGTCTGGAGGGAGGAGCTAGATTTGCAAAACAGGCATGAGTGGAGGCAGGTTCCCCTTTTATCTGGTTAGAGCACATGTCCAGGATGTGAGAGCCCAGGGTTTAAATCTTGCCTCCATCTAAGGGGGTTCAAAGCTGTGTCTTCCACCGTTCAAGAGATCACCAGTTATAGAGTATCCTTAGCATGAACCTGGTGGCTGGAGGGGCATGGTGAGCTCCCACAGGTGGCGGTGGCACTGTTGGCAGCAGGAGCGTGGTGGCAGCAAGTGGGGAGCTCCCACAGGTGGTTGCAGTGCTGTCGGCGGTGGGGGGCAGGAGGGTGGCAAGTGCCAACTGGTGGTTGGCGACTACCCACAAACATTGATGGCAGTGTCAGCAGTGGCCAGCGGTGATCACGGACCTCCTGCCACCAGATGCTGCTGGTGGTGTTGGCGGTGAGGAGGGGGGCGAGCGGCGACTGCCTGCAGGCACTGCCGGCAGTGTCAGTGGTGCCTTTTCGCACCCCCTATGCATCACCAATGATTCTTAGTCTCCCTGGTTGGAGCTGTTTCACTATTTAAAGTAAACAGTACACTAAATAGACATTCAGACAATGAGCAAAAATGGTTCTCTCTTTAGTGAAGTGACAGGCAAGGATTTCTTAGGGTGATAACTTTTATTGAACCAACTGTTTAGTTGGGATAGAGTTGGACAAGCTTTTAAATGCATGATACTCTTCATCAGGTCTGACCAGAACAAGTCAAGCACGGAATAGGAAAAGACGAAGTGGCAGGGTAGTCGTTCATGCGCCTGTGAAACTGGATGAGCAAGATACTGGTCCATATATCCTAGTAATCAGGGCACGCTTACTGGAAGTGGGAGTTTTGGGCTCAAAACCCATTAGATAGGAAGGAATTAAACCTGGGTATCTTGTACCTTGGATAAGTACTCCAGCCAATGACCAATTAGGCAAAAGAGCAGCAGCACCACCAGTGACATTTTTGAAAATCTATTCCATTGCCTTGACTTTTCTTACAAATGCCTGAAACAAAGGGTTTAAGTTTTGAGCTGAAATGAAAGTTTCAAATATTCATATCAAATTAAGATTTTTTTTTCTTTTTCTGGCATTTTTTAAAATCATATGTAACCCTTGTGCTGGGCACTGGTTGGCAGCAACTAGGGCTGGGTTCAATTTTGGGGTACTAAATATATTTTACATTGGCTCAAGCCCCCACCCAGACCACTTGGTTAACACTAAATGAATTACTAGAGCGTCTCACATAAACAACCCTTTCCCCTGACCCCCACCCTTTGCAAGTAGTGTAAACACAAAAGACAGATTTATTATAGAAAACTGAGGAAAACACCAAATGCAATTTAAAACACTATTGACTACAAGAGGCTTTTATTAGACCAATTGAGTTGGAAAAAAGTTCTTAGCAATCTTTTGGGTGCAGTCACCCTTTATCAGGCATAAGGAGTCTCTGCTGTAAAAGATATCGCCTTTTCCCAGAGAAACTTGCTGGCCTATGTCCTTAGACCAGCACGGCTACAACCAAAAACCCATTAACCACAAGACATACTCTTTAGGTTGTGCTGCACCAGGGAAAGTTGCTAGAGAGTGTGGGTCCTTCTGTGGTGCAAGGGGCCCCTTGTTGCTCTTGGAGGAATGGTAGTGTGCCAATATTTGCTCCCGCAGAGAGGCTGTATATGTGTGTTTTGAGTGACTGTGGCTCCAGACAGCATGCATGCACCCCAAAACGTCTGGGCCGGCTTATATGGCCTGCTAAAGCAAAACTGCAGGAAAAGCTCCAAAAGGAGCCGGGTAGATTAATGGCTACAGCCAGCCCAACCACAGAGCTTGACTGGAGCAAAGGACTATCAAAAGAAACAAGGGGAAATACCAGACCTATCCTCTATGCCTGGGCTACAGTTTGCATCACAGTTCCTCGGGGAGCAGAAAGTTGCAAACCTTAACCCTGGCCAAAACTGGCAGGGTTATAAACCCCCAGGTTGCAACCCTGTTTAAATTGCAAGGCCTAACTCCTGGCCAGCAAACCCAAGGAACCAATAATTCTCTTTTCCCTAGTATTAATCCCTTAAAACTCAAAAGAAAAAAAAAGGGGGGAGGGCAGAGAGGAAGAAAAGGACAACAGAGGAGTTCCCAGACACTGGGACAATTCACTTCAATTCAAACCAAAATTTGATTTTTCTGCTACCAGTACGGAACACACAGGAGAATTTAGCGTAAGTGCCTCCATCTTACATACATCCCCCATTATGTAAACATAGGAAGTGCATATTGTTGCTTTAAACGTGTAACTTAAAATAACAGGAACTCAAAGTAATCTTGCATAGAAACAAACAGGCTTCCAAGACCAGCTTCTATGTTTTTGCTGATTTAAATAGGAAAGCACTAAGTGTTTAACCGTAGTGACACAAACAGAGTCACTGAAGCCCATTGCCATAAAGATTGGCACTCATTGTCAGAAGTCAAAACCAAACCAATGACCCCGAAAGGCTATTGCAGTTAAACAGTTGTTAAACAATGAATGTGGTACTTTATCATAAATTCTTCACTTAGCTAAAGGGTCCTTCATAATCAATCCTTTTCTTTAATGTACCGACATCCAATCAAATTGTAGACAGATGCATGTCATTAATGATTGTATATCTGTGATTGTAAACCTGGGGAGGATGGTACTGGAATTGAACAACTAGCAAGAGTTCAGATCCTGGGGTCTGGACTACACCCATTTTCCTAAGTGTATGTTTCTGCATCGCCATTGCCCGATCTGAATGCTAGTGAAACTTATGTTTAGCTTTCCAATAAAGTGGTTTTCTCTCTCTATTCCAGAGCCCCATCCAACAAAGTAAGTTGGTCCCAGTTTGGGGATAGAGGGCTTCTCTTCATTGCCAATCCCCAAAACCAGTTATTCACATATA
Organism: Gavialis gangeticus; assembly: GCF_001723915.1. NCBI lineage: Eukaryota > Metazoa > Chordata > Crocodylia > Gavialidae > Gavialis > Gavialis gangeticus. Next base: position 34,228,394 of record NW_017729008.1, read on the forward strand.
TCTACTCAATACAGGCAACCCCCGCTTAGCGTTCTTAATTAGTTCCTGAAAAACTGAGTGTTAAGTGAAACGAGTGTTAAGTGAAACCAAAAGTATTTGACAACCCAAGATGGTGACCACAGTTGTTTTTAATGACCCAAGATGGTGGCCGTGAGCATTATAATGAAACTCGCTGAGTGCTAAGTGAAATCAGGTATCAATTTCACATGAGCGTTATAGCCAAATAGCGCTAAGTGAAACAGCGTTAAGTGGGGGTTGCCTGTAGATGAAGAGGAAAATTTTCAGTGGCACACTTGGGAATTAAGTAACTAATTCCTATAGAATTTCTATGGGAGTTCGGTACACCTTTCCTTGGTCCCTTTGCATCTTTCCTTCTTGCCTTGGGTTGTTATTATAGCATTTCACTTACTGCCCTGAAGCACGTTCCCTCTAAGCTGTGCGGCCATGCAGGCATGCCTGGCAGTGCGGTATGAGCACACCTGTGCAGCTGTGCACGCCACGGAGCTTAGAGGGAGAGATTCTGCTCTCAATTACATTTGTGTGAATCTGGACAATCTGCCCCAGATCTCTGTTATCCAATGTGGAATATGTTTGATACAGATACAAGGAGTAATAAGACAGACTAAGAAGTACAGGGAAGAAGGAAGCACAACAGAAAGCGAAACAGGGGAAAAAAATCTCATCCAATTTTGTTCCTGTTTGTTCTAGCCTTAATTTTTGTGTTTGTCCATGGGTAGCCAAATCTCAAACAGAATTACTGGTGGGCAAATAGGTTTATATAAAATAAGAACCTTAATACTAAGAACTTGACCCATTTCTAGAATTCAAACACTTCCACTTATCTGGGTATTAGGAGCAAATATTCCTAATTCCACTTCCCTGAACCCCATTTACACTTTTCAGCTGTAATCAGAACTGGGAATAGATAAATCCAACAAGACACAGTATTTCTCTTGCATTTTAGGATGTGACCGGGTAGGGAGAATCCTGGAAATCTCATGAGAGAGAGGGTTTTTATGGGCTTTCCAGCTCACTTCTACAGGCTTAAGGGGTTTGTGTAGTCTAGAGAAACAGCCAAACCTCTAAATGCTTTTTATAGTCTTTTATGGGGGGAAATCCACATGCTCAGGTACTGTCATGGTGTTCATCAGCAATTCCCAAACCTTTTCTGATCTCAGTTCTATTCACAAGGGGGATAATATCATGCAAACCCAAACACGCAGTAATTATTGTTTTTGTGCCCATAATTAATAGCGATAATAATCCTTGTGCCTACTCTTATTTCACAGCTACATTGGGCCATTTTACCCCAGAACAACAGAATTAGATTAGCTTTTGCTTACTGTACAGGAGGCAAAGACACACAGTGTGGAGCAGTTAAGGTACAATAAGTCTCCTCCCTATGAATTATGGCTAAATAAACTGGTTGTCTGCCGGCAATTACCGACCAGCAAGTAAAAACTTAAGCAGGGCAGTTTAGCCTGGTTTAATCTGGGAGACACTGCTCCAATTTGGTGATTGCTGAAGGTTTATAGAAGGCACAGCTTCTCCAGACCAAGGAAGCATGGTGTTCCTCTCCCCCTTGTTAATTAAGGCTACAGGACCTATGGCTGCTTGCAGAGTTTATTGCTTCCCACTAATAGCATGTGTAAATGCACCCCCTGTGTCTGCTTTTATCCTACCAGGACAGTCTAGTCCTGAAGGAAACAGAGTTAAGTTGCCCAGGGTCAAGTTCTCCTTACCACAGGCACAGATTGGGTCTCCTAATTTGGAAACTGCTTGTGCTAAGGATCATTTAGTAACAAGTGCTAACACTGTGTCTCATAGGTAAATTCCTTCTCAGATTCCTACAGAGGAAGCTTAGAGAAGTGTATTCTCGCTCCTCCCTGAAGTGAATTCAACAAAGCAGCTTTATGAGTTTTTTCTTAAACTAACAGAAGTGCACTTAGGATCAGTTCTTGCAAGAGGCTGAATGCTTGCAACTACCAGGGCAAGTAGAAGGACTGGAGTCCTTACAAGCAGTGAGCAAAGCAGCAGAAATATCCTTAATATCTGGTAACATTTGCTTCCTAGTAACAACTGCTCCACTGCCTAGGCAACGTTTATAAGGGCACTTTCTACCCAGTAACTCCTACCACCTAATAACATCTGTTGTTTAGTTCACACGTTGCCTATTTCACCTGCTACCAGTGAAGCTATTGTCTCGTAAGAAAAACAAATGATTATTAGCTTCTGGCTTTCCCTATATTTTTCTTGGCTGTTAAGACATGTCATTTGTGCATTTCAACGGGAAGATTTTTTATATTTATATTAAACACACGCACGCCTACAACGCATGGAGCATTTCAAACAAGTGTTCATGAAGCAGTGACGATAAAAGCTTAATTATGGATCAGAATCTTTCCCCATTATAACTGCATTATATTGCCAGTAAACCACAGGTAAGCATGCTACATGAGCAGGTGAAAGAAATAAAACATGATGCAGTGATGCCGCCAAGTCCTACATGTCTATTTATATATTTAGCAATTCCATTACTCATTGCAAGGTTTGCAAGTGGGCAGAGGAAACTACTCGTCCAGAAAATATCTAGAAAGACAAAAGTTTTAAAGGGGATGTAAGGATTTTGACTCTGAGTGACCTGGCTTTTAGCAATTAGCCATGTTTCCCTTTCCATCAGACGACTGGATATGGAAGGGAGAACATGGGAGGTAAAGCCTGTCCTGATGTTTCACTGTGTTGCAGACAGGAGGAATTGAAAATGATGAGGAGAAGCAGCAAAAGGAAAACAATTCAGAGAGAAACCAAGGGTGAAATCCAGGCTCTTCTGAAATGAAGAGAAGATTCCTAATTGACTTCTATAGCAGCAGGATTTAACCTTAAAATATATTGGGCCAAATATATCCTTGCACCATCCACGCTCAAGTGCTGCAAAAAAGAAACTTTTTGACTACTGCTTTTAAGTGGCATGTCCTGGGAATTTCCTCCTCATTTTGATTGTATTTGCCTCCCCAGCCAATAGCTGTGGTCTGCTTGTTCCCAGCCTGCTTCGGGCTCTTTCTTAGTCTAGGTACAGATGTTATACTTATTGCACAATAAGCATTCAAAGAGCACTCTACAGCTGTAACCAAATGGAAGCTCACAGCATATAGAGTGCTTTAAACATGGCAGATCCCACTGTAAGTTCACCCTGAATGGATGTTGTGTCAGACTAAAGAGGTTTAGGTTAGAGCTCTCTGCTGAATGTCTGTACCTGATCCTATCACAAGTCAAGGTAGGTTGCCTTCCACTGGCATCCCATGGGGTTTTGCAGCACCCCGATCACCCCACCTCACACGGTGGCTCTCTAGCCTCAGCCAGAGCTCATTTACTCTGTCGGAGCGCTGGGCTGGCCCCACCCCTGGGCAGACACTGAGTCAGTGAAGCCTCTGTCCCCAGTCCCATGTCTTTCCTCTGGCCAGCTGTGAGCCACAGCCAGGTTGGGGGGGGGGCTGTATCCCTGCACCAGCCCCAGCACTGGGGCACCCATGTCCCCAGGCCATTCCCCTCCACCTCATCACGAATCACAGACCTGGGGCAGAGCCAGGAGAACCCTCTACAGCCCCATGGAAGCCCAGCCCTGGCACTAGCACACCCTCTCAGGCACACTGCCACCCAGACCCCAGCATTGCCTCTATTGCCCCCCAAGCACAGTGGTTGGGGTGAAAGGGAGAGAACATCTGCACTGGGTTTTTATGGAGGCACCCCTGTGACCTCCCTTTCTCGGGCACTGCTAGCAGGTGTTGCAACCTGTTTTGGCTTGCAGCTATGGAGTACCAGAGTAATAGGGTGGGGAGCAGGGGCACTGAGCATCCAAGCTGGGGCAAGCAGGTGGATGCCTCTGGAAACTTTAGGAGCAGGTCTGGTGTGGCCAGCTCCCTCTGTGTACCAGGTAGAGGACAACATAAAGTGTCCAGCTTTGGGCAAAAGGTGTTGTCAGAATCACATGCTCTAAGCCCCTGCAAAGTTTGAGATTGTGGGGGTGGCCTGACCAGTGTAGTCCAGTCACTCTGGAGCAGGGACCACACCCCATGGCAATGAGAGGGAGAGATATGTGCCAGGACCTGTGCCTTTGTGCATCCTTCATTTCCATCCACCATTCCAGCTTTCCATCCACCCCTCTCAGCCAGACCCTCACCCACCAATGGACACTGAGACCCCACAGTCACTACTGTGGACCATAGACCCAACCCCATCGTCTTCTACCAGCCAAACCCAGGCACACAACTGGGGGCATGGGGAGATGAGGGATCTCATCTCCATCTGGGGCAAGGAAGAGATTCAGTGCAGGTTCCACAAAAGGGATGTCTTCAAGTTCACTGCCCAGCAGATGCAGGTGTGGGACCACAACAGGGACTGGGCTCAGTGTTGCACTAAGATCAAGTGGTGAGGATTCAGTATCACCATGTGCTTGATGCCAACAAGAGGTCTGGCCATGCAAAAAACTGTCCCACGTCCTCATCAAAAATAGGGCCATCGACACTCCACATGCCTACAACACTATGGAGTGGGGGAGGAGCCCCTGGCAAGGACTCCTCCTGAGGAGAAAGTGCAGGGGGTCGCCAGGATGGTGGGACAAACAGGTACCCAGAAACAGGTCACCAGAGGCCACATGGGAAGAGCACAGCTGCTGGAGCTGGCCCCCCAGTTGTGGCTGGTCCCCAACGGTTCCACAGGATGTACCTGCAACTGGGAGTATGATACCAGGATAACTTCTCACCCATGGCTGAGAGCATGAAGCACAGCATGCCGGAGGGGGAGGAGAGCTCTGATGCCATGGAGATTGGGACCCAGGACTCAGGAGTCCAGGCACATGCCCTTCACCTTGCAGGAGCCCCACCACCCGGGACCTTGATCTTGCAGATTGCAGCTGAGCTTACAAGCCCAAGAACACCATTCCCCACAAAGGGGAATGGCTGTTCTTGACCCACTCCTTTGGTACCTCACTGCCCCCCTTCCAGAGGCACAGAGCATGTGCCAGCTTCCCCATGAGCAGTGCAGTGGCTGCTGCACTAAAACGACCTGCATGACCCACATCTAGCCCTGCTCCCGTGTCTCCTGATGACGGAGGCCCTGAGTGAGGACTCCATGCAGCCTGGGATGATACACTTCACCCCTGCTCAAAGTGGCTGTGATGGGGACCCAAGCTCTGGGGGAACCAGGGATCCCAAAAAGTGTTTGGGGGGGGGAGCTGTTACAGGCCATCCCCATGTGCACAGCCCTCCCTTAGGCCTTTGTGGCTGAGAATCCCAGAAAGGGGTTGGTGTGGGAGGGGAGGCTGTGCAGGGATAGTGGGACATGGGGGAGGGTGAATCACTCTACCCTGCCTGCTTAGGGCAGGGCCCCAGGCCACTAAGTGCTGGCAAGGTTTTTGTCCATCAACAAGAGCTGAGCAGTGACCCCATCCCCTTGCTTCTCTCCACCTCCACCATCCCATCCTGAAGTGCAGGTTAGGCACCAAGTTCCTTCCTCCCACAGCCTTGGGCACTTAGCAGCATATAGCCTATTCACTGGGAATATAAATCAGCTTCATTGACACCTCCCTATCCTATCTCTCAGACTGCACTGAGCTCCTGGGAGAAGCAAGCCTAATTGCAACTGCCCCGATCAGTTGTCCAGAACCACCTCCCTCTCCCCAGAAAGGTACTGAAAGGGTTTATGGAGCTCTGCAGGCAAACTCTAAAAAGTGGGTAAAACCGTGTGTGCACGGTGCCCCACCCTGGTTGGCATTGCCACAGGCCCGGTTGGCAGAGATCACCCCGAGGTCAGGGACAGGAGATCACAGGCAGCTATGTAAGTATGTATGAGAAGTACTGCAGTCGCAGTTTGGCAGAACTGAGAAAAGCTCCCCCTTGCAATAAACTCCACAGCCCTCCTCCTCTCTCTCCCCCTCCCTTCCTCCCTAAGACAGGGACAGATGCGATGGCAGGAGTTCTGTGTGGGAACCATTATCTCAGCCGCTCCGCTTTCACTGCCAGGATGACTCCCGGGTTGTGCATCTGGAGAGGTTGGCAAGTGGCAGAACGGCACTTTCCCCCCCTCCCCTCTGATCCTATCCTTGGGGAAAGTCCATGGGTGCCAGGTGACTTTGAGTCTCACGACACAGGCAGTCACTGTACCAACTGCTCAATGAAACCACCAACCCCTCCCCCCCCTGCAATCACGGCCCCATCCTGACCCCAGAAAACAACCCCTGAAAGCAAATTGATCCCTCCCCCCATGCCCTCCTGGAGCACTTTTAGGTGCTGAAAAGCCAAAGGTGATGCACGGAAGGATTATTTTTACACAGCCAGGGTCCAGAAAAACTTTCTCTGGGTCAGGTCATGGGCTGAGCAGTGAGTCAATAGCAATGGTGATTACAAACCCTTCCTGGGGTCTCAGCTCATTGTAGCAGAGGCACAGGAACAATTTGAGGTGGGTTCTCAAATTGAATGGCTACCTGGGGTTCTCTGGCATGCCATCAAAGCAGATGTCCCTTCTCCAGCTGTTGAGATGGTCCCAGGGACCCATGTCCAGCAGCAGGGGCACAGTGTATTGACTGAGACTCCCCCAGGAGAACCAGAAAAGCTCATCCCTCCAGGCTGGGCCAACTCTCACCAGGGGAACGCTGGGAGTGTGGACCTGGGTTATCAGGGACGCAGGGTTGAAATGCCTATCCTGAACAGAGGATGGGGGCAGGGGATGGGATTCCAGCTGGATCTCACCCCAGCGAAGTTGGGACCTAGATGCCGTTCCCACAGGGACGCAGCACTGAAACATCTGTCCTGTAAGGGAGGGATGGGGGAAGAGACTGTTGTAAAAGCCCCACCAGTACTCCTTGGAGTGGTCAGTCCCTGCCTGCTCCATGGATGGTCCAAATCCCAGTGGGAACCAGGATCTCTGGACCCTCTGTGGGAATGGAGTAATTTCCCACTGCAGTGCTTGTAGAGGGACCCAGGCCCTACATTCCTCTGCCTTGCTGCAAGGGCTGACAACCCACAACACAGTCAGGACCTACCTATATTCTCCAATGTGCCGGATAGAGAGCAGCCATGTGGCTCCTGGCCCCAGGCAATGGGAGGGTCCAGACAGAGGACTTAACATAGCTCCCTTGGTGTGTCTGCATGAGTGCCCAGGAGAGTGATGAGAGGGTCTGAAATACTTCTCTCTATATTTTGTTTTTATCACTAAAAGTTGCAACCTTGGAAAAAGCCTCTATGTCTCCCCTGTCTGCCTAGTCCTCATCTGTGTGTGGGCCAGCTCATGGAGTCCAGGAGGGTGGCCAAAGGCCGGAGAGCTGAACACCTGCAGAGCACAAGCAATGTGCATAGGAAGTGCTGGCAAAGTCAGGAAGAGATATTACAAGCTCTGGTCTCAGCCTCTCAGCTTAAGGCACATACCACAGATTCCTGATGCCAGGAGCTACAGGGCCAACATGAGGGATGACTTGAGATGTGGAGAGGGGAAAAGGACAGGCTGGGGAAAGCTTACATCTGGGCTTCGGAGGCATATGAACGGGGGCTACAGATGGCCACCCGGTGTTTGGAGGAGACAGCCAGCACTGCTGTAGAGCTGTGAGTCACAATGCTAGGATAGGGAGTCTGTGCACAGGGTCCTGTACCATTTGGGGTGCCAGCACTGCCTCCTGTGGGGAGACCGTAGTCCTCTTGGGCAGGACTGGTGCGACAGCTTGCCATCCAGTCCCCCATGGCATGGTGTGTCCCACTCCAGGGACTCTTCAAGAATGGGGGTCCCATGGGGGGACCCCTGGATGGTGGCCAAGGGGAAATGGTCCACACTGTTCCCTGACTGGGAGATGCTGTGGGACAAGGGGACACTGGGACAGGAAATATGGCATGTAGAAGCCACTGACCTGTGATCCAAGGTGTCCAGAAGGGCCCATTGCAGGGAGCAGCAATGGGTGAAGGAAGTGGGGCTGGACTGCCTGAGACCTGATGGCAGAGCTGTCAGGGACACTGCCCCACTTCCACGCCCAACTCATTACCCCCAACCCCTGGTAGTCATCCTGTATGTGCAGCCCCTTGTAGGAGTCGGGTTCCCGGCTCCCCAGCTCCCCAAGGAACCTGGGTAAGGGAACCCCCTGAGAATCCTCCCCGAGCATTGGGGAACATCAGCATGGCCTGGTAAGGGCTGGAGGCATCCCCTACTGACCTATAGGGACACTGGTAGTGGTGGAGCAGCAGCAGCGGCAGATGCAGCACCCACGCTTTAGGAGTGTGTGCTCACTGTGGCAGCTGGTATAACTGGATGTCTAGTGCTGATCAGTGGAGGAGACAGCAACGTGAAGCTAGTGCAATGCAGGAGAAGGGAAGGAGATGCTCCCGGACCAGAATGGGTGGCTGCCCCATCTCACGCTGGAGCGGGAAGCCTCCTGAAGTCCAGGAGCTTGAAGAAGCACCCGGCACCTGGTGCCCAGGGTCGTGGAAAGTTGACTGCAACCCTGTTGGGGCAACTGAGGCACTGAGGCATCGGAGCGTTGCTGGAGAAGAGGTGCCGGCGGTGCTTTCAAACAGGTTGGAACCAGGACACTTGGATAAGTGGAACCAGTATGTGAATTAAGGAAGCCCGCAGGGCTCCAGCTGATTCATTATTACTTAACTGATTTGTTGATTGAATTGACAGCGGGGAAGGTTAACTGCCTGGTCGGACCGAATTAGTAAATTGCTGAAAGGCTACCTGGGGGCTCCACAGGCAAGAAAGCTCCATCTCTGTGAATTTGAGGTTGGCTATTGGGGACAGGGGAACATTGATGTGCGCCAGAGAGGTGGCTCTGAATGGGAGCCCCAAGACAAGAGATCACACCCGGGGGAGATGACCCGGTGTCAAATATTCAGACATTCTTTTCTTTTCTTTTTTCTAGCCATCCAAGATAGGCTCCGAGGCTTGAAACAACTGGTTGGAGTATGGATGGGGTGAAGGGGAGGTAGGAGCCCTGTAAAGGCCTCCACAATGCCACACACAGAGTCTTGTCCTGCGTATTTTATAAAATCAAGACATGGTGGGTGACATCAGGAGGGTGGCTCTCCAGTGAGTGGATGCCTATAAGCCCAAGCCTGTCAGAGGGCTCAGGCTCTCGTGCCTGGTAGTACTGGACCTATCCTCACAAGCAGTTTCAGGCCACTCACCAAGGGGCACCGGAGCACTCAGAATGGGAGGAACAGCACAGCCCACCAGCCTCCTGGGCCAGGCTGTCACTGGGAGAGTATCTGGCACCACCAGAGTCCACCAGGTCTGGCTTGTCCAGCTTTTAGCTTAGGTGAATCAGCTTAGTTGGGCTGTTTCAGCAGGGACATTTTTGCAAGGGTTTTTTTCTTTCTGATGTTCTAAAATGGGAGATGGAAAGCACAAAGGATGCAATTCTCCATTACTCAGCACTGTTTATATAATCCGTGAAAAGTACATCTGGGGTGGGCGGAGGGGAGAAACCCAGATTTTTCATTTTGCTAGAAATTTCTGAGAGTTTTGGGGGAAAAAAATAATCACTGAACTAAAAACCTGCAAAACGTGTTTCATGCTGAACAAGTGCAAAGTCCTGCACTTAGGACAGAACAATCCCACACAATGGTTGAGGCTGGGGGTGACTGGCTGGGCAGCCGCTCTGCAGAAAAGGACCTGGGGGTTACAGTGGACAATAAGCTGAATATGAGCCAGCAGTGCGTCCTTGTTGCCAAGGCGGCTAACGGCATACTGGGCTGCATTGGTAGGAGTGTTGACAGCAGATCGAGGGAAGTGATTATTTTCTTCTATTTGGTACTGGTGAGGCCACATCTGGAGTACTGTGTCCAGTTTTGGGCCCCCCATTACAGAAAGAATATAGACAAATTGGAGAGAGTCCAGTGGAGGGCAATGAAAACGGTGAGGGGCACATGATTCATGGAGAGAGGCTGAGGGAACTGGGTTTACTTAGTTTAGAGAAGAGAAGACTGAAAGGGGATTTAATAACATCCTTGAACTACCTGAAGCGGGGTTGCAAAGAGGATGGAGCTGGACTGTTCTCAGTGGTGGCAGATGACAGAACAAGGACGACAGTCTCACGTTGCAGCAAGGGAAGTTTAAGTTAGATATTAGGAAAAACTTTCTCTCTAGGAGGGTAGTAAAGCACAGGAACAGGTTACCCAAAAAGGTCCTTGGAGATTTTTAAGACCAGAATAGACAAAGCATTGGCTGGGATGATCTAGTTGGGGATGGTCCTGTTTTGACTGGATGAGCTCCTGAGGTCCCTTCCAATCCTAATCTACTATTATTCTATGAAAATGTTTTTCTTGCTTTGAGATTTCAAAATTTTTATTTTTATATAAAACTGAAATACATGTTTAAATTAGACATTGATTTATATTTTTTGTTCAAACGTTTCATTGTAAGAGTATCAAAATTAATTTTTTTTTATAAAAAGCATGTTTCTACTTTTTGCTTTTTTGTTTCTGTTTTGTTTTGTTTTTCCTGACTCATGCAATTCAGCAAAACCAACATGAACTAGCAACATACTTTGTTTTGCATTGAATCTGTAGTCCTTAGCAAGAGAGTCTTTTAGCTCAAAGTTTTGTCCATGTCAAATATAAAGTAATTGTGGTTGAAATTTGAACATTTCAGTATTTTTCAATTGATTCTAATTCATGGAGGGAATAAAGAACAACTCAAAATATAGGATATGGTTATTCATCCCATTTTCTCCAGTTTCTGATGAGCTACTGAGTGGGCTGATAATTTCCATTTTTGGTAATAATTTAATCCATTTAAAAAGCCAAGAAAATATTTAAAAAAAAAAGAATCTTCACGTTTTTCCAATTTTCCCCCTTTGACTGACATACTAGTTCACCGTGGTTGTATTTTACTCTCATTATTTACTTGTATGCATTAGGTAAGGATGCTTCACTATATATATATTCCATACTGTTCCCTCTTCATCTTCACCATCAATACCAATTTGGACAATACCACTAGCACCTGCTGTCTAACAACCCTAACACACTTTGGGTCCCACTACTAACTCTCCACCCTCTTTTTTAGGCATCCTAGGTCATGTCTATAGGTTGCCTTACAGCGATGTAGTGCCGCACTACATTGCCATATGGCGTGTTATGGTGACGTAGCCATCACGCGGGTCACTGTAGCAGTGCACTCCCTGGATATAGCATGCTGCAACAGTGATGTAGCAGGAAAATCTAAGCGTGCACTACACACATAGCGCAGTAATTGCCTGCACCACGCTGTGCTTTAATACTTTAAAAAGGAAATACTAAAGCGCAGTGCTGTAGTGACGTCGCCATACCGCAACATGTAGACATGCCCCTACAGGCTGTGTCCTCACATGCTTAATCTTCTCCATGTAGCCTCCACTCCATTGTACTCTACTACCGGCATTTTGCCAGAGCCGTAGAGATGGGGTGAAGGTTTCCTACCCATTTCCAATGTCTCCAGAATGCATTGTCCACACCTCTCAATTTGTTTATCTCCCTTATTCAGCACATTAGTCCTGAACCAGACTATTAGATTGCACGTTCTCAATTTTGGGGAAGTCCTGAGCGATCTAATTACGTGTGACATTTTCCCTGTCCAAAGTGGGAATGTGTAGAGCTACAGTCAAATGAAAACACCACAGTCTGGGTGCCTGTCTGCTGATATACTAGCTCATACCCATCATGAATCTGGCTCATAGCTTCTTAAGAGTAACAACCTCCAAAAACTGACTTTCTCCGTTTCTTTTTATTATACAGTAAAGCAATTACACAGGAATCAGTACAATGAACAAATATACAGCATGCGGGAAACATTAGAGTGATGTTAGGCAAACTCCAAAGCCAGACTGGCAGACAACTTCCTGCTCACAGTGCTGCATGGGCCATAAATATTCTTGCCACTTTGGTATGGAAATTTTCAAACTGTGCCATCAATATTCATGCCACATCATACCAATTAACAAACTCTGAATAACTGGGAACTAAACATGAATGCAAGAAGGACCACAAACATCTAGGTAGCTGTTAATAAGGATATGTTTGAAGTAATCACACACAAATTTAATTTTAAATACGCTTTCCTTCCAAAAATGTATCTTAAAATGATAATTAGACACTTTAATGCGCGTTCTTTTTTTTTTTTGTTTAAAAAAAGGTGAAACTCTTTTTAAAAACCTCCATTTCAAAATCACACTTACAATTTATTTTTTTATCAGCAAGAGATTGCTCAATTCTGCTAACATTATGCCCCTCTTTAAGAAGAGCACTTTAAATATCCTTTGAAACCCTCTTAATAAAACAAAAGTGATGCTTTTGGATTTCAAAGAGCTGCTTTTCTGCTTAGATAGCTTTGTGCAAAGAAAAAGAAAAAGCATTAGAATTTCTAAACAAACCTTAAACCCTTCTAAAAACTGCTTACCTGTGCTATTTCTTTGTATTTTCATTCCACAATAGAATCGTCTTTGGAATTAGAAAGTGAAAGCATTGAAATAGCATGGAAAGCAATTTCTTGTAGCGTCTCCTCAGATCCTTGAGGAAAGTTCAGATCTAGGCTGGGTACCTTAAAGAACGATCAGTTTTGTTACAAGAAGGTCAGGCAGTCTAAATTGATGTCACAATTTTCCAGAGTCCTACCTGATCCCCAGCATTGTTCATATTTTTAACTGTGCCAAAGCTAGCTGTCCTGTAGTTTATATTAGATTACTTCATATGGCATTCATGTCCAAGAACAAGATCTTATATAACATAAAGCCTTAGCTATGTCGGTATGAATATTTTGAAACTATTAACCTCAGAGATTAAGCTAATCAGGAATTCCTAAGCTTAATTTAATTCACATGAAAGCAATATACAGGCCTGATTCTGACATCGTTCACATGGACAATTTTTCCAAGAATCCCCATGATTTTATCACAAATTGTGCAACAGCAGTTAAAAAAAAATTCCCTCCTACTGGAATCATGAGATGACATGGGAATTATAGCTCTCTCTCGGTTTTTAAATAAATGTTTTAGTCATCACTGTGACAGAGAAGAGCCAGAACATGTGAAACAAGCACACCTTAAGGATTCAGAAACTATTTATTTGTTCATTAGACCTGTGCAATTGCTGCACTGTGAGATAAAGAGAAATGGAGACAGTCAGTTTTTGGAAGTTGTTATATTATAACTGGTTTGCAGCATTGATCTCAGTGGAGTTACACCAGATTTCTATTACAAAAGAGTGTACTTGCAACTAAAATCAGGCCTAGGGCATCTATTTACCTGGAGCAGCTTTGGAGGGGGTGGATGCAGAAGAGGTTCCCATGTATACTTTCTGTCCCTTACTGCTTTCAGAGAAACTGAGGTTACAGTCTCTTATTATAATTGGTTTACTGAGGCCCAACAACTCTTATTATAGTTAGCTTACTGGGGCCCAGAGCTTCAATCACTGGGAGGCAACGTCAACCACTGGAGATCAACTCCATTCATCTGTTGCTAAGAACTGTGATAGGCCAGGGCAGGAGTTTTCAGCCTTTTTTAATAAGTGTACCCCCAGTGGCCAGACATTGGGGTGGTGGTGGGGGGTGGTGCTTAGCTGGATGCGGAGCAGGGGGTTGGCAAGTGGCCTGATGCAGGGTGGGGTGAGGAGCAAGGTTCCCTCTAAGGTGTGCGTGTACGTGGCTGCACACAACTAAAAGTGCAGCCACCCACAGCCTTTTCAAGGCTGCACACCAGGAGAGGCTGGAGCCTCGCATGGCTCCGCCAGCTCCGGGGAAGTGCTCTACTCCCCCACATCGGAGCCGGGGACTGGAGCACTTCCCTGGAGCTGGTGGAGCCCGCACCAGCCGCCTGCCCCAGCCTTCATCCCTGCCTTGCCTCACCTCAGGGAGGAGCTGCTGCCTGCCTTGAGTGAGACTCCACTGGCTCCAGGACACTTCTCCGCTCCCCAGCATGGCCTCTAGGGGCATGTCTGGCTCCCAGCTCCACCCCTGGCCTCTGTCCCCTGTCCCCTGGCTCCAGCGCCTGGCCCCTGGCTTCTGCCCCTAGCCCCCAGCTCCCAGCTCCAGCCTCTGGCCCCTGGCTCCCAGTCCCCAGCCCCCAGCTCTGGCTCCTGGGTCCAGCCTCCAGCCCCTGTCTTCAGGCCCTGGCTCCCACCTCCAGCCCCTGACCCCAGATCCCAACATCTGGCCCCAGCCCCCAGCTCTAGCCTCTGGATCTTGTCCCCCAGCCCCCAGCCTCCGGCCCCTAGCCCTCATCCCCCTTTGGTAAGGGTCCCATGCCGGAACGAAGTGGCGTGCTGACGGACCGAGGTGGTGTGCTCACAGACCGCTGCTCCTTAGAGGAAACATTGGTGAGGAGGGGTGGCAGACATCTGGGTGCAGAGCTGTGGCAGCGCAGGGTGGTGGGTGGCAGCGGCAGCCGTGGCATAGTTTCATAGTTTCTAGGGTCGGAAGGGACCTGAGCAGATCATCTAGTCTGACCCCCTGCCATGGCAGGAAAGAGTACTGGGGTCATACGACCCCAGTAAGGTGGTCATCCAACCTCCTCTTAAAAACCCCCAGGGTGGGAGCCTGCACCACCTCACTTGGAAGCTGGTTCCAGACCCTAGCCGCCCTGACCGTGAAGTAGCGCCTCCTGATGTCCAACTTAAACCTTCCCTCCGCCAGCTTGTGACC
>NW_017729008.1:34243499-34248456 GCF_001723915.1 Gavialis gangeticus
TGGCGACCCATTGGACTGTATGGGTGTCTACGCCACAGTCCCCCAGCTTCCTAATGAGAATGGGGTGAGAGACAGTGTCAAAAGCCTTCCTGAAGTCTAGGAAAACTATATCCACTGCCACCCCTGCATCCAATGATTTAGTGACCTGGTCGTAAAAGGCCACCAGGTTGGTCTGACAGGACCTGTCGCTGATGAACCCGTGCTGGTTGCCCCTGAGCATGCAGTTCCCTGCTGGCCCCTCCTGGATGTGTGCCAGAATAATTTTTTCAAACACCTTGCCCAGGATCGAGGTAAGACTGACTGGCATGCGAGCTCCCTGGCTCTGCTCCTGGGAGGTGGCAGAGCTGAGTGGTGGGTGGCTGCATGGCATACCCCAGTACACCCAGGGGTACACATACCCTGGTTGACAACCCCTGGGATAGGAGACCACTGAGGGAAATTTAGCTCCAACTAAGACCATTAGGAGGTGAGGGCCATTTTAAAAGGGTTTAACTGAGAGCAACCAGAAGTCTCAGGCCCAGTCAAGCCCTTCTTTTGTAAGGCAGCTTTGTTTTGGAGTCTCATGAAGCAGAGCATTTGTCTTCAGCATTTGTTCTAGAAGACATGACAAGTTAAGAATAATACAAAAACGGCCAATATTTCTAATCTTGATTTCCATAACTTGCTCATTATGCAAAATTCATTAAAAAATATGGGGAAGGAAAAGTAGGTTATACAAATGTGGAAAGAAAGATGGAGTAAACTAAGGTATAAACACTTTTTTTCCTCTTTCCTCTAATGCTATGGTAAAATGAAGTAGTTGTCAATCTAATCAAATAAGCCAGTAGGTTCTTGCTGCTTTGTACTGGTGAATTTAATCATAAATGTAAAAAGAAAAGGGAAACTGTCAGTAGGATGGGTCATCATGGCTATGCCATTTGATTCAGTAATGGCTTAAAGAGGACCACCAAAAGCTAATCTTACATTTATTCCTTTGTCCTCTCTTAGGACCTTGTTACACAGTAATTATAGGCTGCTTCCGGAGTTCTTAACCCCTGGATTGGCTGCACATTAACACCTTTTAAGTGGTTTAAAGTACTTGTCATTTGGTTTAAAATTATGCTACACCAGGGCAGGATTATCTCTGATCTGCCTAATTTTGCTCCTCTTTCATTAAAGTGTGGCTATTTCCCACAGGCATTCCGCTGAAGTTGAAGTCCTCCAGAATCCCATGATGCAGTAGCCAAGCAGGGATGATGGGGTGCAGCTGGGATCCAGCAGGGGCTTTGCCTCTGGGGACATTGGGCAGAGTGCCTCCTCCCACTACCCGGCCTGGCTCGTTGCTCCTGCTGGCGGTGGCATGGAGGCATGAGCTCCAGACAAAAATGATTGGGCCCCTCCAGAGCTCAGCACCCCCATGCTGCCACTGGCCAGTTTACCAGTTGGCTGAGTGCTGCCTGAGGGGCCTAAACCTCTTCTTCTCCAGAGCTTCCCCCCCTGCCGCCACCCAAGCCCAAGCCCCTGGCAGCAGGAGCACTGAGCAGGGACTTCGGGTGGTGGTGACAAGTAGCAAGCCAGTTTGGGTGGTAGCAGGAGGCACCGCAGCCACCATGTGCTCTAGTGCTGCGGCTCTGGCTCTGCCCAGCAGGAGTAGCAAGCCAGTCCTGCCGTCCTGCCCCTAGCGCATTGCAGCCAACACCAGTAAATATGAGGCTAAAAAAGAAACACACAAAAGGTGAAGACACTGTGGGTGACAGCACTGACTTGGTTTTCACTAAGAAACATTTTATATAGGCGCCAAGTCCTGCCCCTCCTTACGAAGCCTCTAGTGGCAAGTCACAGCTGTGCAGGTGAGGGACAGTCACAGTCTCATCACCAATTTTTTTTTGCCTTAAGGTGTGACTGCTCCATTAAACCAAACAACACTAAGCTGATTAACATTTGTTTGGCTCACAGTGTAAGGTGTAACAAGGTGCGTGGAAACTTCTCTTTTCCCCACAGGTTAGATACCTTACTATGATGTATCCTAGATTAATTAGACCACTCTCAAAACAGGCATGTTCTCCCCCATTTGATAACCACAGATCTTATTTCCAGGTTGGATTGAAAAGGCCCTATATCCAAACGTTGTTTCAGTTTTGCAAAAGAAACCCCCAAACATTATGACATTGTCCAACTCAGATCATTTTCCCCTTTTTCTACAATGCACATTAATCTACATTTTCTATTGAACCTACCCACCCTTCTTTTCTCTCTCCAGCTCCCCCATCCTGCCCCTTTTAAAGAAGATTTAATAAAAGGGCGGTGGAATATGTCATTTCTAGAGCACCTGGCAAAAATGTCATGGGGAAGAGTCCTTGCCAATTCCCATCTCACCCACTCCTTTCCCACCCACTTCTATGCTACTCTTCTAGCTTGTCAGGATTACAGAGAAGACAAAAAACAAAATGAAGAGATTTTCCCACCCTCCACGATGCTTTCCCTGTCACCCTTGTAAGAAGGGGTTATTACAGTGAGAATTCATGCAAACAAAAATCAGCAAAATCAAGCTATAAAAAGAAAACACTAAACAAAGAAAAAATGGGGTGGGCAGGGGGTGCTAAATTATGCATTTTCCAAAAGCAAAAAGAAAATGGATAAAAATCACAACCTGGTCAAACAATAAAAAAAAGTCAGACAGGAAGGTGGGTACACACTAAAGCTTGATAAACAATATGATCTATAAATACATATGTAATTTCACCGTCTCCTCTTCTGCTCTGGGTTCAGTTCTCTTTCACATTGTCCTTGGGCAGCTGCAGAACACTAAACCAAGTCTCTTTCTCTCACTGATGGTGCAAATAGTTGGTTTTTTCTTAGCTGAACTTTAAGAATTATTTATTGAAGATGGAATAGAGATGAAAGGCAAAAGGGTATGGACCAGAAACTGAGTGAACAGGTTCATTTCCAGTAAGAACAATGACATTGCAAAACTTAAAAAGTTTAATACAGGTACATTACGGGGACCAGATAATCAGTCACCCTCCCAGCATTCTCAAAGAACCAATACATGAGACTGCAGGCCTGGTATCAAGCATGTTTAATAACTCTATCAAGTTATGGGGGGTACTATATAATTGGGGAAAGTAAATAAAGTACTTATATTTTAAGAGGAGGAAAGAAATAAGTAAAGCAACTTATGCATTTATTGGTCTGACCTCAAAAGTACACAAAGGTGTAGAACAGCACTATTAAAAGAAACATTAATTAAAACATTATGGAAAAACAAAAAATGGGGTAAAATACAGTATGGGTTTGGTCATATTTTGCAAAACAGTTTTTTTGCCCCTCCTTAAAGGACAATTTTTCTGGAAGCAAATACATTCTACCACTTTATTAATTTTCTTTCAAAAGAAGGAAAGCTAGGTTGAAGAGCAGAGTAGGTTACTGTAGGGAGGAAAGAGAAAACAAAGATGTTGTGTTTGACTTTACTAAAGCTTTCGAGAGGGTGTCATATGGGAAGTTAGTTAATCTAGAGGTGATGGAGTTTTGAATTGTGGCATGCACCAGGAACAATTTAAAGCAGATACGATAACAAGCAGATGTGAAAGACAATAAGAGGCTGCTCACTTAATTCCTGAAGGATCAATCTTGGTATTGATTTTACTTAGTATTTTTATTACTGATCCTAGCCCCAAAAGTAGGCATGTGCCATTAAAACTTGCTAATGCTGTAGAGTTGGGAGGCATTGTCAATACAGAAAAGGACTGGGATTTCAAACAGGAAGAAGTGGATGATCTTGAGAAATGGTGAATTATATTCAACAATGCAAGGTGCAAGGCTATGCACTTAGAAACTAGTGGAGAATTTCTGCTACAAACCATAGGTTCATCTGTTGGAAATGATTAAAGAGAAGAATGACTGGGTTGTAATAGCTGATCACAGATGGCTATGAGATACCCTTGTGATGCCATCACAGAAAAGGCTAATGTGATTCTAAGACAAGTTATTTCCAATGAGAGAGAAGTACTAATATCATTGTGCAAGACACGACCAAAACTTTTGAAATAGTGAACAAGAATGTCAAACCCATCTGGCTCCGCAGAGCCCCCTTACCCACAGTGCTGTATTCAGCTCATGCAGTGCCCACCCTGGCTGGACTGTGGCACCCATTTCAGGATCCACACCATATGCAGCACCGCTATGGCTCCCTTTCCAGCTGGTCCAGAAGCCACACTGCATGCTGTGTCTGTTGGCTATGAGTGCAGCATGGGTCCCAGAGTCGGCACTTCGGGTGATGCACATCCCATAGCAGCCAAGGGTTGGGAGGAGTGCCATGTGTGGTGCAGACCCACCGTGGCTGGAATGGGCACTTCTTGCAACGTGCGTCCTGGACCCTACCGGTGCATGTGGGTCAACTCAGACTCAGGGCCTACACTGGGGCCCAGGTGACAGGGCTCTGCAGGTCAGATATGGCACACAGGCCTCATCTCTGATGCTGCTGGTGTAAAAATCCTGGCCACCCTTGTTAAAAAATTATTTTGAACTGGAACAGGTGCCAAGAAGGGCTATCACAAGCATCAGAAGACTGAAGATCTGATTTTATGAAAAGAGGCTAATGAGTGTGATGAGTTTGTGTTGTCATTTGTTTGCAGAAAACCCCCCTCTACTGCACATTGGAATGGATACATTATCACTGATCTGCTTCACAAACAGTTAGGAAGACACCGGCCTCGTTCCAAAGACTCTAGAAGAAACAATGCATATGTAAACGTATTAGTTAAAGATATTGCATATTATACTGACTGTGGCGGGCCAGTAGGAGGTGCTCCTGCGTTGAGCCACCTACCTCACTGCACCCTGTCAGTCAGGATCTTGTAGGGAAAACCCAACTGAAAGAAGATCTTGGTTAGGGCGTCAGCAACTACAGGTGCCTCGGTGGAGATCAAGGCAATTGCCTCTGGGTACCGAGTTGCGAAATCCACTAGAGTCAGGATGC
>NW_017729008.1:34253456-34272001 GCF_001723915.1 Gavialis gangeticus
TCTCGGAGGGAAAACCCAGCTGGAAGAAGATCTTGGTTAGGGCATCAGCAACCATAGGTGCCTCTGTGGAGGTGAAGGCAACTGCCTCCAGATACCGAGTGGCAAAGTCCACTAAAGTCAGGAAGTATTTCTTCCCTCTACGAGTCTTATGCCTCAGAGGGCCCACAATGTCTATCCCCAATCTTTGGAAGGGTTGATCAATGATAGGGAGGGGCTGTACAGGAGCCTTTCTCTTGTCCCCACTTTTGCCCGTCCGCTGGCATGTCTTGCAAGCTCTGCAGTAGTCTGTCACATTCTGGGCAATTCTGGGCCTGCAGCCACTGGTGTGTTTATTCCCTGCCCATGTTACCAGCACACGGTAAATCATGAGCCATGGAAAGCAATTGATGTCTGAACTTACGAGGTACTATGAGCTGGTGATGGGGTTCCCAGGTCTCAGCATGGTTCTTTGGTATCCACAACCGATAGAGAAGTCCCTTATCCCAGACCACCTGTTCCCTCTTATCTGGGGTGAACTCTTGTCTCTTGCTCCTGAGCCATCTGCCGGAGGTCCTCCAAGCTGGGGTCCTCTAGAACCTCCTGCTTGAACTCCTCCTGCCCAGCTAAGCAATCAGCAGGGAGTTCTGGTGCTCCTGTAAGAAGTGCACCTGCACCCTCGGGGGTGTCCTTTAACTTCTCCCCAAAAGTCTCAGTTTCCTCTGCCACTTACTGATCAGACTCCTCCCTCGGTCTGTCACTTAACCCAACCTCGAGGTCACTGGTTTCCTCAATGGCCAAGGGCTGGTTGCAGTCAGAGGGAGTCTGAGTCTCTCCTTCCTCCTCCTCTGCCTTAGTAGCCAATTGGGGGACCAGGTCCTGGGAAGTTTCCACTCCTCCCACCTTAGCCTTTTGGCTCTGTTGACAAGTCACCACATTAACATGGTAGGGCTCTAGGAGGTAGCCCTCCTCCCTTTGCAGGTATTCTAGCTCCATAACATCATGTTCCACCAGGATGGGAACAGGAGCCCTTTCCAGCACCCCCAGTTCTAAGCACATCCCGCAGCCTCTCCACTCGATGGGGGACAGGTTACTGGTACCTCAAATGGCGGGGACCCAACACCTTGAATGGTAAGGGTCCTCCCTGGCACTATATTTGCAGCTGGCATTGATAAATGACACACTGGACCCTGTGTCCTCTTCCCCGACAAGGGTTCTCCCATTTACCATTATCTTAGTCCCGTGAAAGGCCATCACCTCCTCTGGGTTTGTAATACTCTAGCAACAGGCACACCCCTCAGAGTGGCTCGGGGCTGCCCCCTCACTGCTTACAGCTGTTGCATGTCTGACTGGCTTGAGTTTGTTGCTTATCTTTGGGCAGTTGGGACTGATGTGGCCTGGTTCCCTGCAGTTATAGTGCCCCCTCTCTTCTGAATTGGGTGGTTTGTCCGAATCTGGGGCTGCCTTGCACTCAGCAGGATGTGGCCCTCTTTCCTCCTTTGGGCCTGGCCCTCCCTTTCCCCCTTTTTGGAACCCTTTCTGTTCCTTCCCAAAGTAGGGAGGCTTCTTGTCCAGCCCCTCGTGATTTAGCAACAGCTGGTCCACAATTTCAGTGGCCTCTTGGATGGTTTTGGGGGCCCTGTTTTTGACTAGGGTTTTAATCTCCCTTGGACAGCAGTGATAAAATTGGTCCAGTGTTTTGAGGCTTAGCGTCTTCTCTCTATTGTCAGCCTTGGCTACATTTGCCCATTTAAGGATGGAGTCCCACACCTGGGCCGCAAAATTGACCATTGTCTTCCCTGGTTGTGGAATGGTATTCCAGAATTTTTTCTGGAAATAATCTGGTCCTAACTTGATTGTTGAACACACAGCATTTTTAAAGGCATAATAGTTATCTGCTGATTCCAAGGGCAGGCTGTTCAGGACCACAGACATGTCACCCTCTACCAGAGCAGCCATGTGTTTCATTAACTCTTTCTTTGGCAATTTCCATCGGTGCACTTGGTTTTCGAAGATGCTTAGGAACACTTCTGGATCATCCCCGTCTTTGTAGCGAGAGAAGACTGGGGTGTTCAGTTTGCAGGGTGAATCTAGTGTGGGCTGGGTGCCTGCAGTTTCAGCATTTGTCTTCATCCGGAGTACTGCAAGCTCATGCTCCCATTGGCGCTGAGCCTCTCTAGCTTCATGCTTGCTCTGTTCCTTCTTGTGCTCACGCTGTTCATCCTCACGCTGGTGCTGGGCTTCCAGCTCCATCCTTTTCAACTCTAGCTCATGCTTGAACTTGCACTCTCGCTTCTCAGCTTCTAGCTGCAGCTGGTATTTCTGGAAGTCCCACTCAGAGGGTGGCCCCTCAGTGCCCCTCGTGGATTCTGGAAGGACACGCGGGGGTGATCTTGTAGCCTGATCATTATCACACAGGATCTTAATCAGGTCTTCTCTCTTTTGCTTCTTCTTTCATTAGATCTCCCAAGTCAGCCACCGCCAGGTGGTCATACTCGTCAGCCATCCTAGCTATCTACAGTGTCTAGTTGACCTGATGCCAAATTAGAAATTGTTTGCTCAAGGGTTTTCAGTGACTCTATTCCCTTCCCCAGATTATGCCTTCAATACAGCAGGTTGTCGTATCCCGCCCTAACACCATGTGTGGTGGGCCAGTAGGGAGCACTCCTGCATTGAGCTACCCACCTGACTGCACCCAACCACCTTCCAGGCTTTGAGTGCCTCCCTGGGGTGCCTCACATCTGGCCGAACCCCTTCCTGGAGCACACCCGCTAGCCTGGGGGTAACACTGCCACCACCCAGGGTTGGGCTTGATTCTGGCTCTGCACACCCTGGTAAACACAGGCCTAGTAGCCCTCGAGGGTACTTGATTCACTTCAAGAACTTGGGATGCTTTCCTCAGTCAGAAGCAAAAGTAGTGGTCTCCCTTAGTCAGCTGAATCAAGGGGACCCCAAGACATAATCTAGACCCACTCCCAATAAATCTCCCATGCTAGGTACAAGGGGGAGCTTTATTGGTTACAAGAGGTAGGGTTGGAATAGGGTACAGCAATATCAGAGAAATCCCATAGAGCAAACCGGCATGGCTGGGTAGCCTTTGATCACACATCTGAGTTACTACAAGCTATATATCTAGTAAGATCTCAGGTAGCTTACTCACAAGTATCATCCAGAGGCAGGTAGAGATTCCCTCTGGAGGCAGGTAGTTCCCTGATCGTGAGTTTTGAGAGAGAGAGCAAGTTTCAGATGGTCCAGCTCCTCTCTCTCTCTCTCTCTGAGTCTTCCTCATGGCTGCTGCCCCCTCCTCCTGGGCAGTTTTTAACTTATATAGCCCTTATGACCTCATTTACCTGGTCCAATGGAGGCCAGCACCTGTTGGCTGTCAGTCAACCAATTTGACATGCATCACTAGTTGCTGGGTGGACTGGCAGTTCCTAGCTCTCCAGGGAGCCCAAGCCCCTCACCCAGGTACATGATGCAAGTCACATAGGCAGAGGGAGAAGGTTTCCTACCCCCCTGCCCTTCCTCAGGAATGTATCCAGCTCAGGTTACCTAAAGAGATAGGGTAACGTGTGTACCCTCTGCAGGGCCCATCTTAACTAAATTGTCACAGAGTAGAGTTTTTGGGGAGAAACAGAGGTGGCCTTCTGCCACAATGACACAACTGCGCAGTTATGGTAAATCTCATCTCCCCGCTCTTATTTCAGTAGTGTCCAGGGGCCCTATATGAGATCTGATATGCCAGGCTCTCTCTATACAGGAGTTGGCAGTGTTTTGGGAGTGGTCAGCTGAAATAATACAGCTCAATCTGTGGCGCACTGGTGCTAATGACCTGACCACTGGCCCTTCTCCCCACCAGCACGTCATCTGCCACAGAATCTCTCCTCTGCCAAAATGTGGTCAAATTGCCTCACTGCTGAAATGCCATGGATATCTGGAGTTTTGCAGGATAGATTAAACAACTTGGTGGTGCAGATCTAGCCTGCAGGGCAAAGGTTGATGACTCCCGCTCCATGACCCATCGTACTTACCCACTATAGCCCTAAACATGCAAAGATGTATATCCCATTTAGCTTGGGTGCAACTAAATGCAGAGGCAGGGGCCTAAACAGATCAGAGGTAAGGAGGTTGAGATAAAAGGATTAAAACCAGTCCAGATCAAGAGGGATATCTGTCAATCACTTATCAGTAAGAAATTGCATAATAGCGAGAAAAATGAATGTGCTACTGAATGAAAAGCATCTCCAATTACATTAGAAAACATGTCACTAAATCAAGTACATCCCTTCTTGAACTAGATACCATCAACAACTGAAACAGTCTAATACACTAAAAGGCATTCATCACCTACTGATTGAATCACATCACCTAGTAAAATAACAATCAATCCATGCATATAAAATGCATCTCTTGGCCTAATAAATTAAATGCAGAGCAGGCTAAAGCTGATGCAGCATTTACTGAATTATGCACAATGCGGACTGAACTCATTTTACCAGCTACCGAATCTGAAACATCAACTGCCACCAGATGCATCAGCTTTCTGGAAAATGCCAATCATGGGAGTAGGGCGCAACCGCTGTCAGGAAATGTTTAGGTCAACAACAGCTACAAAGTAACAGCTATTTGCTACAGCTGATGACAAAGGTTCAACAAGAGGGCAAAGCTGCCAAGATCTCAAACATCTGGAGTCTGATAGTCATCACCAGTGTGTGCACATGCATCAGTGTTAGAAAGAGAGGCATAAAGGGATCAATTTAAGTATTCTGTAGCTTACTGGAAAGGGAGAGCAGCCTATATAATTTTCAGCATTTTTCAGGGAAGTGTGGGGTGAAGAAATGAAGGATTTTAGTTTTTCTTGAAATAGATCTCTCCTGGTTTTTAAAGTAAAAGTGTTTCCTATAGGCAATAGATACATATACACATAAGCCTAGCCTCTTTTCCAGGAGGAATGCCTAAATCTTTTACAAACAACACAAACCATTTTTTTTATAGGTGCACTGGGATTGAAATGGATCTGGCAAAAACCATTCAGGTTGGCCTTGTCTGAATATCATGGCAAATTCTGAGTTTTCGTTCGATTAAACTGAATGCAGAACAGCTTTCTGCTCTGGGAAGGAAAGAAACCATCAAATACGTACACACTGCCAAGTAGGAAGCTGCATATGCATACACACAGCTAGTCACGAAAACACCCTTCAAGGTGATATACAAATAGGGGATAGAAAAAAAAAATACAAAGGCATCCCTGATGGGACGTTGTGGACTATTTTGTTTAATTTTTGACTGATTACCTATATAGTACTACTGACGTACACTGCCCAGTGCAGACACCTGGGCCATAAATCCTAGTACATATTGGTTAAAACTTCAACCACAAACCTTTTTACATGGCCAGTTAAGCTTCAGTGCTTGCAACTGCCAGAAACTCTATGCCATGTAAAGCCACTAACTGCTTAATGGACCAGTTAAACCTCATCATTGTAGTGCACCAGTATTGCTATATCCTGTGAAACAAATTCCTGAACCCCACATTAACTTATACCTGATGCAGACAAAGGACTTAGGGCTGGATCCAACATGCAGCCATAGAGATGGTACCATATGCTTGCTGAAGATCTGTTTAGTTCTAAGTTAAGAGTAATTCCAATCAAATGGAGATGATTGAGAGAAGGTATGTGAGTGAGGCTGGTAGTATTTGAAAGCTGGACTTGAATGGATTTATATTTAAGGAAGGTCTTGAAGAAGGACGGTGAAGTTGCTTGGTTCACTTGGGGACGGAGAGCAAATTTCAGGTCTTTATTTTGGAAAAGCACACAGAAGTCTTGCTAACTTCCCAGCTATATGGCCCCTTTCAGGTCTGCCCTACAGAGCCAGAAGTCTCAGGAGAACAGACTTTTTTGTGGTATTTTGTTTGCAGTGCTGAGTTGTGGTGAGTACTGAAAACAATTGAGAAACATGCACAAAAAAAGCTCCTTTTGCTTGTTTTCTCAGTTGCAAGTTTCAAGGGAATGATGCAGTTCGTGCAACTTCCCCCAAATCCAATCTGCCTATCTGGGAATTGTCAAGGAAGGAAACGCATTTACTTTACATTTCTGAACAACATATTCGGAGAAAAGTCAAAAGGCCTTGAGAGGTGTGGACAGTTGTCTAGTTTACTTCCAGATTAAGGCATAAGGCCTCACCTTCAAGATTTTTCTCTGCTTGTATCGCTGTCCGACATTTGCAGGAGAATTTCTTCTTGCTCTTCAGGGGACCAATTCCTACCAAGTGTTGTGAAGTCTTTGTTGCCTGTAACCCTCAGGTCCAGATTTTTTAAAATGTATTTAGGCACCAAAATCTCAATGAATTCAGTGGGAGATGGATACCTGAATGTTTCCAAGAATTTGGCCTTCAGGGCACACTCAAAACCTTCTCCATAGGACTGTATCTGGGGCTGCCCATTGCTGCCCTAGGCCAACTACAACCTAGGAAGCACATTTTGACTCTGAAAGTCAGTCTGCTTCCTGACCCATGGTGAATTTTGGAAGGAGGTGTCCATCTACCTAATGCAACATATGGCCTGCTACATCCCAGCTTACCCATGTGTCAGAGTGCATAAGCCTGGGAAAAACGGGATGTTGGGTTTATTTGCCTATCCAAGCTGAGAAACAGTTGCTCTTTGGATGCTCTCTTCCCCCAAAGCTTATAACTACCTCAGGGTAGCAAGTGGCCTCTTTATGCCTTCTTGCACTCCTGTCCAAGCCTACAGAACAGGCCAGAGGTCAGCAACATTTTTGGGCAGAGTGCCAAAAACACCTGCAACCTTGACTTGTAAAGTGTTGGCATGCCAGGGGCAGACACCAGAGGAACTGTGGGGGCCCAATCCTTGTTGTGGCAGCTCAGCCTCATCCCTTTCCCCAAGGAACAAGTGCCAAAAAAAATGCCTTCCCATGCCATGCTCTGGCATGCATGCCAAGGGTTGCCTATTCCTAGAATAGACTGTGATCCTGTCCTCAGTTTAGACAATGGTAGCTATCGGGTGCCAGGCAGCCCCTCACAGGATAGTGCCTACAGAGCTCACCATTAGTTCAAGTAAAGCAAAGCAAATGCAGCATTGGATTTTATATTTCAATCTAACCAAAGGCTAGATACAGCCTCGGCAGCACAAAGAGGATTTACAACTTTTAACAAGCAGCACTCTATAAAAATAAAATGACTTCAAACACAGTATTAAAGCTTTCCTCTGAAAAGCTGTAATGTAAATGTTATACAGAGTGCACATACATATACTCTACATGCATTTGGTATTTGTACTGATTTATTAAAAATAGAACCTAACCAGGGTTGCTTAGTTCTGCATGGAAAGGAAACAGCAGTAAATGTAAGGTAACAGTTGGGTCAGGGTATTGACTCACATAGGAAGTCAGATATACTCTGCCATTTTCTGAAGGTTTATGTCTTGAAAGTGTCAAGTCCATAATAACTCCTTAATGTGGTTTTAAAAATACATGAATACAAGGGGAAGGCTTTCCTTGTCTTAATATAGAGGGGGGCATTTTCAAAAGCATTGCCTATGATTCTAATGCTGTTTGCATGGCAGTCGGCATTAAAATTCCAGTGGCCTTCAACAAGAGCTGAGTTAGGCCAGTGTTGATTGCTTTTGAAAATACCACCCTATACAAATAGAATAAAATTAGGAAGCTTTGTCAATAAGTTCGTTTCAAACTGGATGCTAAAGGAAAAGATCTGGAATATGAAAAATAATGAATATGCCATGAGGCAAAATTTTATGCTGTCAGAGGAAGCAGGGAGATGTCCAATAGATCTTTTTCATTTCAAAAGTTGATGAGTCCATGAACTTTCTCTCCTTCCAGTACTCGCAAGGGAAGGGACTCTGCTGGTTCTCATAACACCTTGGTATCTCCCTCATACACACATGCACATACAGAAAACACTTAACCTCAGTCACAGCCTGACAATTTATACCATTTCTCTCTCCTTTAATTTGTCTCTTCGTAAAAAACCACAAGCAGTAGCATTTACCAGCTTGTAGCTGAATGCTGTATGGGGCTCTCTTTGTAGCACCTGATTTCACTGGTTAGTAAAGCTTGCAGCTGAGCATCACAGAAGCCAGGCTGATTGCACTGAAATAGCATCATCCCTGCTGGTACTGGGTGAGAGAGAGGTCAAATTCAAGAATCAAAGCTTGCACACTGGTAAGATAGTAAAGAGCATAACGACCGGTGATTGTTAGGTCCTGTGGTTTAGTTTTCCCCAGTTTAGAAAAACAATGTAATGTTGACTCATTAGATTTTACTAGTGTATCAGCCATTGGCCTAAATGATCAAATCCTGCTTCCATTTTATGGCCAGCCAGGACCAGCACCTAGGCAAGGAACAAGAATTACACATAAACTAGTATAAGTGCTTAGAAACCAGTTCAAATCTGTAACATAACAGAAGCTCAGTGCACAGAAACCACTTTCAAAATGGCCAAAACTAGTTTAAGATAAATCTGGATGGATGTAGTATCAGATTCAACTGATTTAAATTAAATGGTTTATTGAACTTCTGTCCCCAGTCTCCTCCAGATTCAAATTAAATCACAGTCCTCCAGCATCCCAGGATGCTTTGTACCTCTCCCATAAACCTCCTCCTCACAGGGGGACTAGCCTTGGCCCAAGATGTCTGCTCCAGCTGAGCAGGGAGGTATGCTCTAGCACCTCTCAGCTTCTGGCCTGGGCTACTGCAGGCATTTGGCTGCATTTCTGGAATCAAAAATGAATGTCTGTGCACTTGCCTATTGGTTCAATCTGTGCAGCTTAGACTAAACTGCCAAAATTGAATCAATTCGAACTTGGGTTTTTAACTGTCTGTACTTCACTGTAGTGACCACATAACCTAGAATTCTCTTCTCTATTTCCTGTATTAAACCCAGTGCTTTCTAGACCACCTTTCAGGAAAATATCTAATTTTAATTTAAAACCTCATTTGATAGAGGACTGGCACATCTCCTGGTAAGCTGCATGAGCATTTAATCACCCCTCCCCGCCTCCACCCCCCCCCCCTTAAAATTTAGCACCTAATTCCAAACTTGGAATTACATAGCTTCCATTTCAAATCACATTTTGTTATGCCTTAGACTGCTAGATTAAAAAACTTTTAGAAACCTCCTCCCCATGCAGGTAATTAATGCTCTCAATTTTTTTGGTTCTGATGAATTAAGCAGAAGTGTCATTGCCTTAACACTTTCAACCCTGTTGCAGCAACCAGGAATTTACCTAGAAAGCTGATGGCAGCAAGCCTAGAAAAATGGGGTGTTTGGTCTTTTATGTACAGGTTTATTGCTGTGAGTTGAAAAGCAGGTAGGCTATGAAAACAGGCCTAATCAGTACTACACAGATGGTGGTCTCAAACCCAGCTGGCTCAGTAGGAAGAGCATGCAACCACATGCAAAATAACCAGATTTTGTGTTCAAAATTTAAAATTCAATTTATAATAGCAATAGAGGAAAAATGCAAAAATTGTATGTGTGGCTAGAAAACAAAATCCAAGCAGCAAAAAAATACCCACCCTGGTGGTGCATCAATATAGCATGTGGCATTTGAACCTTAAATTAATTTCCTTTTTTCTACCTCAATGAAAATAGGTACATTGGGAAGCTGATTCTTTGCCACACTGGGGCGAGGGGTGGGAATCAGGAGTAGCAGCTCCAGTGTAGTGAATGGGCCAATTTCTACATGCATTTGTTGTCATGCCTATTCAGTATTTGATTGAGTGCATAACAACAGAATTTAAAATGAAGTAAATGGAAGTAGAATTTGGCACTCTGGATTCACACCAGCTGAGAAGGTTCATCCTGCACTTCAGAATTTGATAAAAAACCCACTGATGCCAGCAGACAAGCTCCCATTGACTTCACTGCATGCCGGACCAGACCGATATCCCTAATCAAATAGGGAATATGCACTATTATTTTTCAAAGAAAACTTTAGCTGAAGAATTCCATAACTTTCTGAGCGTCTGGTATGTTCACTACAATGGTCCGATATTAATCAATAAAAAACAGTAGCTGTATATGCACATGCATTAGTTACTGAGTAGAGAAAAGCAGTAGTGGCAACTTATAATAGATACTTTCAGTTCCAAACAGGCCCTTACTATTCGAGCTAGAGGGAAATCTAATTATTTATCATAATAAGGATATTTTTGTAGACCACCGACCGCCAGGGGAAATTGTAAGTCCCTCACCAGGTCTGGTTAAGGCACCGTACTGAGATTTGGGAGCTGTTTAAGTCTTAGATCTATCACAGACCTCTGTGACCTTAGGTAAGCCTGTAAATCCCTTTGTGCCTTCATTCCCTGTCTGTAAAATGGAAATATTCATTCCCTTCTGCACACTGATTTGGGGTGGATAAATTAGTTTCTATCTGTGAGGTGCTCAGGTATGCCAGTTACAGTGGCTTAGCTCCTAGAAAAGCAGATACAGTTTTGGTGCCGTCAATCATAATGCCAAATTTTAGGCCACTTTCATTTGAATATATATATATATATATATATTCATATTATCATTTACTATTTGTACTACAAAACTGTTTAGAGGCTGTAATCAGAAGCAGGGGGCCCATTTTGTTAGGCACTGTATACACCACACTGAAAGACATTCCCTGCTCCAAACAATTTGTAGTCTAAATATATGATGAGAGGCAACGTGCAGATACAGACAATAGGAACACCGAAGGCAAGAGGGGGGCATTTAGGCTTGGCATTATTAACAGGCCTATCCAGCATTAAGACTGTGGTAAACATCATGGTCAAAGTTTTAGCTCTGTTCCCCACCCCACAAAATCTGGCATTGTTTTCATGTGAGAAAGGTCATCCAGTGGACCTTGTTATAAGGATTAAATGTCTCCCTGCTGGACCAAATACTAGCTACAATGTAAAACATAACTGTATGGTATGTCCCTTTTAAAAGTGAACCTCCTGGACAAGAAAAAGTCAAAGTAAACCACAAAGAAGCAAACAAAACAGCTATTGTACTTTCATACTGGGGTTAATAATGTCCCATCTGAACACAGGGTGGTGGGGAGGCAGGTGTTAATTCCATCAATAATTTTCTGATTAGCAAAAAAAAAAGTGGCTTGAATCTTTTGCCTGTACTGAATGTCTGAAACCATATGAAGTCATAACAAGATGGATGTTACTTCTAGAATGAAGATGATTTCAATAATTTTGTACAGTTGAGCAAGCCATTGCTAATAGTAAGTGAGGCTTATTTTCATATGATTTTCAAGTGGGCTCTGTTTTACATTCATTTGAGTTACATATTCATATGGCTTTGACATCCAATTGAAATGCACAATACACAATGCACAAAGATTAAAGGATCTCTTCTATCAAAGTACTCAAGAGCTCTTCAACCACTCCTTGTTACACTTCTTATTTAACACACCCTTTTCTTGCTGTCATTTGCTATAGGTTCACTTTAGCCTTTATTCATGTACGTAGTTTCTGCCTCCATCCAGCAGTGCAGATTTTGTCAATAAAGCAGAAGTTTGGGAGAGTGAAATAGAAGCACAAGCTACTGAGTGTAAATGTGAGATCAAACAAACTATCATAGGGTTTTACGCTGCCTCCTTTCACCAAAGAACCTGAGTACCTTCCATGTATAATCATCACCCAGCAGTCTGTGCTGCCCAAGTGCAGGGGGCTGGACCTGATGATCTGTAAGGATCTTCCAGCCCCTAACACCTATGAAACTATAAAAATGATGTTCCTTATGGAATTCATGGTCTATGACAAACGTTCAGTCTTTTAGTGCCTGAGATGGGGATGTTTTATAGGTAGGACTGAGAAAATGACTCATTTTAACTCATTTTAATTGAGTACTGTCAACATGATCAGCAAATGTGAAAAGGAAAATGTGTTGAGTATAAGGAGTTTAGAAACCGAGGGCCTGTGCCTGCAAGGCCCTGCATGTGTTCGTGAAAGGCTGGGCCCTAATTTTATTTTATTAGGGACCTCCAGGATATTTTGGTAGATTGAATATAGTCAATATTGGGCCTTGCGGGGTGAGCAGTCCTTTGGAACTTCTAAAGACATTAGACTGGATAAAATGGCTGCAGTGAATAAGAGATACTGGCCACAGAAACTTTGAGCAGTGCAGTTTTTTGCTTCCTCACATAACCTAGCAAGTACAAAAATCTGTATGATAGCCATATCAATACGCTGAGAAAGTATATACCAGATGGAAGTAGATACATAGCTGGTTGGTAAATATAGAAGGTGGATATTATTGTGCTCAAAGCGTAGTCACCAATGGATCAACGTGTAGTTTGAAGGAGGGGTATCAAGTGGGGTTCCCTGAGATGTCTCAGGTCCAATATTGTTTACCCTCTTGATTAACAATCTGGAGAATGGGACCGAGTGTGTGCTTAGCAAATTAGCAGATAACATCAAGTTGGGTGGGTGCACCACATAGCATTTCCCTCTCTGTGTCTGTAATAGTCTATATAGTGCCCTCCCCATTTCCCATGCCACCCTCCCTTTTTCTGACATAATGGGTGACTCCTGCTTCACCCCACCAATGTGGATGCTAAGGAAGGTCCCCGTGTCCGCTGAGCTCTCCACCTATGGGCTCCTTCAACGCTACAGGCCAGAATGCTCCATCCCATGCCCAGGGATGGGCGCAGGCAGCAGAAGTTCGAGGAAGGAAGGGAGCCCAGGGACTCCAGTGGCAGAACAAAGGGGGGAGTCATGTCTGGACCAGTAGCTCAGGGGCCATACATTGACCTCATGGGGGCTTCATGTAGCTCGCAGGCTGCCAGCTGGACAACCCTAGACTATAATGAAGTACCACAAAGAAGGATCACAATGGATGGTGTGCGCTTTTGTTGCAGAAAATGCCAATGCAGCCAATACTGGGCTGTTTTAAGAACAGTGTTGCTTGCAGATCAAAGTGATTTTGCCACTCTATTTAGCAGTTACAAGGCCTCACAGGGAGTATTGTGCCCAGTTTTGGGTCCCACAGTCTCATAAGGATGTGGACAGACTAGAGAGAGGCCAGTGGAGAGGGACAAAAATGAGTGGAGGCCTGGGAAGCAAGACATATGAGGAAAGGTGAAAGATTATTTAGCAGAGTAAACAGAGGGAATTTAATAACAGTCTTCAAATATCTGAAGGGATATAGGCTGTTTTCTGTGGCCATAGCTGACAGGACTAGGAGCAGTGGCCTCAAACTGCAGCAAAGAAATTTTAGGTTGGAGATTAGAAAGAACTTTTTGACTATGAGAGTTGGTAAGTATTGGAACAAGCTACCTAGAGAAGTTGTGGGATCTCTATCCCCTGGAAATTTTCAAAGCCAGGTTAGACAGCTACTTGGCAGGGATGGCCTAAATCAGGGATGGTTCTACCTTGAGCAGGGGGCTGGACTTGATGACCTTATGAAGCCCTTTCAGCCTTATTTTAATATGATCCTACCTTCAGGTTGGATGTAAGGAAGAACTTCACAGTAAGGGTGACCAGAACCTGGCACAGACTTCCCAAGACGGTGGTGCAGTTTGCTTGGGAAAACTTCAGGAGGAAACTGGACAGACACCTTGCTGGGATCATTTGATCTCAGCAGTATTGCTGCCCAGAGCAGGGGGGGTTGGACTCGATCTTTTGAGGTCCGTTCCAGTCTCTGTGATTCTTATCCATGATTTATGTATGGCTCAGGCCATTTCTTACCTTGATGCTAACAGCTAGTGGTGTTTACTGCTGCCATAGTATATGGCTAGTTAATCACTGCCTATTATATTGTAAAAAGCTGCATTGATGTGCCTCTGAAAATTTTAATGAAAAACACTCCTACTATCTGACACTACACAATTAACCCTGCATTTCTAGAATGAGAGAGAGCAGTGATAATACTGCATCAAAAATTATTAGCCAAGGCACCTTGGAGCCACTAAACATATACAGTTCTTGTGCCTTCCTAAAAAAAACAAAAAGCTGAGGGTGTATGCAAATGTATTGTCCCACGGCATGTATGTGCAACTCTTCACAGAAAAGTTACATTATCACAGGTTCTGTCATGATTTTCCACCAGGAGAAATAAAATCTAGGAAGGAAAGCCTTTCTCACTAAATGCTAGGATAACATTCTTCCAGTAGTGCAATATGTTTCTTTTTTTTCCTCTTTTCCTGGGTAACGAAAAGATGCTGCTATTTACGTGATTACATTCAGAGTATGGAGAAATGATCTAGTTACTTTGTAGTAAAAGGAAAGGGGCTTTGCATACATCAGCCATCCCACTTGAACTGCCTGTGTTCACTCTTAGCTCACAAGAGATGAAAGCTAAACCCTGTTAGCTTAGCTCTCTTTCAATGAGAGCAAACATTTGGTGAGGTAAGTAGTTCCTCTGCCTATAACCTAAAGAAACAATGGGCCAGGTCAGCCCCTACCATAAATTAGATTAGCTCCAATTATAGCGAATATCAGGCCAGGCCTCTCTTGGTCTGCTATCTGGTACCATGTCAACTATCACAGCCTGTTCCATGGTTGGGTTGCCAGTGACTAAAGCAGTACCCCCACCTGGACTTGCCTGGGCAAGGAGGGTGTGTAGACATCTAGCAGGACTAAAAACAAGACTTGTTAAAGCATGGATGATCTCCCTGAGAGCCAAGAGCCATGCATACCTGGAGAGGAGATGAAGCCACCAGGTCACTCTGCCCAAGGAATCAACAGTGATGTAAAGCAACTCAAGTAGGGTTGTTACAGCACCTAAGGTGCCTCAACGGTTGCAGTGGCCTTGGGACCAACTTGGCCAATGACATCAATTAGATTACTCTAGCTCATATTAGTTGGTGAACTGACTCAATAGGTTCAAGGTTCACATGTTGTCTCCTGCAATTCCTAATGTTACTCACAGCTTTTCACTCCTGAACTCTTGTTCTGTCTCTCCAAGTATTGTACTCATATGCCCCGCTCCTTATAGTTTCTAAATACCTCATAATCTTTGTCACCTTTGTAGTAGCACACCATTGAGGTAGGGAAGTGCCATAATCTCCATTTAACTGAGCTACAGAGAGCCTGAGGGCACCTATACATGTGGCGGAGCAGACTTGTTTAAACAAGTCTGCTGTGAGTCTGGTAGGGCATGGTAATTAGTATTCTCCAGCAGCCTCCACATCACGTGTATTCCACATCCCTGCTTTTCAAAATGGTGGTGGGGGTGCATTAACTAAAG
This sequence comes from Gavialis gangeticus, assembly GCF_001723915.1. Lineage (NCBI taxonomy): Eukaryota > Metazoa > Chordata > Crocodylia > Gavialidae > Gavialis > Gavialis gangeticus. The sequence continues at coordinate 34,268,643 of NW_017729008.1, forward strand.
CTTGTTGAATGAGCTTTAGTTAAAGTGCCCCTGCCTCCATTTTGAAGCACAGGATGCTAAATACATGTGATGCTGCGGGCACTTTAATTAGAGCAGCTCTCAGAGCCACTCTACTTAAAGCGCCCACCCAGAGCATGTGTATAGATGCCCTAAGTGATTTACTAGGGTTATATATATATCTGTGCCATAGAAGGTAATGGGTTTGGACTGGCCTTCCTACCATGTTTCCCCTTCCTTTTATTTGATTTCTTTTTATTTCAAGGCTTCCAATAATGCCTTATGCTTTTCACAAAGGGACCGATATCTGCATAGAGCTTATTGGGTTTTCCTTTGTGAAGCAACATGCAGCATCATGGTCTTCAGATAAATTTTTGCAGAGTGATTTTAGCAATCACAGAATAATGCACTGTTACAGGCAGACTGAGGCCATCAGTAACTCCACTTCATTAGTCAACAGGCCTTATAAGCTATCAGCCATTCCATGTGAACAAGGTTTGAGAGCCAGGGTTTTGACTAATTGTGGCAGGAAAGTCTACATAACGAGCACTAAACAATACATGGATCATATGTAAGAATTAAAAGCTGCTGAGGAGCTCGGCGTTACAGTGTAGGTAGCTTAGTGTAAGATCAGATCCCACAGAGGTGCTGAGGCAGTCAAATTTTTCAGAAACCTGCTGCTTCCATGAAGGGCTTGATAATGATTTGGCAAGTGACGGCAAGTGTTGGCTTAGGTGTGACTCCTATTATTAAGAGTTTCCCTCCCGGTTGTCACATTCTGGGAGGGAATAAAGTGCATTAGCACTATACCAGCTATATTACATGTTTCCTGACATAGTCGGGAGATGGAAGCCAAACCCTGCCCAGGTCCCATCTCCTCACCTGCCCACCCAATGTGGGGAATGCAGTATTGTGGAGATGGTTTCCACTCCTTTGCACCTGTCTGTAATGTGGCTTATTGACTAAGAAGCATATGGGAGTGGCTTGTACCTCTGCGCCACTGAACAAACTGGACCCCAGTAATTGTTAGCCTTGAAATAAATGATGAGGTCCATCAGTAATTAGTGCCTTGGATACATCAGGCCATTTATTTAGGTAGCTTTTGGCATCCATTTTGCAAAACCTTGGCACAGGGAATTTAAACACACTTTTCATTGTTAGCATCTGATGCTACTTGTGTTTAAATGATTGGGCATTTAAATGAATTGGCTTCGAGAAGAACAAGATAGGGCCTTGGGTTTTTTTATATATATATATCTGTCATTTCTAATCTTTAGGATATTTTAAGAGTAACAACCCCTATGGGGAAGATTGATTATTGAGCCAACAGGGAAGGAGAAGAGAGGGAAGGTTCCTTCCCTCCTCTATGTACCCCTGCGTAGGGACAGTACTGGTGAGTCATTACTTAATAATTATATTTGGGGGTTTTTTAAATCCACTATGGCTTGGAAATGGAGACAGGCATAATAAGTTAGATCCTGATCTTCCAAATGCTACCAAGTGACCTACACTGATTTCAGTAATACCATTTAAGAAAAACACACACAGAGCAGAATATTTTGCAGACTTAAATGTCAACACATCTTAGTAACGGCCACAGGCTGCTGTAGCTGAGAAGACACCTGCTCCAGTCCGACAGATGGGATTCCTAAAGGGTCTTCACTTCCCTTGCAAAGTAGGCTGGAGTCGCCTATGTTCATCTTTTTGGCAAACAGAGAAGGAGAGTCAGCAGGATATTAGATACACTTACAAAAACACCTGAGACGAGGGAGCAGCCAAAGAACTCAGGTTTACGTTCATGTTACTCAGCAAGTTAAATCCCTTAAAACTACCTGAATGCAAACAGAAAAGGGCAGCAAATTAGCACCCTTTGCAGCTCTCACAATCACACAGGCCGGGTGGGCAATACTGACTGTCCCCTATTACAGAAAAAGTGTACACCCTGACATACACCCATCAGCTGCCAGCTCATGGTCCCAATCTTGCAAAGGGGACCACACAGATCCCTAGCTAAGAAGACTGAGATTATAACTGGGAGATGGTCCCTTAGTTAAGTAGCTAGCCAGCCATTGAGAGAAGGACAAGAGTCTGCAGGGGGTTGCTTGCTGCTCCTGATTCAAACATGTAATTGAGTTCTTCCCATTCATGTGTGCCTGTGTTTATTGAACCCAGTGATCACAACAGTGGAGTGCATTGTTATTTGGCTGAACAGTGTTCATTAAAAAAACAAAAAGAGGGATAGGCTGACAAATGGGATCCTAGGACTTCATCCTCCCAGTGGAGTGCCCAAAGCACTGGGCGCAGAATCAGATTCCTTCTCTCATGCTTTTTCAGGTCTTAAAACTCTTGCATTATTAGCTGCATGTGGTCCTGTCATCCAGCAGGGAGGGAAATGCCCATAATCCTGCAGCTGGATTCAGGATTTGTGGACAGGGTGGAGACCTTTGTCACAGTTCTACCATTTGGTGGTTTTATCAGCAGAAGAAGTAATTTAGGAGTTGTTCAATTCAGTCAGTGATTTCCTCCCCAGTCCATTTATTGATAGCAATTATGGCATGCAAACACTTGGCACTACCCCAATCACATTCCAGTTAAAAAGTTGATGGTCAGGCTGTTGTTAAGCCCATTTGTTCATCTGCAAAAATGTGCTATTGTACTTGAGGCTCAATTCTGCATCTTTTGTGAGCAATCCTTGCTCACTTGAGAAAGGGGTCAGAAGTAATGTGGTACAGTGGGTGTGCTTTAAGATAGGGTTGGGTGTTTTAACCAGTCAAATAAAGTTTGGTAAATTGGCCAGTCAATTATCAGTGAAAAATTAGAAAAAATTGCCAATAGGCCCAAATAATACACATGTAAAGCACATTTTTCCATTAAGAAATGTGTCAAAAAATAAAAAATTGTATTTGTGCCAAGAAAACTTAAAAATGTAGGTGTTTTGTAAAATTGCTATAATCTTGGGTCAAAAATATGCAATATTTGGCCATTCAGTTGACCAGCTTGCCAACCCTATTTTAGACCCCAAACCATGAGAAAGCCAAAAATCCAACGTCTGTGTTATTGTGTGATAAAAAGTGCTGAATTCCAATAAACCTGTTCTACGGTCAAAAAGAGTCTTTCCAAAAACTTGGTAGCACAGTGGATCCATGCATAAGAATGACTAAACCTTTTGCTCAACAATGGGTAAAGCAATTGTTTTCCAAAAACAACGACAACAACAATCAAAGACCTGTCCTATCCCGCCCCATGAATTTCAATCACAATACCATTTTTCAGCATCTTATTTCCCACAAAGGCCGTTTCACCTGCTCATAGATGAAATCATTCCCACAGTAACTTATTTTTGTTTATATATATATATATAT
>NW_017729008.1:34272235-34279896 GCF_001723915.1 Gavialis gangeticus
TATATATATATTTGGGTTCACACAGAATTTTTTTGGTTTGGCCTGGAAACTGGCAATGCACCACATTATATGCGTGGTTTCACAAAACAGAGTGTTTCACCACCCAAGTGAGATTGAACCAAATAGAGGCATTTTTAACATGAATTTTAACCTTAGGAAAAACTAAGTATGCCCCTCTCATTTTTGTGACCAGCTAATAGGTGATCCACATGGCTCCAAACATACATATTTCAGAGGATAATCTATTCAAGGGAATTGCTAGTTCTACATCTGTATACAAATATGCAGCTTTAGTGCATGATGTCAAATGTGGTCTAAGCAGGAAAAGTAAAAACCTAAGAACAAATGGGATATTATGATTTCCACCCTAGCAAGTACAGAAGTTTGGTGGGTTAAATAGAAAACACCACAGTTGCTTTATGCAGTGCACACACAACCTATCTTTCTAGGTTACTGAGATCATGGCCGCTTGATTTAAGAGCTGAGCAATACATTATATGAATTCTGCCTCAAATGCCACGCTTAAAGACAAAGACACAAGAAGCAGTCCTAATAAAAGCCATAAGCCCTCCCCTCCCCCAAAGAAGAAACAAAAAATCCAACAAAACTTTGCCCTTCCCTCTTTAAATGAGATATTTTGAAAACAATGATTTATGGCACAGCAGAGAATAAAGCTCTCTTCAGTTCTGTTTCTGGTTACTGTTTGAAAAGCTTTCTTTCTAAGAGTTTCTTTACTCTTTTTAATTTACTGGAAGTTGAATGTCAGTTTGAGTCAGTCACACATCAGGTGCAAAACAGGAAAGAAGTAGTTGCCGTAACACCAGGCAGCCAATCCTGTGAAATGCTGGGTGCCCTCTCACTTTCACCGAGCCATAAAAGTGGAGAGTTCTCCGTACTTTGGAGAAGATGCTCAGCATGGGACAGGATGGGGCTGTATCTCAATGCAGAGAGTTTGAATACCGATCAGTACAAAAATTAGGTATTTGACTGACTCATTTTGACAACACAGTGACAAAAAGATAGAAGGCAAGGATGCTATATTTCTAGACTTTTTTTTAAAAAAAACCCTTTCAAATGCTTTCATTTGAAAAAAAAATGATATTGTTTTCCTCATTATACCGATGGGCTTAAAATACAGTCTCATTTGCTTCTTTATTCATTTTAACACACATCGAACAAGCCTGAGATGCTTCCAGGGAGACGGTTCAATCAAAAGATAGTGTTTCTGGAATCCAGGTCTTATAAATCACTTCAGTGTTAAGCATCAAGCATTAACTGCCAGGGGTTGTAAGTGAGCCTGACCGGTAGGTGGTCCTGCTATTTCCATATTCTGAATCCCTCACTTTCTCTGTTCCTCGGATGCTACGGGCTAACCCCGCCGCGGAGGAAATCCAATTCGTATTTTAGCAGGAATAGAGCAGAAAGCAATGAAAGGGCAAGGGGAGGAGGGAGAAAGGGGGGAGCAAGTTTTAATACCGCCAGGCATCACAGCACAATGATACATGCTTATATTATGGGACGATCAGCCGTTCATTTTTGGAAAGAAAGAGATGATCTTTTGTAAGTCAGTAGCTTTAAAAAAAAAAAAAAAAGCACCCAAAAAACCATGAGCTTATGTGGTGGCACCTTTGAAGTGCCCCACGTGCAGAATGAATTTAATCCATATGCTTAGTATGGGGCTTTTCCATGATCAAGAATAAAGCATAACAAGCTAGTGCCAATAAAAATCTCCACTCCCCGCCTCCTCTTCACTTGAGATAGTATGAGCCAGCAGAACAGATATGATTTTGAGTCAGGAACTCCTGGCCTCTATTCCTGGCTCTCCCGTGACTGACTTTTGCCTTTGTGTAAATCACAAAACCTTTTTACCATAGGTGCTGACTTGGTGGGTGCTCCAGGGCTCACGCACCCACTGAAAAAAATTAGTGGGTGCTCAGCACCCATGGAGCCACACTTGCCGATGTTAAACCCCTCCCCCAAAATGTGTTTTACTGGAAGAAGTAGTGCATGCCTTCACCTGGCTCTGCAGCATCTTTAAAGATTGGGCAGTGTGGGCGCTTTTAGCTAAAGTGGATTCAATCAGCTATAAGATAAAACTGCCAAAAAAGCCCCACTAAAACACCCGATCTTTACAGATACTGCAGAGCTGGGTAGAAGTAACCCACTGCCTCTTCTGGGCATGTGCAGGGCTTGGCACGGGAACGGGCCAAGTTAAAAGTAAAGTGCCATTTTTTTTTTTTACATCTGCAAAAAACCAAAAATAAACAGTTGGCACCTATGCTCTTTACCTCTGTCTCCCCATCTGAAAATGGAAATTAAACAGCTGTCTGGCTATTGCAAAGATTCACGAGCTAATGCTCATGACCAATTTTGAAGCGGTAGCATTTTATAATGAATTATTTGTTCTTTTATCTACCCCATTGTATCCTCTCATCCCTGTATTAATACCGTACAAATAGCACAGCTCATTAGAAGGTGCAAGGATCAAGACATCAGAAATAAGAGTACACTACCATAGGGGTAGCAGAAGGGAGAGGAGGGACAGGCAGACAATTACAGAAGCAAGCAAAGGGAAAGCATCAGCATGTTAAACACAGGAGCACGGGACTAGAAGGGACCTCCCCAGCCACTGTGTTCATTCCCCAGTGTTGGGAGGCAATCATTTATTCAAAAGCTACGCACTGTGATGCACTCTGACCCATCTCCCATACCACAATTGCAAGAAAGAAAAAAACACCCTACAATGTGTCACAAGTAAAGAGCAAGTGAGCCAAGAACTTTGCCACTTCAGTGCCCTGAATAAGAAACTTGTAATCATTAAAAAAAAAATCAATAAAGTAAAAAGACTAAATAATGAAGAACTCTTCTCCTTCAAAATACCCCAAATGCAGACTAATGATGCAGACAATACAGAAATGAACAAAATAGTACCAGAAAACAAGCTACAGCAGGCCAGATCCTCAGATCATCTGTCTTATAGCTTGAGTTATCGTTTTACTTCAGTTGAAGCATTGGCCCCTTTAGCTTCACAGACTGAAGTGAACTGAGAGGTTCAAAAACCCCAAAAAACCTAATCGTTCAAAAGCTAAGGTCCCAAATCTTGGCCAGAATATGCATGTGATCTTGCTAGTTACAATTGTATATTTTAAAGCAAAGCACTGGAAAATGGTTTTCTCATTTACGATCTTGGCAGGACCTGCCACAGTTTCTTACATCAGTAGCCCGTGAGGTTGTTTAACAAATAATTTTCTGGGTGGCCTTTAGATCCTAATATCATGGCAGGAGAAACAGTATGGTTTGACCTGAATTTTATTCCACTAAAAACATTTTACTAATCTGGGATCCATTAGAAATGCCCAAGTATGAATCATTCAGGCTTGCCAAGAGAAACCCATTGAGCTGTAATGCGGACTCAATCCACCAAGGTTCAGTGAAGATGTGAAATCCTCAGTCCCAAGGAATTCCCCGTCCTCAGTAAGTTCTTCAGATTTCCCTTATTGTTTCATTTACAGGAAACAAACAAAATCTCACTGCTATTAATTCTTCTGAGGTCCATCATGGCCAAACACTCCATGCTGTTCCTATACAGCATATCCCCCAGAGTTATATTTCAAGAACACAAAAAGCAAACCCTTGTATTAGGACTTAGGCTGGCAAATTTTACCCTAAGTGACATGACAAAAGCCATACTAGAAGTCAGTGGTAAAGCCAAGAACTGAACAGTTCTGCCCGATCCTGTACCAACATCTTCTCTACCAGTGCAGTGTTTCAGTAACCACAGACAGTACTGAACCAAAAAGTGTCATCTCTCCTCGAGTTTCCTGGTGCACTGAGGTCCACTTGCATTGCAGCCTGATCAATGCAGCAACCCTGCCTCGCCATCCACCATTCAACCATCCATCCATCCCTGACACAGTTGAGGCAAAACAACGACTGATGACCCTCACCGTTTCAGTACTTCACACAGAAGACAGACGTGGGGGCTTCAAGCTGACTGGCATCTTCCCCCACTCATCCCTAGCGTACCCTAGTCTTATTCCAGAATCAGACATTTTAAGGCCAGCAGGAACTACTTAGCTAATGCAGCCCGATGTTTGGCAGAACATAAAACCATAGGACTTTCCAGAATTGCTTCCCACTTCCAATCCAGTGTCTGTGGTTGGATCCAATGCAACAGTTGGCAAATAGTTGTAATGGCTACTTATCCTCATTGTTTAAAAAAAAAGCCTTATTTGTAGTCTCAGTGTATTTAGGTTTGGCTTCCAGTCATTGGATCTTGTGATATCTGTGACAGCGAAGAGCCCTTTATTATCAAAACAAAAAGGTAGGTATCACATTCCCCCCTTCACTTTCTATTTGATCATATAAGAAGATTGGGAGTTTTTCTAATCCTTCAACTGATTTCATGGCTTCCCACTCCCATTTTCAATTTTTTGTTAAACATGGGTACTAGGACTGGAAAGGGTACAGTAGTCAAATTCCCTTACTCCTCTTGATACACACAGGTATTGCATTAGTCCATTGAACTCCACCTTACACTTACCTTATTACCCACCAAGAATCTCGATTTACTGTTTCCCAGTACAGATTTCTGCAAACTTGCTGAATGACCCATGCTGTTTTCTCCCAGATCTGTGCCTTCACACATGTCCATATTATAATGTTGGATTGCATCTAGTTTACAAGTAATTCAAACCACTCCTCATTCAATATATCATTTGCAATTTTTATCAGCAAGTGTTCTGGTCTTCTAGACCTTATGGACCCAATTGTATCTTCAAATCAGGATTATAGATGGTTAACACCTTTGTGACTAACAAAGGAAAAAACTCCTTCTGGACTAAGATACAGACATAGTGCTATTCCTAGGTCACTGGATCCAAAACCCTTCAAAAGTCCCGTTCTTTTGGGAACTGGTCCAGCTGCTATTGGTTTGGACTTTGTTGGTAGCTTGTGAAGATCCGTGGCATAATTCACATGGCTCAAATGTTCTATGGAGCATGAGACATTTTTTTCCATGAGACCTATTGGGTCATCAGCACTTGACACTTAAATACAATACACTCCTAAACAATTTCACCAGCAGTAACAAAATATAAGCCTAATTTTTTTCCTGCTAAAGTCAGTGGTAAAGTTCCTGTAGTCATCGATGGGAGAAAGATTAATTTTTTTTTCATTTTGTCTGTGACACACAATACAGACCCAAAATGGCCAGTGCTATCCCATTATTTTGAAACTAAATTCCTCTTGGTATTAAGGGCTGTTGGTTGTAGCTGTGTTGGCAGACAAGATTCTTTGGCTCGATGTGATATCTTTTATTAGACCAAGTAAATAGTTGGGAAAATTGTTCTTTGCAAGCTTCCAGGCACAAACAACCTTCTTCAGGTGACCCTCCCTATGCCTTAACAAGGGTGTTTATGTCTGAAAGCTTGCAAAAAAACTATTTTTCCAACTGTTTAGTTGGCTTAATAACAGATGTCACCTTTACCCAAATAACATTGTCTGCCTCTGTATTAACACACACAATGCAGATATTAGGGGTGTGCCAGGTGGGCCCTATTCAATTTGGATTCAGATTCAGCCCAAACCAGGGACAGTAATTCGATTCATTGATTTGGATCACTGTCCCTGATTCAATTCGGCCAAATCTGAATCTGAAGATTTCATGCCGATTCGGAGAATCAGTGATTCAGACAGACACAGCTTTAAATGTTTTTTCCTCGACATACCGTGACATAGCATGGCTTGTGAATGCTGCGATGCTGGGGTGTGGATAGAGCGTCCCACAGGAGTGTGTGTGTGTGTGTGGGGGGCCCTCCACATGCTCGGTGGCAAACCCAGAAGTGGACTGGAAGTACTTCCCGGTCCACCGGGGAGCATTCTGGGGGCCTCCCCCATGCCCTCCTGGCTTGGCATCGGCCATGGGGGGAACTCAGGTGCCCCCCCCCCAGACCCAGGAGGCACCAGTCACTGAGCTGGGAGGACACAGGGGGGTCCCCTAGCACTTTCCCCTGTGGACCTGGAAGTGGACTAGAAGTGCTTCTGGTCCACTTCCACGTCTGCTGCTGAGCACACTGGGGAGCTCCCGTGCTTCTGTGAGACACTCCATGAGCCCCAGCATCAAAGCACTCATGAGCCACCTGGTACCTAGAGGTATGTAGAAAAAACATTTAAATCTGTGTCTATGTCCAAATTGCTGAATCGCTCCGAATTGATTCGGAGGGTTCTGATTCGATTTGGAGATATTAAAGGGTCCTCTGATTTGATTTGGAGATTCGGCCACTGTATCGGGCCGAATCTCCATCAGATTGAGTCAGGGACTGAAGCTTCGCACAGCCCTAGGAGATATACAAAGAGCTGCATTGCCGCTTCCTATAGCAACTTCTTCTGTTACTGAATTCCCACTTACATACACACACGCACACACAATTTTTGTGAGATCTCATAGGATTACATTTATAGATGATATGGTTGCTGCTTTCTTTTTAAGTTTGGCTGTAGGTAAACAATACATGAGCAAAAATAGGGAAGTACTACTCAACAGACTTCTACTATTTTTTGCATGCAAAGAATCTGTGAAAATATACAGACTTTTCAAGATAGTACGTTCCACCATGTGGTCATGGTACATATTGAAAAGAATAAAAATGCAGAGAGAGATCAATTCTGTTATCATTTTAAATGCACGTATCCCCTTAAGTAAACGAACATATGTTTCTTATTCTCCCTTTTCTGGTCAGTAATGAAGTTTTAGGTAATAAAATGTGTCGCCAGTGATAAGAGGTATTATCTGAAACACATTTCTGTCAACTGAATTGTCTCCTATTACTTGCATTGAAGCTCTTACAGTCTTTTGATTTCACTGATTTTTAAGGATAACAAAAAACAGAAGATATTGAATTGGATTATGCACTACTAATTTACATTGTGTAGCCACGATGGGGAGACAGCAGAATACTTAGCCAAATACTTTGTATTATGGATAAGTTCTTTAGGGTTTAACTTATGCTTCTTTCTAGTGCTATATCTGTTGCTGAACCTTACATTTTAACTTGTAATGCTGGCTGTATTTTTTATTTAGTGTTTTGTCCCAGTGTTTAACTGTAAAGCGTGGGATGAAAGAAGGCTGGAGACCTATCTTCATATAAATTCATCTGTTTTCATTTAATGAACTCATTGAAGTAAAACTCAATTCAAGGCTCAAATATCAATGGAATAAAGATACTTACGGTTTAAAGCTATTACTAACTACAACAAAACATTATCTCCATTTCCAATTCACATTGTGTTGAATAAATATCTTTGCAATGGTATAGCTCAAGTAAGATATTTACTATCAGCCAAATGACTCCTGATCACTTATAGTGAAAAGCCATGATCCGCATCCAGTGGTTATGGGTAGGGTGACTATATTATTTTTAAGGAAGTCAGGGACTTTGCCCCACTCCCTCTAGGTCCCACACCTGTTCTAGCTACATTGGGGCAGGGTGGTAGGGGAGGCAGCTGGGCCTAGGCAGAGCCTGGAGCCCAGGGCCTGGAGCTGCCCCCCACCAAACACAGGTGCCCACCAGCAGCTGGGGCTGTGGGAGGCAGGGAGGGACTCCCACTCCCCTCAGGGCAGGGTTCTGAGTTGCCCCACTCCCACCCACTAGGGAGCCCTA
>NW_017729008.1:34284896-34287692 GCF_001723915.1 Gavialis gangeticus
TGGCCTCCTCCCCCTACCCTCGCCTGCTCTCCACGTGGTGGCAGCTGCTTTCTGGTCCTGACTCCATTGGACTGCAGGTGGGTGAACTTGCAGACGAGCAAGCAGCCCACCCTCACAGCAGTGCTCTCCCCCCACCCTGACCTGCTCCCACAGATCCCACCTGCCCCCCAATCACACTTGCAAATCCCATCTACCTCCCTGATCCCCCCCACAGATACTGCCTTCACCTCTAATCCCCTGATCACTCCCCTGGATCCTGCCTGCCTGCCATCCCTCCTGTGGATCCTGCCTGCCCTCCTGATCCCCTTGCAGAAGCTGTCTGACCCCCCCCCCATCCCCTCAATCACTCCTGTGGATCCCACTTGCCCCCTCTTCCCTCTGCAGATCTCCAATCACCCCAAGCCTGCTTGTCCCCGCCATAACCCCACTGCCAGCTTCTCCATCCCAATTTACCTTAGATCAAGTGGCCATTTTTAATGTGATCTGATCTTGCACTAACCCCCCGCCCCCAAACATCTGCACTTAGCTTTGATATCCGAACATGAGTTATGCACCTGTTCCCATTCATACACACCAAACCCAGAAAGTGATGAAGCCGTTTTAAAACTGTTCCCCCACAGTGATTCTCAAGCTTGCTGTTATGAGTGGCTGGGTCAGCTGGATCCCAGACCTGTTTGGCTTTGTCTTCAGTTTGCTGTATACTAAATTATTAAGTTTAATTAAATTACATAGGCTGGCTGCAGACATTAACCCCTCCCAGCCCTGCCCCCCCAAATACCACACTTTACAGGAAGCAGCAGCACATTACTTTGACCTAGCTCCACCGTGTCTGTATAGATTGGGCAGTTCAGCAAGACTTTTTGGCACTTTTATCTAATAACTGAGTCAATCAACTATTTGATAAAAGCACCAAAAGAGCCCCACTAAAGCGCCCTATATATACAGACATTAGGCAAGCCAGGTCCAGCTAGGCAAGCCTCTTCTGGCATGCGCTGGACTTGGCACAGGAGTGCACTGAGTTTAAAGTAAAGCGCCAGGTTTTTTTGTTGTTTCTTTTTAAATGAATGCAAGCAGTCATAGTGACTATAACCAAAGAGCCTTCAATCATTGTTGGCAAGCTGATTAGATTAGCTGGCAGAGGGGACGAGTTCAGGGGTTACATGTTCAAAGTGTGATAGAACAGTTACAGATCTTCATATTTTTGCTATTCATTGAATATAGAAACCAATCAGATTCTAATGATTCAATAAGCAAACCAATAACAAATTACTACACAAGTAACCAGGCAGATGTACCCTATTTTACTGCTTTGGCATGTAGAACAATTAGTTATTTCTTTATTAGAAAACTTTTTTATTGAAACTTTTTATTTTCCAGGAAGACGTGATACTTGACTTATCATGTTCCAGGTGTGATTAACAAAGGCCTTGAAACTTTCCACTTATATTTTCGGCAGTTCAACCAAACCTGGGAGCAATTTAGTTTGGTATTTATTACCTTCCAAGAAGGGAGAGAGAAGGGGGAGAACTTGGTTAAAAGCTAAAAGTTTTTTAAACTAAGGAAAAGGGGAGTGTAAAGGGAGGACTGCTAGAAGCTGAGGGCTTCTTGAGCCAAGGGTTTTCTGCATATACAAATACAATGTATAGGTAGAAATTATACATGAATATAATGCATAAGGATTATGAGGCAACTGTAAGCTATAAAATGTAAAAGAGGTTATAAATACATATATAAAGAATTAAGAATACACACACATATGTATACTTAATTCTTTATATATGTATTTATAACCTCTTTAATATTTCATAGCATATATATATATTATAGCATATATATATATATTTAAGCTGTGAAATGTTAAATCATTTTATTTATTTGCTGGGGGGCAGTTTGGATGGCTTTTTGCATGTGGCTATTTTTGGTGTTGCATGTAACAACACATTTTATTAAAACATCAATTTTTATGCCTCACTCTGTAGTTCAGGGTACAGAGCCAAACGCACGCTTCAAAAGTGACCCCCAAAGGATAACCCCAGAATAATTTTATTGTCAGATGTCTGGATTTAGCATCTGCTTGGGTGCATCCCACAGTGGACGTGCTGGGGCAGTGGTGCAGATACGTCCTCATTCGTTAGCAGATAACACAAAATGCAATGCAAACTCTGCCTTGCTGCAGGGTAGTGAAGAGGCTGGAAGGTCATAGCTCCTCTTCTACCCTAGTTCTGCCTGATACAGTCAAGAATGGAGAGGGCTGGCAATGAGAGAGAGGTCAGGAGGTGGGAGGGGAATGAAAAACTTAGACCTACTGTGATCACCCTGTGTGACAGGTAATACTGTGACCCAAGGATTGCAACAGAAGCTGTGGGTAGATATTCTGTCTTTGTGGCAGCAGAGAGGTGTGATTTGATTCTCTCCAGCACTGATAAAAATTCCCTGGAGCAAAATACTTATTACACGGGGTCAGAATTGCACTCTTACTGCACGGAAACATTAACAACGAGGTTTAGAAGGTAAGTGGCAGCTGGGTGATCCTGTTATCTCATGACAATATTACTTCCACTAGGCGGGTAGTAAAGCACTGGAGTAGGCTACCCAGCGAGGTGGTGGACTCTCCATCCTTAGAAGTTTTTAGGACCCAGCTAGACAAAGCTTTGGATGGGATGATCTAGTTGGGGATGGTCCTACTTTGAGCAGGGGGTTGAACTAGATGTGACCTCCTGAAGTCTCTTCCAACCCTAATTTTCTATGAGTCTATGATAGAGTGATTGGCGGTGGTGTTTTCTATGTGGGCACTAT
>NW_017729008.1:34292692-34315826 GCF_001723915.1 Gavialis gangeticus
TCTATGATAGAGTGATTGGCGGTGGTGTTTTCTATGTGGGCACTATCAGAGATTCTACCAGCCTTTGTCCTTTTAAACACTGGAAAAATAATGAAAAGGGTTAAATTCCTATTTACAATTCTATCTCTCATGATAGACATACACCAAGCATGTAAAAGACAAAGTGGAGAAAGGTGATGAATTAGCCTTTGAAAAGTGATTAGTGACTTGGACTGTCTCAGTGTTTGGCAGCCACAGGGCAAGTTGTTTCATCTTCACTATCTCAGTTGAAGTAATAAGAAGTCCTTTATGTCCCCTTCACTGCCTCTCTCCTCATAGCCCTCAGAAATATCAAGTGAAAGTGTCTTCTTTTGACAAGGGGTGATGCGTTGGTCCTCTTGATCATATGGGCTATCATAGTTATGGAACGGGGAGCGTGCTGAGCATTGTGTGAAATCTGAGATGTCTTCAGGCATACCTGTAAGGTAGTTCATTTGTTCACCTAAAAAATAGAGGCTCATTGAAAAATCATTAGCAAATCTGAGAAAACGTAGACTGATCCTTGACGTTAGAATTTAAAGCCTAATTCTTAATTAGCATGGAATTATCCAGTTGTCCAGATCCAGTTACATAAGCTGAGAATCTGAACCTTTATCTGAGTGTAGGCCAACTCCTCAAAGGCAATTGTTCATACTTGACAACCATTTTTTAAAATAACATTCGAGTTATCAACATATATTTCCCCAATAAATCATTACCTGAAGTGTAGCTTCATCCAGTTTCAAAAATTGCTTAAGGCAGCATCAAAGAATAAAGTGGAAAGCAAAAAAAAAATTTTTTTTTTTTTGCAGCCAACCAAGTTATATAACAGATGTCATTCACTTCATTTAAGTTTAAGGAGCTACACCAACTGGGCTGAGAAAGAGAGTCAAAGCATTCACAGAAGTCATATCTGTTTCCCCCTCTTCTTCCTCACTTCTAGCTTCATGTTTTTTTCTGATATCCTGAAGCAATTTGGCTGCTGAGGCACAGTCCCAAAAGATAAAAAGTCTTACTGTCATGGTTGATTCCTTTTAGCTGGAAATAACATGCTTGATTCCTTTCCAATGCAAAACCTTCTTTTTTAGGGGCAGCAGGAGCTCTTGGGTAGCTGGATGTCTCAGGGAATGGTCATGGATGAAGGATCCAGGTCAGTAGGGATTGAAAACTGTTACCTTCTGATGGCATTTGGTGGCCTATGTGAAATAGTTTGGTGATCCAACCAAGACCCAATGCCTCTGAGAAAGGCTGGTGAGAGGAAGAGAAGGAGTCAAAGAAAAGTCTTTTTACAATACTGAATGACAAGAGGGCTATGGAAGCCGTACAAAGAATTAGGTCCTCTAGAGCAGGGCAGTCACAAAATGATTGGCTAAGCAGAAAAGATATAAAATGAAGAATAGCCAAAATAGGATTTGGATTATTTAATCATGCAAGATGGAATTCTCTTCAGCTGTTCTATTAGGTTGTATTTCAGTTAATAGAGATGGTCAAAATGCAGAATGTATGTTTAATTAAACCTTAAGGAAGGTCAAGACACCAATGGTAACACAGAGACAAGGGACAATAAGAGATATATTGTCTCTCATACAACATGCCCTTTCCCCCCTCAAAATCAGTCCTCTCAACATTGCGGTGTGTGTTTTAAGCATGGAATCTCTTTTCTTTGCTGTAAAGAAGCAAGCCTGGATACACCATATGGCATGCAGTTATGAAGATAGCAGTCAAAATTTCTGCATTAACCTTCTCACAGCCATAACTGTTGGCTGAGTACTAGGGCTACGTGAAGCTTTGGTCCCTAATTTGATTCGGTGGAGATTTGGCCCAATTCAGTGGCTGAATCTCCAAATCTGTATTGAATCAGAGGACCCTTTAATCTTTCTGAATCGAATCAGAAGTCTCCAAATCGATTCAGAGATTCGGAAAGATTCGGCGACTTGGACATAGAGGCAGCTTTAAATGTTTTTTCTACATACCTTTAGGTAGCAGGCGACTTGTGAATGCTGTGATGCTGGGGTGCCTGGAGCATCCAACATAAATGTGGGGGGCTCCCCAATGTACTTGGCAGCAGACCCAGAACTGGATCAGAAGCACTTCCTGTCCACTTCTGGGGCTGCCGGGGAGTGCACCAGGGCCCCCCCCGTGCCCCCTTGGCTCGGTGACTGGTGCTTCCTGGGTCTGGGGGCACCTGGGTTACCCCCATGGCCAATCGCTGAGCCAAGGGAGCATGGGGGGCAGCCCTGTATGCTCCCCAGCAGACCCAGAAGTGGACCAGAAATATTTCCAGTTGACTTCCGGATTCACCGTCAAGCATGTGTCGTCCACCCCAGTATTGCAGCATTCATGAGCTGCACCTAGTACCTCATGGTATGTAGAAAAAACATTTATAGCTGTGTCTGTGTCTGAATCACTGATTATCTGAAACAGCATCAAATCTTCAGATTCGGATTCAGTCGAATCAAATCGGGGACAACGATCCAAATCAATGAACTGAATCACTGTCCCCAATTCAGGCCGAAGCTATATCAAATAGGGCCCGCTTTGCACACCCCTACTGAGTGTTGTCTTTTGTGCCTGAAACAACAAGAAAACTTCTGATAGTATCCTAATGGGACTTGTGATGTGGAAACAATACTTTATTTATAGGGACTTATACAAAGAATGGCTTACAGTAATGATCCAACAGTCTTTCTAAGTTTTTTGCAAAGATCTGGGGTCTAACCTTGTGTGACAGAGTAAGTCCTTTTAGAAACATAGATTGCCCAGGAAGTGCAATATCACAGGAGACAGCCTGGGTGAAACAGTGGCACCAGCAAGTTTCACAGTTGGCCATAACTCTGGAAGAGTCTTCTTTTCTACCTTCTACCTTCTGGAAACAGGGTATGTATTTTATTTGGGAACATTAGTATTCAAGAAGATGTGCTATAAGAAAATGGCAATGCAACCTTCTTCTGGTAATGGAAAGACCCATAGTTCCTTACTGTGGTGAGCTAAGCTAACCACTACTCCAACAGCTTAACAATAACTGAAAGGTCAAAGGGGAAGTAGATAGTAAATCATAAAATATGATTGACAGGGAATACAAAAAGGAGAGGTGATGAGTATCTTTTATGGAGCACAGCTGGATTACAATACCAGTGTATAGCTGACAACGGTAAAACTATTCTGGTTTAGCTGAAACCCTCTTTGTGCACCTCTTTCAGAACTTGGCCCCAAGGAGTGCATCCCGATGACCATGCACGTGCAAGGGAGTATATTTCCCATGGGACAAATAGTAGTGGCACATATTTGTGCCACTGCTATTTGTCCCCGGGCACACCTCTGCACATGTGCTCCAGTGCACTGCAAAGTAAGCCAGGTGAGGTAGAGGAGGCTGGGGCCAGCACCTGTGCCAGGCCAGCAGCCTTATCTGGAGTTCTTGGTGCCTTCTGGGACAGCAGCAGTGCCAAGCTAGCCATTCAGAGCCTGGCTGCCAGCGAGAGCATGGCTCTGAGCAGCCAGGCTCCCTTGTTGGTAGCACACACTGCTGTTGCCTGTGCTGCAGCACTTTTTTTCAGTGGCAGCTTTTTTTTGACATAGGGATATCTCCCAGTGTGAAAAAAGCCATCACACTGCAAATTAGCAGTGACAAATGGGTGCGTGGGTGCCATGTGTGGTTTGTGGTGCCTCATATTGCTCTGAGAAGCTGCAAACCACACATGCACGCTCATCAGGACACGCCCAAGTAGTCATCAAGGAAGACTTTTCTCTGTGAAAAATAGTCTTAAACCCTGTTGAATATCAAGAAGTTGCACAGTAGAGTTGCATGAAGCCAAGCTAAGTTCTGTCAAAAATGCCTTCACAATTTTTTCATTAACTTGGGTTCACAAGGGCCTGAGTTTGAAATGACACCAGTTTTCCCATGGGTTTAATCTCTGCGCAGGGTAAAATTCGATGGTTCCCATCTCTACCATAGGTTCATTGGAACTCACTTTTGATTCCACAATGCAAGCCAGACTGCAGAGAAAAGAAAACTGGGGCACAACATTCATGGGATCCAAAGCATAAATCTGATAGTAAAACAGATAGAAATTGATGGGGAAATTCCACTAATATACAGTCCTTTATTAAATAAACAGAGACTAGATTTCAGCTCTCATGCACCAAGAGAATTTTCTCCATGAGGACAGAGAACATCTACAATCTTCCTAATAATGAAATATAATTATGTGAACCAGAAAATATAATGATGAGTCATGTCCTAGTACCCGAGGGAAATATAGAAGGTGACAACATATTAGAATGCTAGTTTCTAGTGGTAGACGACCAGAGAACTGGGAGAAAATACCCTTATTATCACTTTTTTAGTTGAAATAACATGGAGTCTTCTCTGCCTGTGTCTGTCTGTCTGTCTGTCTCTCTCTCTCTCACACACACACATATACACACACATAAAAAGCACGTGAAAATGACTTCTGTGAAGGTTAGCCCGTCTTTTTAATCATATGGGACCATGTCAACAAGACAGTGACAGAGGAGTAACAGATTGAAATTCTTCTTGCACCTGAAATAAATTGAGCAGAGATGCTTGAGCTACTTTTAAATACTTTGGTAGCTGGTTTGCTCAATTTCACTCCAGGTTCATAAATTTTAGTGTATTTTCCGTACTCTTAATGACAAACTTTGGTCTTTTTGTGCATTTGTGAATTATGCAGGCTTTTTTTTTTGTCATTTTAATAAGACATGATTTCTTCAGATTTAATCTTTTAATAATGTCTATGGCCAATATTTGGAATAGTAATTTTGAACACTTTATTTGCATTGTATTTGTAAAAGTTAAACCTTTTCATATTGTTATCTTTAGACACATAAATCACATATTATTGTTTTTGTTTTATCGATTGGATGAGCATAAAGAATCAGCTCCGCCAACAATGTGCATATGTACGCCAACTTGCATAAACACTTCATAGCATACAGTTCACTTTCAAAATTTGGGCTTTTTCTCTTAGTTTTGATTGAACCTATAGATCACATTGCATTGTTTCTGTTTTTAGATGGCATGACCATAAGGATCAGTTATAAAATGTGCAAGTTTATAGCTGCAAGTTTAAAAATCACTTTCCAATAATTATTTTATACTTGCTTAAGTTCAGAATTTGTCACAACATTTCTTATGATCATTCCATCCATTAGATTATTCCTAGAACTTTAATATTAAAACAATGAAAACAAGGTATAGTAAAATAAGGGGAAAAAAGGAAAATATCAAAGTTGTATTTAAGCAAAAATCCACAGAATAGTTTTGGTTTGGTGTAGAAGCTAGGGCTGACTGTTTTAAAAGTAGTTCAAAGTTGTGACCTCCTTTAAATTTTGCTTTTGTTTTACATTTTCTTGTTTTGAAGGAATGCTGTAGCCAGACCTGAAGGGTCCAGATTCTGAGGTGTTATCTACTGACATAACTCCAGTGAAGCAAATGGATAGAAGTGGATTTACACCTTGTAAGAATATAGTCACTGGAATATACCATATTCACCTGAATCCAAGATTACTTTGAATTTAAGACTACCCCCAAATAGAGGGTATTCCTGGAAAATGATAATTTAATTATAATTTCCTACCTATAGAATCTAAGTAGTGATCCCACCCACTGCTGAATCACGGAAAACAGTGGTGGGGGGCCAAGTGGGCAGACCCTTTCTTCTTGCCCCCTGTGCCTACTTCATGGGGCCTACACCTTCCCCTGCCCCTCAGCCACCTGAACCCCCTAGCTATTTGCCCTTCCTGCTACCTGCTCACTTTGAATGGTGGCTCTGGCTCTGGGGCATTCAGAGATGGTGGCCCCAGGCCAGCCTGCCCTGGTCAGGCAGAAGTAGCAGCAGAAGCTCTGGGCTGGTCAGACCAGGTCAGGGTTGAAGCTTGATCCTGAGCTGAAGGTAAACATCAAGGGGCACCTATACACGTGCCTGATGCCAGCTCCAATGTGTTTTAATTAGGGCATGTCAGAGCAGACTTGATTAATCTTATAATCAAGAGGATCACTGAGGCTGCTGGAGGATTTTAATTATAACACTTGAGCAGAATTGATTAATCATGTCTGCTGGAGTGTTCTAATTAAAATCCTCCAACAGCCTCGGTGTCACATGTATTCAGCACGCCCAATTTTCAAAATAGCAGTGAGGGTACTTTAAAACAGTGAGTCTCAATTTTTTTTGTACTGGGACCCATTTGTAAACATCAATGGCCAGTCTCAACTCAGTGCCCCTCACACCTGACCTGCTGGCCCCAGGCTCCAGCCCCCCACCAGTGTGTGGGGCAGGGAGGCCCCAAGAAGGCCCTTACAGGCTGGACCTCTGCCCAGCCTACAAGGGAAAACCACAGTTTACCACCTTTAAAGGAGAATTCATTTTTAATGTTCAATGATCCATTTTTAAAGTTTGTTTGAAACCCTTTCATATATTCTTGAGCCCCACTTTTAGGACACCACCCACAGGTTGAGAAACACTGCTTTAAACTAAAGTTCATCAAATGAAGTTTACTTAAAGTGCCCCCCCCCCACCATTTTGAAGCATGGGATGCTGAATATAGAAGATGCTGCAGGGGTTTTAATTAGAGCAGCTGCCAAGAATCACTCTAATTAAAACACCCCCCCATCCCAGAGCATGTGACACCCCTTGGAGACTAGCTATGTACTCCCCCAAACCACATATTCTGGGCCTCCCCCCACCAAAGCAGTCTTCCCCATGTGTCCACCCCACGGGTTTCCCCAACGCTCCTGCCCTTTCAATATGTAGTGTCACTTGCATTTCCCCTGAACAACACACCACAGGTCTCCCCTGGCCTCTCTCCCTGCCCCCTGTGTGCCCCCAATGGGTCTACCCTGCACTTTCCCCCCATTGCATTCTGCCTCCAATGCAGCATGGGTCACCCCAACCCAGGGCAGGTGGTGGTTCAGCTCTGACTTGCTGCAGCCAGTATTCAAATCAAAGATGAGGCTTTCCCCCCCCCCATGTTACATGGAAAGACCTCCTCATCTTGGATTCAAGTAAGTATGGTATATTCATTTGTATTATTTGCTATTACTTTCCCCTTTAGTATCCACCCCCACCTCCCCACCCGTAGTATCTGAGTGTTTTTCCACTATCTTGGGGAAAGAGAGGAGGACAATCACACCATTTTCAGTTATTAACAGTTTTAAGAGACAAGGCTTTTTTTGTGATATTTTTCATTGGACCAACTATACAGCTGGAGAGCTGTTGGCCAAGCTTCTGTGCATTAAGTGCCCTTTCTGAGTTGACCTCCAGACTCAAAGCAAAGCACTGAAGCACATGCTTGACTTTAAACACATTCAAGGTCTAATACATAACGAAAACACTTGTGAAGCCTTTAGATACTACACTAACAGGGGCTCCTGTGTGCTTCAAATGAGTAGGTATAACATACAGGTATTTGGATTGTCATAGCAAAATAAATTAAGAGTTAAGTAAAATAGGTATTAAGAATTCTTAAAGTTAAGCAGGTGCTTAAAGTGTCTACTAAATCGCGGCCTCAATAGCTTTTCTTTGGTGCCTTCCCCTCCCTTTTTTGTGAATATTTTTAGAAAATGCCAAAGCAATTAATTCACACTGGGTGCATCAATACCTGTATTTAATTCAATGCGATAAACTTGAGAGCAGTCAGTCCCGGGCTCTGGGTGGCAGCGTTGGGCAGTGAAGGGGCTTGTTAGGGCATGAGGGTGCTAAAGTGCAGAGCTGGGTGGCTAAGTGTCAGGCAGCCCCCATACTTTAGCAACCTCATGCCCTAGCCAGTCCCTGTTACTGTCTACATTTGCATTTTGGCACAGCTACTTACTCCACCATAAGATAGTACTTTCCCCCATAGGCAGAGTTAATTATTTTACTATGCCCTAATACTTGTGCATGAGTAGACAGTGATGCTTTGCTGTGGAGCTATTGAGTCTACTCCGCAGTAAAGCGCATATGTAGATGCACCCACTATGGGTTAATTATATGTTTGCTTTAAAAAGTACAGTAGTTAATATTTTCTTGTTATAAGTGATTACTGTGTATAACTAACTGTTCAACATTTTTGAGTGTTATGAGAAAAGCAAGGGCAGGGAGAAATCATCTCCCCTTCCTTTACCAAATTTTCACTTGAACTGCACCCTAGTCTTGCACGAAAGAAAGAATCCTTTTCCAAAGGCAGAGAGCAATCACACTCAAAGAAGGAGTGTTCTAAAGAGCATATACACTACTGTTGTACTCTTCTGGATGAGCTTCCTCAGCAAATGTCTCTGCCCAATAGCAGAACAGCAAAGAATAAGACAAGATCATCAAGGTTATGAGCATGGGATCATAACAGTGGAAGGGGCTTCCTGGGATTTTGAACCCCCCTGAAGTGCACTGGCTATTTATTTATTTTTTAAAGACAGCATTGTATATGTAGCTCCCTCATGTTAATGATTTTGAAATGATGAGAATTTAACAGGTCATTCTATGTGTTTGAAATGGAAAACCAAATGCATTGGCTTGGGGTAGGGAAGGAGGAATTTTGCCACATTTCTTTTCTTTCTCTCTTTCTTTTTTTTTTTTTAATAAATATGTATATCAGAAGAGTCTTTGATTTTTTTCCCCCCTTCTCTGTATCTTCTGGGAAAAAATGACAGACATCGTTTGAAAAAATCTGAGGTACTGTGGAACGATCCTTAATGTGCCACAAGGTAAGCCAGTCCTTTTAACAAGGGTCATAGTTGTGATATGCCTGATCAAAAGACTATCCAGAAGGATTCGCTTTGGGTAGTTTTCTTCCCTCTGAGCCTACACCATTGGGACAATATGAAAATGACACCTCCAGTAAGACCCCTGGTTTTCTTCTTTGTGTGTGATAGAAGCTCTGGTTGTTGCCAGTATTAGTAACTTGTGTCCACTTGTCAAATTAACATCAGAAGAAATTTCTAACTGGCTAAAGACAGCTTTTCCTTCTGAAACCAAACACTAGCTTGGGCACGCATGAACTAGTCATACATGTTTCTTGACTTGCAGTTCCTAAGGCTTTGAGTGGTTGTTCTGGGGAGGATATAAAATTTACTGCTACTTATCAACTTGGTTTCAGAGCTTTCCCTTATAGCAGAGCCCCTCTGACACATCTGCAAACCTCCACAATAGATGCGAACCAACCAGAAACAGATTTTGAGGCTCAAACAGAATTTCATCTTGTAATCTCCCGTACTGTGAGGTTAGAGAATAATATGCTCCATGGGACTAAAGTAAATGGAATTGCATCTTGCTGTAAAGATAAACAGGAACGTGAATAATGTGGATTTTGTTTGATAATGTGGGCAGCACTGTTATGTGCCAAGGCTAGCATAAAACATGTATTGCTGAACAGGATGGAAATGTTCAAATGAAATCTGTGAACAAATTGAGGCAAATGTGTTCCTTAAGTCAACAGAGCTAAGCAAGGAGTAATATCTTCCTCTGTGGAAGAAGAAATTCAAATGTGCTTTCTTCTCAAAATAGCTGCCCCTTTTTTCCATATTGTGACTTCCCCCAGAATTCCCCTTCCTCAGTTAAGCTAAGATGTCAAACTCATCCATATAGCATAATGGTTGGTTAAGAACCCTTAAGTTGCAACGACAGGGACTATCAACTTGTTTGGAGCTCCATTCTCACTCTTTTACTCATCTACTGTAAGTACACAGGCGACTCTGAGAGCTTGGGCCTGCTTCAGTTTGCTCAAATTTGGAAAATAAATTGGGGATGAAGGAATAACAAGCAGGGATCCTGGTTTTCTCTGATTTAAAAAAAATCCCCAAGTTTCGGCTTAAAAAAAGTAACCCCAAATCCATATTTTTCCATGATCAAAATGAAACACCACTATATATAGTTACTTTTTTAATGGGGTTACTTTTTTTAAGCCAAAAATTGGGATTTTTTTTTTTAATCAGAGAAAACCAGGATCCCTCATAATGAGGAACTATCGTCCCATCTCACTGGTTTAATAAACCAGGAGTGGTCAACTGGGGGGTACACGTACCCCCAGGGATACTTGAGAAGGCCCTAAGTCAGAGGCGGGCAATTATTTGGGCAAAGGGCCGCTTACTGAGTTTTGGCAAGCCATTGAGGGCTGCATGACAGGCAGCCCAGGGCAGATAAATATTAATTTTAATAATATTAAAATTCCTTCCCCCCCAACCTCCACATTCGGCCGCCGGGGGTACACTGATATAAATAGGTCGAAAACCCCTGTAATAAACTAATCCTTGACAACTGCTTCACAATCATTAGTTTAGGGCTCTTGGCTATAGTTAAATCCACAATCATTAGTTAAAAGATATGCACACTTTCTATTCAACCCTTTCCTTTCAAAAACAGGTTTGTCTTTTTGAAGTAAAGTTCACAGTCAACAATGAAGAGAATAGCTATACATTAGCATGAAGTGTCATATGTCTGAACAACATGTACGCATACAGTAAAGTTAAATAAAATTATTTATTAGCTCTACAATAGTAGACCTGAGGCAATGCTTTTAGGCCAAAGCGTTTTTCCCCAACAAAAAAGCCTTTAGAAAAATCAATACTTTTTTGGTGGGGGGGAACATTTGTTTTTCAGACAAAATGCAGAATTCAGTTTCCGTTGCTCTTTCCCTGCCTCTTCCTTCCTCTTCTCCCTTTTCAATAGTAAGCTGGAACAGTGAACAGAAGGAGAGAAGGGAAAGTGGAACAAAAGATGAGACTTAGATTGCCCCAAATCACTTAATTTTGCATTTTTAAAAATAAAAGCAAAAGTCACTCCTTCCTTTTTCATGGAAATCTTCTTGGAAGCTTCTATTTTCCAGAATGATATAGACCTATTTACACAACAATCAAGTGATGACACCGTCCTCTTGTAAAAAGCACTGACAGTTTAATTAAGCCCCTCACTCGGATAGATGAGGAAAGATGGATGGTTTCCAAACTTTCGTTCTGACAAGTTGTGCATTAGTAACAGCCAGTGATAATGATTTTTTGGTCATCAACACTTGGGATACTTTTCCTTACATGTTCACACAACCCAAAAAACCACACCAAGCCCATACCTGGCTCCTCTGTCGCAGCCAGCACTGGCATGGCTAGTAGAAACACTGAATAAAAGGAAAAGCAAAACAAAATACCAGAAAGAAAAAAAAACTCATCTCTTTTTGTGTCCCCATTGCTGCTGACTAAAGTTGGATTTCAAAGTACTTTTCAAGCTGTTTGGATACACATCAACTTGTAAAGGGTAAAAGAAGAAAAGAAGAGAAGGAAAGAAACTCAACAGCTTTTCAGCCCTGAGCACCAAAGAGTTTTTTTCTTTTTTCTGCGTCTCTTTACAAGTCGGCCTTCGCTTTTTTTGTACAGTTTTATTTACGTGGCAAAATATTAACTCAGCGGTAAGCTAAGAGCTACATAGAGCTCTGAGAGGGCACATCTGACTTTTCTGCTGAAACACAATATTCTTGATGAAACAATAGGCACCACAGTCAAAATGAGAATAATGATTCTTAAGAGACTGTCTGTCTCAGGAGTCTGGGATGTATTGGTGGAGCCTTTCAGCTTTTAAGCTGTCATTACCCATGGGCTACAGGCTAGTAATGACCTGAAATGTGTATTTCAGCTTGGTTACCTAGTGCTGAAAAGCATCTCTCCGGTGGCATCCGCCAACTTGCAGCATCAGTAATAGTATGGAGAAACTATGTAGGAGCAGCTGGTCCTCATGCTGAGAGGAGGCCAGGTTCTTGCCCTAATCCCTATACTGTAGGAAAAGCCTGGGTACCTGCTAGCTGTGATTTGTAAGTACGTGGAACAGCCCCGAAGGCTCTGTGGGCAGTTTTGGAAACGTCATTGTGGGTTCCAGTCCCTGCTCAGACCATCCACCTCTCTTATTCATTTAAGTGATTAAGTCCTTGTCACTGCCTCTAACTTGATCCCTTGACTGGTGCTCTGCTACTTCTGTGCACACCAGTTTCATAGAATCATAGAAAATTAGGCCTGGAAGGGACCTCAGCAAATCATCTAGTCCAACCCCTTACTCTAGCCCCAGCTAGATCATCTCAACTAAAGCTTTGCCTAGCTGGGTTTTGAAATCCTCCAGGGATGGAGCTTCCACCACCTCTCTGGGTAACCTGTTCCAATGTTTTGCTACCCTCCTAGTGAGAAAATTCTTTCTAATGTCCAACCTAAACTTCCCTTCCTGCAGCTTGAGACTATTGCTCCTTGTTCTGCCATCTGCCCCCACTGAGAACAGTCCAGCCCCATCCTTTTTCGAACCCTCCTTGAGGTAGGTGAAGGCTGCTACTAAGTCTCTTTTCAGTATCCACTTCTCTAGACTAAATAAGCCCAGTTCCCCCAGTTCCCTCATAAGTCATGTCCCCCACCCTCCTCACCATTTTTGTTTCTCTCATCTGGACCCTCTTCAATTTGTCCACATCCTTTTTGTAGTGGGGGGCCAAAACTAGACACAGGACTCCAGATGTGGCCTCACCAGTGCTGAATAAAGGGGAATAATCACTTCCCTTCACTGACTGGTGACACTCCTACTGCTGGCAATACAGCCCATTATGTTGTTAGTCTTCTTGGCAACTAGGACACTCTGTTGGCTCATATTCAGCTTATGATCTACTGTAACCCCCAGGTCCTTTTCTGCAGAGCGGTTACCCAGCCAGTCAGCCCCAGCCTGCACTCCTTCATAGGATTGTTCCATCCTAAATGCAGGACTTTGCTTGTCCTTGTTGAATCTCATTAGATTCCTGTTGGCCCAATCCTCCAATTTGTCCAGGTCAGTCTGAATTCTAGCCCTACCCTCCAGTGTATCTACGACTCCCCCCAGCTTGGTGTCATCTGCAGACTTGCTTAGGGTGCACTCTATCCCACCTTCCTGGTCATTGATGAAGACATTGAACAGAACCAGCCCCAGGACTGACCCCGGGGTACTCCACTTGATACTGGCTGCCAGCTAAACATTGAGCCATTTATTACTGCTCTCTGATCCCAGTGCTACAGCCATTTTTCTATCCACCTTACAGTCCATTCATCCTAGCCCATACTTCCTTAGCTTCCCTGCAAGAGTGCTGTGGCAGATCATATCAAAAGCCTTGCTAAAGTCAAGGTACACCACATTCATGGGTCTCCCCACATCCACAGAGCCAGTCACCTCATAGAAGGCAATCAGATTGGTTTGGCACAACTTGCCCTTGCTGAATCCATGCTGACTGTTCCTAATCATCTTTTTCTCCTCCAAGTCCTTACAAGTGTATTCCTTGAGGATCTGCTCCATGATTTTTCCAAGGACTGGGGTGAGGCTGACTGGTCTGCAGGTCCCTGGATCCTCCTTTTTCCCTTTCTTAAATATGGACACTATGTTTACCCTTTTCCAATCATCCAGGACCTTTCCTGATTGCCATGAGTTTTCAAAGGTGATGGCAAATAGCTCTGCAATCATATCAGCCAACTCCCTTATCGGGTGCATCCCATCTGGCCCCATGGACTCGTACACATCCAGCTAGTCCCTAACTTATTCTTTCACCACCGAGGGCTGCTCATCTCCTCCCCAGACTGTGCTGCCTGGTGCAGTAGTCTGGGAGCTGACCTTACCTGTGAAGACAGAGACAAAAAAGGCATTGAGCACTCCAGGCTTTTCAGCATCTTCTGCCACAAGGTTGCCTCCCCCTTCAGTAAGGAACCCGCACTTTCCTGGATCCTCCTCTTGCTACCAAGATACGTGTAAAAACCCTTCTTGTTCCCTTTCACATCCTTTGCTAGCTGTAACTCCAACTGCACTTTGGCCTTCCTGACTTTATCCCTGCATGCCTGAGCAAAGCTCTTATATTCTTCCTTAGTTATTTCTTCAAGTTTCCACTTATAAACTGCCTTTTTGTGATTTCCTTACCTATGATAATAAACCGCCATCTGTTTTCAGGAATGTTACATGACTTAGCATAATTTGAGCCATGAAAAAGCAATGTCAGGATACATGGTCACATGGGAAACCTCTTTCATTAAGCCTAGAGGTGCAGAGAATTCCCTTGCACCAATGGCAGTGAGATTGTGCAAAAGGTGGAGATGAGGCTGATGCTTATCCTATGAAAAATATTGCGAGGCAAAAATGACCATAGATCTTGTAGTGCCTTAAATTTTGCAACATTGTTAAGCCTTTGAAGAGTATATGAACATTAAATATATAATCCTAGCCAGTCACAATCTTTATGGGTAAGATGGGTGGGAGGGCAGGTCCAAGATTTGTGATCTGGAATGGAATAAATGAAGGATATTAGAACTGAGGGTCATTTTGAATTGGACACAGAATTGAATGTGTGCAGCAGCAGTGTTTCCATAGGGGGATATTGTGGTCTGACATCATTGCTCAGTGTTTCTAGTTGCTAGTCCTCATAGAGGACAGCAGCCTCCTAGTGATGCTCTTTGATGACTTACACCCTTAGTTCAAGTGGAAATGACACCAGCAGTTTAGTGTTGAGTTCAAAGCTTGCCTGACTTCGTTAGTATGTTAGACCCTCAAACGGGCTAGTGATTTGGAGGAAGAGGTGGATAATAACTGCTAAAAAAATTTACAGACTTGGTGCACTAGGTAAACGGGGATGCATTTCATGGTGATCTGTGGAAAATCACAAGTCACTCTAAGTGAAAACAGGTCACCCAATAATATGTTTCCTCTAAACTTTGCTAAATACTCAGCCAACTTTCTAGTGTCCTCTTCAAGGCTTTTGAAATGTCACAGCCACCTTTATGCTTACAGGATTTCTTTTCATTCTCTGCTCGTCTCTCTTGAGCCCTGGTATAATTTCACTTATTTATATAAAAGCTGCCTGATCGCAAGAGAGAAAAAGGTTTTGAAAGGAAGGAAACAGGGGGAGGGCAGATGAAAACATTTCATAATATTCCTGCATCTCCCAGTACCTTTCTCAATGCCACCTCTTAGTGCTTAACACCCAGGCAGCGTCCTCTGTTTGGTAAACAGCTGGAGAGTGGGATGAGAGAGCATTTCAAAGTGCGGCAGAGGTGGCAGCACGCAGATTCAATTTCTCCAAGAGCGCTCAAATACCTAGTTATAATAGAGCTAAATATCATTCGCGGTGGTGTCCTGATGTGTATATTGACTTGCTTTTCCTTTGTATCAAAACCTTTCTTTCTTTCTTTTTTTTTTTTTATTATCTACACTTGCAGAATAGAGCAACTCAATCTGCAGTCTCTGAGTTTGTGCCGTAACTCATTTGTGATAGTGGTATTAGTTGTAAAATATTCGCGTTCATTTGTTCAGCAATGGTGGTGTCCTGGGCACTAGATACGTTAAGAAGGTACTATCATGATCAGTACAAGACAAGAACATGAATGGAGACACTTGGCATGACTCTGTCATCGTACTACTGTTACTACTATTCAGTTCAGCAGGGCTTATGAACCACAGTCATTGGCCAGGACATATGCAGACCAAGACAATGGTCTATTCCATGGCTGTCCAACTGGTGGTGTGTGGGCTGAAGGCAGCCCTCAAAGGGTTAACCTGCAGCTCCCGGGCCCCCCATTGTGGATACCGCTTCCTCCATCACTGTCCTGCTGCTGGAGTTTCCAGGCTCCCCTCATTCCTCTTGCCTCTGCTGGGGTGAGACGAGAAGAAGGCGGGCACACAGTGCAGCATGCACTCCTGAAGGCATGTGACCCAGGAGGCCTATGGGTCCCAGCCACTGAGAAACTGAACAGCCCTAGTCTATTCCACAAAGAGCTTCTTCATCTCACATACATCAGTTTCAATTGCATTGGGTTCAATATAATTACTCCCAATATAGTTGGGCTGTAAGAAAGAGGAGAAGCAGACCCACTTACAAACACTTGGAATAAACTTCCTGAAGCACTTAAGCTGCTTAGAAGACAAAGCCTTATTTTCAAAAGCATCTGGGAAGCTAAGCTTCAGTGGGTCTTGGGCTTCCCAGTTGCTTCTCGACTTGTACACATTTTAGCCACACTATTCTTGGAAAACTTGGCAATCTAAAACTTTCTGTTACAATGATTTCTGCGTAGGTCAACCTCTATTCTCCCACAAAGCCCCACTGATTGCAATTTTAAATGAATTCTCAAACTCTTCCTTTCCACAGCTGTTGATGTCTAACTGTAGACTCGTGCTGTTAAATAACCTTTGTATTCTTCCATCCAGTGACGTCCTTAAATAAAATCCTAGGCTGCAGCTCTTATTCCTGCAAGCAATCTTTACATTATGTGAGCAGGATTGCAGGCTGAGGTCCTTTGGCCTGGAGATCGCTTTCATACATTTGCAGACCATTCTAATGATAAAGGCAGTATATGCCTATATAAGTAGTTACCAGAATTAAAGACCTATGGGTTTTTGTTCAGTGGTGCTGTGAACAATTCGTACATTAGATTTCCTCGTGTGCTGAATATTCATATTTTCAAAAAGGGTTGATAGGTTTGAAGTTTTCCAGGTTGGGATAGGATCTTTTTATAGAGAACTGTGTGGACTTTGCCCTCACGTTTAAAAGAAATTATAGCAGAAATGGCTTACCCCTTTTCCACAAAACCATAGATTTTAAGGCCATTATTTGCCTGCCTACCTAACACAGATCACAGAATTATATTCAGTAATTCCAACAACAGGATACTGGTGACTTGGCTCCTTCATGAAGTTGTAATTTTATTCTCTTTCCTACAACAGGAAGATGCTAGGTAGGATTTCAACATTTGAGATTTCCCTGCCCCCATCTGTCTTGTCATTGTTAAATCTTATCTCTGTTTTTTGTCTCCGCCATTCTTTTTAAAGAATCATAATTGGTATGATTATCCTTGCTATAAGAATAATTAACTATAGCTTTTTGACACATTAAATGGGGATATTACATTTTAAGCAGCAGGCACTGAACCACTAAACAATACTGCTCTGAATAGGACCATCAGGAAGAGGGTCAGGTGAAACAACTGCTAATTTTAGAAACTTGAACTTTACATCTTTATAGAAAGAAAATGAATTTCATGATAGCTTTTGTCTAAAAAAAAACAGTGCACACAGACACACACACACACACACACACACACACACAAAACACACTCATTGGCCTCATTTTAAAACAGACCTTTAGATATTCTTGGGGAGGAAAGATGGCTGAACAATGAATGGTTCATATGTTGGAACTTCAAGCATATACTTGATCTTTTACTAAAGAAATACACTTTAGGTGCGAAAAGCAAGTATCTTTCATTACCAATATTTTAATAGGGCAATAATTACAGCATGAATGAAAAATAATGCCATAGACAATAATTGAGAGAGGTCATGTCCTAAAAAATAAAAGGCAACTGCAACTCACATACTGTACTACATGGAAAAAGTAATCCATGCTTAGCATAATCATGTGTAGGGCAAGTTGTCTCTTGGTATATGAGAGAAGTCTGATTAGGTCTGCGAGCTGCAGAATATAGTTCTCCCACTGATTGCCATTGATTTGATAAGACTAAGTTTTAGAAACAAACAGGTATTAAATTACATTGTTTGTATTTAAAACTGAAAAAAATGTGTTTTTATCAACAGCCATCATGGGTCACCTCGGGGGACTGAACCCTTAGGCCAGGTACAGACATTACACTTTAAGTAGTATAAGTGATTGGAAACCAGTCTATATCAGTAACAGGACAGAAGTTCATCACACAGAACTGGTCTATACCCATAACAGAAGTTCAGCGCACAGTCTGGTTTAAAAATGGTGGAACCTTATCTAAGAATTGTCACCACCCATCCCCCGCCACCCCCTCTCTCCACCAAAAGGCAAACATGTGTTTTGTTCACTACTCATGTAAACCGTGCCGCTTACAGAAAACCATGTAACTTGCACTGATTTCACCTCAGGCTTTTTGAATTCCTATACCTAGCCTTAATGCCTAGTCTCAAACCTTGTGAAAAACAGGAGTCTCTTCTTAGCAATAGTGGCCTTATAACTTCTGGGAATACAACCACCAGTGTAGTAGGCATAGCACTGGCCAGTAGGGCTGTGCAAGGCTTTGGACAGAGCTTCAGATCTGGAGAAGCTTCAGATGCTTCAGCGTCTGAAGCAGCATGTCTGGATCGAAGCGCTGGCTTCATTAGGCTTTCTGAAGCCCTTCAGAAAAGCTTCGGAGCTGCTTTGGAGATCCAGCCATAGGGTATAATGAGGAATCAATGAAATATCTATAACTTTGTTGGTTTTTTGTCTGATTTGGATTAAATTTGCAGGAGTTGTAGCCTGTGCTGAGAGCATGAATCCCTCCAAATTTCAAGAAGTTAAGTGGGGGTGTTCAGGGGAAACTGCACCCCAAATTCTTGAAAGCAAAACTCATGTCACATCTATGTGTTAAAATACAGGGGGGTGAAAACTGCAGGGGTAGTAACCCCTGGTCAGGCCATAAAGCCTGCCGAGTTTCAAGAAGATCAGTGCAGGGGTTTGGGGGGAACCACATCTCAAGTTTTGTCTGTCAGCAGCTAGGGGTGCAGGTCCCCAGAACCCCCCGGCTCCTTGACAGCTGGAAGGCTTCATGGCCTCAGCAGGGGCCACCACCCCTGCAGCTTTCACCCCGCTGCACCTTAACACAGTCACTCATATCATGAGTTTTGCCTGTTCTCATCTTGAGATGCAGTTCCCCCCAAACCCCTGCACCTTTCAACTTGAAACTTGGCAGCTTTGTGGCCTCACCAGGGGCCACCACCCCTGCAGTTTTCACCCCCCTGTGGTGTAACAGATACATGTGACATGAGTTTTGCTTTCAAGAATTTGGGGTGCAATTCCCCCCAAACCTCTGCACCGATCTTCTTGAAGCTTGGAAGGCTCCATGCTGTCAGCAGAGGCTATCACCCCTGCAATTTTCATCCAAAGCAGACAAAAAACAACAAAATTATAGATATTTCATTGGTTCCCCATTATACCCTACAGCTGGATCTCTGAGGCGGCTCAGAAGCTTTGGAGCCGCTTCGGCCAGATTGAAGCGGGAACCCGGTCCGGAGCTCCAGATCGGACCCCTGGCATCCAAAGTGGACAGATCCAAAGCCGGATCAATAGCTGCCTACTTGCACAGATCTACTGGCCAGAGAGTCGCACACTCTCCGGGATGCTGGGAGGCTCTGTTCTCAGTTCCCTTTTATAGCAAGGGAGCAAATGAGGAAGATGCAAGAGGCTGAAATCAGTCTCCAAAATCATGATGAAGCATTCATGAGCTCTGAAGAGTCTAGCTTATATTTGAGAGCTGGTCAAAAAACTTTTTGATAGAAGACCTGTCCCAACAAGGCTGAGTCAGTGGAACAGAATTTTTTTGTAAAAACACATCAACACAGTGAGCCAACCTTTTTGGTTTGCTCCCATCTTGACCTTTCTTTTTCCCTTGGTAGCTACTGCTGAGGACTCTCCAGGAAGCACATCCTGAAGGAGTTGGTTTTCCCCCATCAACAAGAGCATTTTAGAACTGTTTCTTTCCATAGGGCAAAAAAAATCCATTTTTTGAATTTTCATCTTAATTTAAGGAGAATTTGCCCTCCTGAACCCACTGAAATGTTCATTGGAATAAAATTCCATTTCGTGACCAGCTCTAATCACAGTCATTAAAAGAAAGGGAACAATCAGAAACTGAGGTGGTTGGTCTCATGTTCAAGTTGCTGGAATAAGACTAAGAAATATATGGTTCATTTCTGGCATGTCTACATTCATCCTTAGTCAAGTCGCTTAGGGAAATATTCAGACTAGTTCCTTAGGGCCTACATTCAGGTAGTGCAATGCCTAAGTACGAAGAGGCGTCCACCAGAAGGTTTCTCATTCTGCGGTTTGATTTAATTTAACCATGTGAGTTGCATAACATCCCCATACAGTTATTGAGGAGACTTTCGTAGTGCCTAAGAGTGATACAGCACTGGGAACAAGCAAGAGGGAACGTGCCCCCATAGCCTAGTAGTTATAGGATTCGTATAAGAGGGGAGTTGTGGTTTCTGGTTTTGCTGCCAGTAGTCACAGATTTCAAATTAGAGTCTTTGGATGAAATTCAGATATAACACTGTCAGCAGAGTGTGCAACCCAAGGCTTGTTCCCCTCCAGGGGAATATCACAGCCAATATTTTGCAGACTTTCTCTTCTTTCTTCTCCTTCTGGCCCACTCTTTTTGTACTTCTGGCTATGCAGAAGTGCGGTGGCCCAGCTTTTATAGGAGCATGCTCTGCCCTAGACTATATCTATGGCTAGGGACAGATATTACACATAAACAGGTTTAAGTGATCAGAAACTGGTTTAAATCTGTAATAAAACAATTTTCTATAACCACCTTACATCATCCAGCCTGTATTTCCTCAGTTTGCCTGCAAAAATGTGGGAGATGGTATCAAAAGCCTTGCTAAAATCAAGGTACACCACATCCATTTGTCTCTCCACATCCATGGAGCCAGTCACCTCACCATAGAAGACAATCAGGTTGGTCAGGCATGACTTGCCCTTGGTGAATCTATGCTGACTGTTCCCAATCTTCTCCTCCAAGTGCTTAGAAATTGATTCCTTCAGGATCTGTTCTGTGATCTTTCTGGGGACTAAGGTGAGGCTGACTGGTTTGTAGTTCCCTGGATCATCTTTTTTCCCTTTCTTAAATATGGGCACTTTGTTTTCCCTTTTACAATCATTTGGGACCTCTCCTGATTGCCATGAGTTTTCAAAGATGATGGCCAATTGCTCTGCAATCTCATCAGCCAATTCCCTTGGGTGCACCCCATCTGGCCCCATGGACTTGCATATGCCCAGCTTTTCTAAATAGTCCCTAACCTGTTCTTTCAGCACTGTTGGCTGCTGCTCACCTCCTCCCAAAACTGTGCTGCCTGGTGCAGTAGTCTGGTAGCTGAACTTGCCTGTGAAGACTGAGCTGAAAAAGGCATTGAGCATGTTAGCCTTTTCTGCATCCTTTGTCACAAAGTTGCATCCTCCATTCAGTAAGGGATGCACACTTTCCCTGATTCTCTTCTTTCTACCAACCTACTTATAGTAACACTTCTTGTTACCCTTCACATCCCTAGCTAGCTGAACTCCAATTTCACCTTGGCCTTCCTGACTTCATCCATGCATGCCTGAGGATCCCTGCAATGCTCTTATATTCTTCCCTATTTATTTGTCCAAGTTTCCACTTCTTAGAAGCTTCCCTTTTGTGACTTAGTTTACTGAAGAGTTCCCTGCTAAGCCTAGCTGGTTTTCTGCCATACTAGTCTTCCTGAATTGGATTGTTTGTTCCTGCACTCTCAGTAAGGCTTCTCTAAAGTACAGCCAGCTCTTCTGGACTCCCCCCCTCCACCTCAGACTGGCTTCCCAGGGGATCCCACCCATGAGTTCCCTGAGCAAGTCAAAGTCTGCTTTTCTGAAGTCCAGGGTCTTTACTCTTCTCTTCTCCTCTCCATCCTTCTTTTCCTCAGGATCCTGAACTCAAGCATCTCATGGTCACTTCTCCCCAAGTTGCCATCAGCTACTACATTCCCCACCAATTCTTCCCTGTTTGTGAGCAGCAGGTTAAGAAGAGCAGGGCCCCTAGTTGGTCACCCGAGGAAGTTGTCTCCAACACTCTCCAAAAACTTCCTGGATTGCTTATGCATTTCTATGTTGCCCTCCCAACAGATGTCAGGGTGATTGAAGTTCCCCATGAGAACCAGGGCCTGTGATTGGGAAACTTCTACTAGCTGTTCAAAGAAAGCCTCATCCATCTATAGCAGACCCCCACCATGACATCACTTCTGTTGTTTTCTGCTCTGACCCTAACCTAGAGACTCTTAACAGGCCTGTCTCCAGTTTCATACTGGAGCTCTGAGCAATCGTATGGCTCTTTTACATGAAGCATAACTCCTCCTTTTCGTCCTTGCCTGCTCTTCCCAAACAGTTTGTACCCATCCATGACAGTGCTCCAGTCATGCGAGCTCCCACCAAATCTCTGTTATTCCAATCATGTCATAGCTCCCTGACTGCGCAAGGACTTCCAGTTCTTCCTGCTGGCTTCCCAGGCTCCATGCATTCCTGTACAGTCACCTGAGGTAACTAGCTGATTGTCCTGGTTTCTCAGGAAGCATGAGAAGTGGAGGGGCAGGGAACATCTGTAGTTGAGTAATTTTCTATCTATATACAATGTCCCAAGGTGTGGGGGAGGGTGCAGAAGGAAGGATTGAGGCCCTTGGAGCTCTAGTGAATGGCATCCAGCAGCAACAGGTGCCCAGCAGCCTCGTGCCATGTGGTGGTGAAAAGATGCTTTGAAGAAGTAAGGATCGGGCCCCTCAGAGCTCCAGCAAATAGCTGGTGGTGGCAGCAGGTGCAACCTGCATGTCCCACCCCCAACCAAAGGGCAAGTGTGTTCTGTTACTGCTTGATCTAACCCGTGCTGCCTATAGAAACCCACCTAAGTTAAATCAATTCTCCCTTGGACATTTTGAACACCTGTACTTACCCATAGTGTAGACAGCTAAGAGGTTCTGCAATCCAAAACAGGCATCTAGTGAATTCTGGCTCCTATTAATATTTCTGGTATGAGGTGCTGCCACCAGCAAGAGTACATTAACCTTATGGAGTGTCTGTCTCAGGTGCCTAAACTGTGCACATTGCAGTTAGGTATTTAGGGAACTACTTTGTCTCCTGTCTTTAACCATCCTCAGTCTCTGTTTTCCCATGTGTAAAATGGGTGTGTGAGATACACTCTCCGTTTTACCTATTCAGACTATAAGCTGCTGGTGCAGGGACTAACTCTTACTATGCATTTTTCAATGATACAGTGGGTCCTGGGCTCAGTTGTGGCCTATAGGGGCACGTCCAGATGTGTGTGGACGCTTGGCTCCCTGGGGATAAGTAGCGACGGTGTACCTTGCACAGCCGCTTCTTGTCCTTGGGGAATGCTTGTGCCATGAGCGCTTTGGCGCATAGCAAGTTGCCCTGGCTGGGGTAGGGAAAGCTGGGGTCAGCACTGGGCTGGCCCCAGCAGCCTTACCTGGGATCCTGGCAGCCTCCCAGGGCTGCAGCCATAGTGATCCTGCCATGTGGAGCCTGGCTGGCTGCAGATCATAGCTCTGGGTGGCCTGGCTCCACTTTTCAGCAGCACATGCTGGCCGAGCATATGTTGCTCCACTTTTTTTTTTTTTTT